>NC_060188.1:66020380-66395380 GCF_021184085.1 Oncorhynchus gorbuscha
TCTTTATTCCAGTATAGACAAAAGTAATAATCCTGGATATATCAAGGAGAAAACAAAACAGGAAAAACTGAAATCCACTCGTAGTAGCGAGGACTGACTGGAGACTCGACCATAGACTGCTGGTTGCTTCGGGAAGGCACCGACCGTAGCAGACTAAGACACCTGCTCACACGCAGCATCTGAAGGAGATAAAACACGACAGGGCGAGACAAGGACACAGAACAGCGAACATCATACAAGGATCCGACAAGGACAGAAGCGGAAAACAGAGGGAGAAATAGTGGCTCTAATCAGAGGGCAAAATAGGGGACAGGTGTGAAAAGAGTAAATGGTGTAGTTAGGAGAATGAGGAACAGCTGGGAGCAGGAACGGAACGATAGGGAGAGAGAGCGAGAGAGGGAGAGAGGGAGGGGAAGAGAGGGATAGAAAGAGGGAAAGAACCTAATAAGACCAGCAGAGGGAAACGAATAGAAGGGAAGCACAGAGACAAGACATGATAACCAATGACAAAACATGACAGTACCCCCCCCACTCACCAAGCGCCTCCTGGCGCACTCGAGGAGGAACCCTGGCGGCAACGGAGGAAATCATCAATCAGCGAACGGTCCAGCACGTCCCGAGATGGAACCCAACTCCTCTCCTCAGGACCGTAACCCTCCCAATCCACAAAGTACTGGTGACCACGTCCCCCGAGAACGCATGTCCATGATCCTACGTACCTTGTAAATAGGTGCGCCCTCGACAAGGACGGGGGGGGGGAAGACGAACGGGGGCGCGAAGAAAGGGCTTGACACAGGAGACATGGAAGACAGGGTGGACGCGACGAAGATGTCGCGGAAGAAGCAGTCGCACAGCGACAGGATTGACGACCTGGGAGACACGGAACGGACCAATGAACCGCGGAGTCAACTTGCGAGAAGCTGTCGTAAGGGGAAGGTTACGAGTGGAAAGCCACACTCTCTGGCCGCGACAATACCTAGGACTCTTAATCCTACGTTTATTGGCGGCTCTCACAGTCTGCGCCCTGTAACGGCAAAGTGCAGACCTCACCCTCCTCCAGGTGCGCTCACAATGTTGGACAAACGCCTGAGCGGAGGGAACGCTGGACTCGGCGAGCTGGGACGAGAACAGAGGAGGCTGGTACCCCAGACTACTCTGAAACGGAGATAGCCCGGTAGCAGACGAAGGAAGCGAGTTGTGAGCGTATTCTGCCCAGGGGAGCTGTTCTGCCCAAGACGCAGGGTTTCTAAAAGAAAGGCTGCGTAATATGCGACCAATCGTCTGATTGGCCCTTTCTGCTTGACCGTTAGACTGGGGATGAAAACCGGAAGAGAGACTGACGGAAGCACCAATCAAACGACAGAACTCCCTCCAAAACTGTGACGTGAATTGCGGACCTCTGTCTGAAACGGCGTCTAACGGGAGGCCATGAATTCTGAACACATTCTCAATGATGATTTGTGCCGTCTCCTTAGCGGAAGGAAGCTTAGCGAGGGGAATGAAATGTGCCGCCTTAGAGAACCTATCGACAACCGTAAGAATCACAGTCTTCCCCGCAGACGAAGGCAGACCGGTAATGAAGTCTAAGGCGATGTGAGACCATGGTCGAGAAGGAATGGGAAGCGGTCTGAGATGACCGGCAGGAGGAGAGTTACCTGACTTAGTCTGCGCGCAGTCCGAACAAGCAGCCACGAAACGGCGCGTGTCACGCTCCTGAGTTGGCCACCAAAACCGCTGGCGAATAGAAGCAAGTGTACCCCGAACGCCGGGGTGGCCAGCTAACTTGGCAGAGTGAGCCCACTGAAGAACAGCCAGACGAGTAGAAACAGGAACGAAAAGAAGGTTACTAGGACAAGCGCGCGGCGACACAGTGTGAGTGAGTGCTTGCTTAACCTGTCTCTCAATTCCCCAGACAGTCAACCCGACAACACGCCCATCAGGAAGAATCCCCTCGGGATCGGTAGAAGCCACAGAAGAACTAAAGAGACGGGATAAGGCATCAGGCTTGGTGTTCTTATTACCCGGGCGATAAGAAATCACGAACTCGAAACGAGCGAAAAACAGCGCCCAACGAGCTTGACGTGCATTAAGTCGTTTGGCAGAACGGATGTACTCAAGGTTCTTATGGTCAGTCCAAACGACAAAAGGAACGGTTGCCCCCTCCAACCACTGTCGCCATTCGCCTAGGGCTAAGCGGATGGCGAGCAGTTCGCGGTTACCCACATCATAGTTGCGTTCCGATGGCGACAAGCGATGAGAAAAATAAGAGCAAGGATGGACCTTATCGTCAGACTGGAAGCGCTGGGATAGAATGGCTCCCACGCCCACCTCTGAAGCGTCAACCTCGACAATGAATTGTTTAGTGACGTCAGGAGTAACAAGGATAGGAGCGGATGTAAAACGCTTCTTGAGGAGATCAAAAGCTCCCTGGGCGGAACCGGACCACTTAAAACACGTCTTGACAGAAGTAAGAGCTGTGAGAGGGGCAGCAACTTGACCGAAATTACGAATGAAACGACGATAGAAATTAGCGAAACCTAGAAAGCGCTGCAACTTGACACGTGACCTTGGAACGGGCCAATCACTGACAGCCTGAACCTTAGCGGGATCCATCTGAATGCCTTCAGCGGAAATAACAGAACCGAGAAATGTGACAGAGGAGACATGAAAGGCGCACTTCTCAGCCTTCACGTAGAGACAATTCTCTAAAAGGCGTTGGAGTACACGTCGAACGTGCTGAACATGAATCTCGAGTGACGGTGAAAAAATCAGGATATCGTCAAGGTAGACAAAAACAAAGATGTTCAGCATGTCTCTCAGTACATCATTAACTAATGCCTGAAAAACAGCTGGAGCATTAGCGAGACCGAACGGCAGAACCCGGTACTCAAAATGCCCTAACGGAGTGTTAAACGCCGTTTTCCACTCGTCCCCCTCTCTGATGCGCACGAGATGGGAAGCGTTACGAAGGTCCAACTTCGTAAAGAACCTGGCTCCCTGCAGAATCTCGAAGGCTGACGACATAAGGGGAAGTGGATAACGATTCTTAACCGTTATGTCATTCAGCCCTCGATAATCCACGCAGGGGCGCAGAGTACCATCCTTCTTCTTAACAAAAAAAACCCCCGCTCCGGCGGGAGAGGAAGAAGGCACTACGGTGCCGGCGTCGAGAGAAACAGACAAATAATCCTCGAGAGCCTTACGTTCGGGAGCCGACAGAGAGTATAGTCTACCCCGAGGGGGAGTGGTCCCCGGAAGGAGATCAATACTACAATCATACGACCGGTGAGGAGGAAGGGAGTTGGCTCGGGACCGACTGAAGACCGTGCGCAGATCATGATATTCCTCCGGCACTCCTGTCAAATCGCCAGGTTCCTCCTGAGAAGTAGGGACAGAAGAAACGGGAGGGATGGCAGACATTAAACACTTCACATGACAAGAAACGTTCCAGGATAGGATAGAATTACTAGACCAATTAATAGAAGGATTATGACATACTAGCCAGAGATGACCCAAAACAACAGGTGTAAAAGGTGAACGAAAAATCAAAAAGGAAATGGTCTCACTGTGGTTACCAGATACTGTGAGGGTTAAAGGTAGTGTCTCATATCTGATACTGGGGAGAAGACTACCATCTAAGGCGAACATGGGCGTGGGCTTCCCTAACTGTCTGAGAGGAATGTCATGTTTCCGAGCCCATGCTTCGTCCATAAAACAACCCTCAGCCCCAGAGTCTATCAAGGCACTGCATGAAGCAGCAGAACCGGTCCAGCGTAGATGGACCGACATGGTAGTACAGGATCTTGATGGAGAGACCTGAGTAGTAGCGCTCACCAGTAGCCCTCCGCTTACTGATGAGCTCTGGCTTTTACTGGACATGAATTGACAAAATGTCCAGCAGAACCGCAATAGAGTCAAAAGCGGTTGGTGATCCTCCGTTCCCTCTCCTTAGTCGAGATGCGAATACCTCCCAGCTGCATGGGCTCAGTCTCTGAGCCGGAGGGAGGAGATGGTTGCGATGCGGAGAGGGGGAACACCGTTAACGCGAGCTCTCTTCCACGAGCTCGGTGACGAAGATCTACCCGTCGTTCTATGCGGATGGCGAGTGCAATCAAAGAGTCCACACTGGAAGGAACCTCCCGGGAGAGAATCTCATCCTTAACCTCAGCGTGGAGTCCCTCCAGAAAACGAGCGAGCAACGCCGGCTCGTTCCAGTCACTAGAGGCAGCAAGAGTGCGAAACTCTATAGAGTAATCCGTTATGGATCGATCACCTTGACATAGGGAAGCCAGGGCCCTAGAAGCCTCCCTACCAAAAACTGAATGATCAAAAACCCGTATCATCTCCTCTTTAAAGTTCAGATAATTGTTAGAACACTCAGCCCTTGCCTCCCAGATAGCTGTGCCCCACTCTCGAGCCCGACCAGTAAGGAGTGAAATGACGTAAGCAATCCGAGCTCTCTCTCTTGAGTATGTGTTGGGTTGGAGAGAGAACACAATATCACACTGGGTGAGAAAGGAGCGGCACTCAGTGGGCTGCCCAGAGTAACATGGTGGGTTATTAACCCTAGGTTCTGGAGACTCGGAAGACCAGGAAGTAGCTGGTGGCACGAGACGAAGACTCTGAAACTGTCCTGAGAGGTCGGAAACCTGAGCGGCCAGGGTCTCATCGGCATGACGAGCAGCAGACAATTCCTGCTCGTGTCTGCCGAGCATAGCTCCCTGGATCTCGACGGCAGTGTTACGAGAATCCGTAGTCGCTGGGTCCATTCTTGGTCGGATCCTTCTGTTATGCTGGTGAATGAGGACCCAAAAGCGACTTTACGAAAACAGAGTCTTTATTCCAGTACAGACAAAAGTAATAATCCTGGATATATCAAGGAGAAAACAAAACAGGAAAAACTGAAATCCACTCGTAGTAGCGAGGACTGACTGGAGACTCGACCATAGACTGCAGGTTGCTTCGGGAAGGCACCGACCGTAGCAGACTAAGACACCTGCTCACACGCAGCATCTGAAGGAGATAAAACACGACAGGGCGAGACAAGGACACAGAACAGCGAACATCATACAAGGATCCGACAAGGACAAAAGCGGAAAACAGAGGGAGAAATAGTGGCTCTAATCAGAGGGCAAAATAGGGGACAGGTGTGAAAAGAGTAAATGGTGTAGTTAGGAGAATGAGGAACAGCTGGGAGCAGGAACGGAACGATAGGGAGAGAGAGCGAGAGAGGGAGAGAGGGAGGGGAAGAGAGGGATAGAAAGAGGGAAAGAACCTAATAAGACCAGCAGAGGGAAACGAATAGAAGGGAAGCACAGAGACAAGACATGATAACCAATGACAAAACATGACACTTTCAGTAGTTTAGTTCGAATAGGGTCCAGTATGCAGCTTGAAGGTTTAGAGGCCATGATTATTTTCATCATTGTTTCAAGCGATATAGTAGAAGTTCATGAATTTATTACTGCTGAAGAGAAGCCATCCTCTCTTGGGGAATGCTGCTTTTTAGTTAGCTTTGCGACAGTATCAAAAAGGAATTTCGGATTGTTCTTATTTTCCTCAATTAAGTTGGAAAAATAGGATGATCGAGCAGCAGTAAGGGCTCTTCGATACTGCATGGTACTGTCTTTCCAAGCTAGTCGGAGGACTTCCAGTTTGGTGTGGTGCCATTTCCGTTCCAATTTTCTAGAAGCTTGCTTCAGAGCTCGGGTATTGTTTGTATACCAGGGAGCTAGTTTCTTATGAGAAATTATATTAGCTTTTAGGGGTGCAACTGCATCTAGGGTATTGCGCAAGGTTAAATTGAGTTCCTCAGTTAGGTGGTTAGCTTATTTTTGTCCTCTGACGACCTTGGGCAGACAGAGGGAGTCTGGAAGGACATCAAGGAATCTTTGTGTTGTCTGTGAATTTATAGCACGACTTTTGATGTTCCTTGGTTGGGGTCTGACCAGATTATTTGTTGCAATTGCAAACTAAATAAAATGGTGGTCCGATAGTCCAGGATTATGAGGAAAAACATTAAGATCCACAACATTTATTCCATGGGACAAAACTAGGTCCAGAGTATGACTGTGACAGTGAGTAGGTCCAAAGACATGTTGGACAAAACCCACTGAGTCGATGATGGCTCCGAAAGCCTTTTGGAGTGGGTCTGTGGACTTTTCCATGTGAATATTAAAGTCACCAAAGATTAGAATATTATCTGCTATGACTACAAGGTCCGATAGGAATTCAGGTAACTCAATGAGGAATGCTGTATATGGCCCAGGAGGCCTGAAAACAGTAGCTATAAAAAGTGATTGAGTAGGCTGCATAGATTTCATGACTAGATGCTCAAAAGACGAAAACGTCTTTTTTTTTGTAAATTGAAATTTGCTATCGTAAATGTTAGCAACACCTCCGCTTTTGCGGGATGCACGGGGGATATGGCCACTAGTGTAGCCAGGAGGTAAGGCCTCATTTAACACAGTAAATTCATCAGGCTTAAGCCATGTTTCAGTCAGACCAATCACATCAATATTATGATCAGTGATTAGTTCATTGACTATATTTGCCTTTGAAGTAAGGGATCTAACATTAATTAGCCCTATTTTGAGATGTGAGGTATCATGATCTCTTTCAATAATGACAGGAATGGAGGAGGTCTTTATCCAAGTGAGATTGCTAAGGCGAACACCGCCATGTTTAGTTTTGCCCAACCTAGGTCGAGGCACAGACACGGTCTCAATGGGGATAGCTGAGCTGACTACACTGACTGTGCTAGTGGCAGACTCCACTATGCTGGCAGGCTGGCTGACAGCCTGCTGCCTGACCTGCACCCTATTTCATTGTGGAGCTAGAGGAGTTAGAGCCCTGTCTATGTTGGTAGATAAGATGAGAGCACCTCTCCAGCTAGGATGGAGTCCGTCACTCCTCAGCAGGTCAGGCTTGGTCCTGGATGGAGTCCCAGAAAGAGGGCAAATTATCTACAAATTCTATCTTTTGGGAGGGTCAGAAAACAGTTTTCAACCAGCAATTGAGTTGTGAGACCCTGCTGTAGAGCTCATCACTCCCCATAAATGGGAGGGGGCCAGAGACAATTACTCGATGCCGACACATCTTTCTAGCTGATTTTACACGCTGAAGCTATGCTTTGTGATCTCTTACTGTTTCATCCTAACATCGTTGGTGCCGACGTGGATAACAATATCTCTATACTTTCTACACTCGCCAGTTTTAGCTTTAGCCAGCACCATCTTCAGATTAGCCTTAACGTCGGTAGCCCAGCCCCCTGGTAAACAGTGTATGATCGCTGGATGATTAGTTTTAAGTCTAATACTGCGGTTCATGGAGTCGCCAATGACTAGAGTTTTCAATTTGTCAGAGCTAATGGTGTGAAGCTTCGGCGTCTCAGACCCCGTAACGGGAGGAGTAGAGACAAGAGAAGGCTCAGCCTCTGACTCCGACTCATTGCTTAATGGGGAAAACCGGTTGAAAGTTTCTGTCGGCTGAATGAGCGACACCGGTTGAGCATTCCTACAGCATTTCCCTCCAGAAACTGTGAGAAAGTTGTCCGGCTGCGGGGACCGTGCGAGGGGATTTATACTAATGTTACAATCTGTACTTACTGGTGGCACAGACGCTGTTTCATCCTTTCCTACACTGAAATTACCCTTGCCTAACGATTGCGTCTGAAGCTGGGCTTGTAGCACAGCTATCCTTGCCGTAAGGCGATCATTCTCATTCTCCTGAATATTATGAGTACAGCGACTACAATTAGAAGGAATCATGTTAATGTTACTACTTAGCTTCGGCTGTTGGAGGTCCTGACTAACCATGTTATGCTGGTGAATGAGGACCCAAAAGCGACTTAACGAAAACAGAGTCTTTATTCCAGTATAAGACAAAAGTAATAATCCTGGATATAACAAGGAGAAAACAAAACAGGAAAAACTTAAATCCACTCGTAGTAGCGAGGACTGACTGGAGACTCGACCATAGACTGCAGGTTGCTTAGGGAAGGCACCGACCGTAGCAGACTAAGACACCTGCTCACACGCAGCATCTGAAGAAGACAAAACACGACAGGGCGAGACCAGGACACAGAACAGCGAACATCATACAAGGATCCGACAAGGACAGAAGCGGAAAACAAGGGGAGAAATAGGGGCTCTAATCAGAGGGCAAAATAGGGGACAGGTGTGAAAAGAGTAAATGAGTGAGTTAGGAGAATGAGGAACAGCTGGGAGCAGGAACGGAACGATAGAGAGAAGAGAGAGAGGGAGGGGGAGAGAGAGGGATAGAAAGAGGGAACGAACCTAATAAGACCAGCAGGGGGAAACGAACAGAAGGGAAAGCACAAGGACAAGACAATATATGACAAAACATGACAAACCATGTCCAGATAAAGTGTCCCGAGTGAAAAAGTTGAATGATAATAAGAATGATGAATGATAATAAGTTGAGGGAAAAACCAAAAATATAAACGGTAATTAAAAAGTAAAAACCGTAAAGTTGTTAGGTAGCAAATTCAAGTAAGTAGCAAAGTAAGGTTTGCAACAAAACACACAGCAACACGTAAACAAGTCTGCAGGTTGTGACCGGAAATGGCGTCAAAATCACAATCGAGATTCAATGCCATAAAACACTCCTTCCATGGCCTCCAATTGCTTTTAAAAGCTAGTACAACTAAGTGCATGCTCTTCAACCGATTGCTGCCGATTGCTGCCTGCATCCTCCCGCCTGATTAACATCACTACTCTGTACGGTTCTGACCTAGAATATGTGGACAACTACAAATACCTAGGTGTCTGGTTAGACTGTAAACTTTCCTTCCAGACTCACATTAAGCATCTCCAATCCAAAATTAAATCTAGAATTGGATTCCTATTTCGCAACAAAGTCTCCTTCTCTCATGCCACCAAACAAAATGGACTATCCTACCAATCCTTGACTTCGGCGATTTAATTTCCAAAATAACCCCCAGTACTCTACTCAGCAAACCGGATGTAGTCTATCACAGTGCCATCCGTTTTATCACTAAAGTCCCATATATTACCCATCACTGCGACCTGTATGCTCTCGTTGGTTGGCCCTCATTACATATCCATCACCAAACCCACTGGCTCCAGGTCATCTATAAGTCTTTTCTAGGTAAAGCGCCGCCTTATCTTAGCTCACTGGTCACCATAGCAACACCCACCCATAGCATGCGCTCCAGCAGGTATATTGTATCTCACTGGTCATCCACAACACTTCCTTTGTCCGCCTTTCCTTCCAGTTCTCTGCTGCCAATGACTGGAACGAATTGCAAAAATCTATGAAGCTGGAGTCTTATATCTCCCTCTCTAACTTGAAGCATCAGCTGTCAGAGCAGCTTACCGATCACTTTACCTGTACACAGCCAATCTGTAAATAGCACACCCAACTACCTCATCCCCATATTATTACGTACCCTCTTGCTTTTTTGCACCCCAGTATCCCTACTTTCACACCATCATCTGCACATCTTTCACTCCAATATTGATGCTATATTGTAATTATTTTCACCTCTATGGCCTATTTATTGCCAATATCTCTACTTTTCCACATTTTCACACACTGTACATAGATTTTTCTATTTTTCTTTTATTTTGTGTTATTGACTGTACGTTTATTCATGTGTAACTCTGTGTTGTTGTTTTTGTCGCACTGCTTTGCTTTATCTTGGCCAGGTCGCAGTTGTAAATGAGAACTTGATCTCAACTGGCCTACCTGGTTAAATAAAGGTGAAATTAAAAATAAATAAAAAATCAAAATCACGCCAGTATGATTGTGGGCCTCAGAGATATCTGCACAACCTACATGCATATGCAAGTGTTTGTAGGCTATATGTTATACCTGATTAGGTGAAAGCGGTTGGTGGAGTTTGGAACTCTTGTTAGGATTTTATGAAGTGATACAATGTTTGTTACCAGGGGTGGGGGTTTGGCAGCCATCACAGGCAGGCAGGTTGGGTAGTGACATGCCAGGGAGTGTAGGATCACACACCAACAGGTAGGCTGGTTACAGTGACAACAGTAGCAGCTTTAGGCCACAAGTCACAGGCAGGTTGTAGGAAGTCTGGAAAATGACTGTATACCTAATTAAGTCACTACAAACTGTGATGAGATGACAAATGTACAACAACAAATCCAATCTATTCACTTTTAAGAGAAAATACAGGTTTGGTATTGTTCTCAACAGTTTGTTTCATATTCAGTTTAAGTCGGAAGTTTACATACACCTTAGCCAAATACATTTAAACTCAGTTTTTCACAATTCCTGATATTTAATCCTAGTAAGAATTAGGATCACCACTTTATTTTAAGAATGTGAAATGTCATAATAATAGTAGAGAGAATGATTTATTTCAGCTTTTATGTCTTTCATCACATTCCCAGTGGGTGAGAAGTTTACATACACTCAATTAGTATTTGGGAGCATTGCCTTTAAATTGCTTAACTTGGGTCAAACGTTTTGGGTAGCCTTCCACAAGCTTCCCACAATAAATTGGGTGAATTTTGGAAAATTCCTCCTAACAGAGCTGGTGTAACTGAGTCAGGTTTGTAGGTCTCCTTGCTCGCACACGCTTCTTCAGTTCTGCCATACATTTTATATGGGAATGAGGTCAGGGCTTTGTGATGGCCACTCAAATACCTTAACTTTGTTGTCCTTAAGCCATTTTGCCACATCTTTGGAAGTACCCTTGTGATCATTGTCCATTCGGAAGACCCATTTTTGACCAAGCTTTAACTTTAACTGATGTCTTGAGATGTTGCTTCAATATATCCACAAACATTCCCTCCCTCATGATGACATCTATTTTGTGAAGTGCACCAGTCCCTCCTGCAGCAAAGCATCCCCACAACATGATGCTGCCACACCCGTGCTTCACGGTTATGATGGTGTTCTTCGGCTTGCAAGCCTCCCCCTTTTTCCTCCAAACATAACAATGGTCATTATAGCCAAACAGTTCTATTTTTGTTTCATCAGACCAGAGGACATTTCTTCAAAAAGTACGATCGTTGTTCCCATGTGCAGTTGCAAACCATAGTCTGGCTTTTTTATGGCGGTTTTGGAGCAGTGGCTTCTTCCTTGCTGAGCGCCCTTTCAGGTTATGTTGAGATAGGACTCGTTTTTACTGTGGATATAGATACTTTAAAAAAACTTGTTTCCTCCAGGATCTTCTGTTGTTCTGGGATTGATTTGCACTTTTTGCACCAAAGTACGTTCATCTCTAGGAGACAGAACGCGTCTCCTTCCTGAGCACTATGACGGCTGCGTGGTCCCATGGTGTTTATACTTTTGTATTATTGTTTGTACAGATGAACTTGTTACCTTCAGGCGTTTGGAAATTGCTCCCAAGGATGAACCAGACTTGTGGAGGTCTACTATTTTTTTCTGAGGTCTTGGCTTATATCTTTTGATTTTCCTATTATGTCAAGCAAATAGGCACTGAGTTTGAAGGTAGGGCTTGAAATACATCAACAGGTACACCTCCAATTGACACAAAAATCAGAAGCTTCTAAAGCCATGACATCACTTTCTGGAATTTTCCAAGCTGTTTAAAGGCACAGTCAACTTAGTGTATGTAAACTTCTGACCCATTGTAATTGTGATACAGTGAATTATAAGTGAAATAATCTGTCTGTAAACAATTGTTGGAAAAATTACTTGTGTCATGCACAAAGTAGATGTCCTAACCGACTCGCCAAAACTATAGTTTGTTAACAAGAAATTTGTGGAGTGGTTGAAAAATGAGTTTTTAATGACTTCAACCTAAGTGTATGTAAACTTCCGACTTCAACTGTACAATAATAATCCATTTAACAAACCAACGGCCATATAAGAAGTAGATTGTTCATGTACTTATCCTGAAGCCTATGTTGACACTCGGTTACATGGAGTGCTTGCCTAGTATCTCTGATTTCCCAGAAGCCTCAGTGCCTGCCTATGCAGCACACCACACTACACGCTTGGAAAAAAGGGTTCCAAAAGGGTTCTTCGGCAGTCCCCATAAAAGGGTTCTTGAAAGGGTTCTCCTATGGGGACAGCCCATAGGAAAAGCCTTTTTTTCTAAGTATGAAGCTCATAAAGATTGGTGCAGTATTGGGTTGTAGGGGTGTGGCATGGTATGGTGGAGTAGCAGCATCCACCAACACACACAGCACGTTTCTTAGGGGGGTTGGTGGCTCAGCCCTCCACGAGCAGCCCTCTAGCCGCAGTTTCCCATGATGCACTGTGTTTGTAATCAGGTCTGGTGCTATGCTGGCCCTCCAAGTTCCTCTCCTCTCCCTCAGCTCCTCTGCAATGCCTCTTAATACTGAACAACTCTCCTTTCTCCAATCCTCACAGCAGTTAAAAACAGCAGTTAAAAACAGCAGTTAAAAACAGCACTTTGGTCATGTCGTCAGATCACAAAACCATTATACCACCACAGACCTAAAGTCTAGTACAATATAAGAAACCTTAAAGATAAATGCATAGTGGAGCTCTGTCTATTCCAATACAAAACCATTATACCACCACAGACCTAAAGTCTAGTACAATATAAGAAACCTTAAAGATAAATGCATAGTGGAGCTCTGTCTATTCCAGTACAAAACCATTATACCACCACAGACCTAAAGTCTAGTACAATATAAGAAACCTTAAAGATAAATGCATAGTGGAGCTCTGTCTATTCCAATACAAAACCATTATACCACCACAGACCTAAAGTCTAGTACAATATAAGAAACCTTAAAGATAAATGCATAGTGGAGCTCTGTCTATTCCAATACAAAACCATTATACCACCACAGACCTAAAGTCTAGTACAATATAAGAAACCTTAAAGATAAATGCATAGTGGAGCTCTGTCTATTCCAATACAAAACCATTATACCACCACAGACCTAAAGTCTAGTACAATATAAGAAACCTTAAAGATAAATGCATAGTGGAGCTCTGTCTATTCCAGTACAAAAACTTGATTTAAAAGCTCTGCTGACTAGGCTTTCAGAGGTTTTAGTTTAGGAAAATAGCACAATGGCCAACATTGTTAAGATGGAGACTGGTTCTTCTGGATCCTTCAAGACATTCATTGATTGTTCTTTTTTTGTTTCAGTTTTTTTTCTAAAACTCAGAATGTTACATTGTAAAACAACCCTCATAAAAATACCATTCAAATAAGGATTAAAAAAAAACATAAATGGGCTCAGTATTTTTTCTTTACATTAATTAGGATCAGGGATATAGTGGTATAAATAAAAGGTGGCTAAAGGCTGAACATTGGTTGAGAATAAAACCTACACACAATCAATGACTAACATTCCCCCTCTCCTCTCCTCTGTTTGCTTTGCAGTTTTCAGTGAAGATTTACGTTCCAGCTTATATTTTGTCAATGCATCTGTGCAAGAGGTAGTGTTTGCCAGCACCACAGGGACCTCGGTGCCCTGTCCCGCCGCGAGCGTGCCCCCCGCCTCGCTGCGCTGGTACCTGGCTACCGGAGAGGAGATCTACGATGTCCCCGGGATCCGCCACGTGCACCCAAATGGCACCCTTCAGATCTTCCACTTCAACCCCTCCAGCTTCAGCAACCTCATACATGACAACACCTACTATTGCACAGCGGAGAACCCCTCAGGGAAAATCAGGAGCCAAGATGTCCATATTAAGGCTGGTGAGTTGTCTATCTAGTTGGTTTATGCCTATACTTCACAGTATGGTTGTTTATTTACAGTATAGGGGCAATGCCAAGGCTGGGGTTGATTCCATTTCAGTTCAGTCAGTTTAAGAGATGAAACTGAATTGACCATGGACCATAACAATACAATATAATACTGTTCTATTTAGTCTTGTGCCCTGGACCATGTAGTGGTTAGTGGTCAGTGTGGTTCTGGAAATGAACTGTTGATTACAGAGGTGGGAGTTAGGGCTGCAGACAGTATGGCTGTGAAGAAGTTGACCAGAAGCTTGTTGGTCACTAAGTGGGGATATATTGCTTGGGTGACTAGTGACCACAAGCTCAGCCTTTCAGCTGGAAATGTACAACGTGAACCACAGACATCACATTTGGTTGAGAGTGTGAGCAAAGCAGTGAATTAAGAAAAGGAACGAAATATATAGACTTACCAAATATTTTGACAGAACAGGAAAATAAAAGTCAATTCGTTCATCAGTGTCATTTCTTGTGTAATTTCTTATGTTTTTCAACAAGAACATTTGTCTGTATCCCTTTCTTTCAGTTCTACGAGAGCCCTACACGGTCCGCGTGGAGGACCAGAAAGCCATGAGAGGCAATGTGGCAGTGTTCAAGTGCATTATCCCAGCCTCAGTGGAGGCCTACATCACCGTTGTGTCCTGGGAAAAAGACACAGTGTCAATCAACATCCAGAGTAAGTCTCTGCTCTCTAATCGCTACTGTAATGTATACAGAGAAATGTATGTAAAGAAATCAAATTAAAATGAAAAGAGTCTGGTAAATGAGTATCACACTGCACGAAAGGAAGGCCATAGGTTTGAGATAGCGTTTTGACCCCAGGGATGTGTGCATGTGCTATGCCCTGTCTGTCTGCAAGGCCTTGTGAGGTCAGGCTAGACTAGTAGACTAGTGCCCATGCCCCTTGTACCTGTTCCAGCCATGCAACCAGCCTGTTGCGTTGTCTTGTATCCATGTCTGTTTGACCTCATGACAGACTGGCCCTATTTCCCTGCTGACCTGGCTGGGCGAGAGTCTTCCACGAGAGCAAGGAGGAGGGCATGGCAGCCCTGTGGTGTCACTTAGCCTCAGTGCTATTGACCTAGTTCTCTGGTGATGGGGGCCATTGTATGGTACGCGTTGCACAGTTTGATCATTCAAATTGCTTAAATGGGACGCTCGTCTACTCGATTGTTTCCTAGACCCCGGGGGCAAATTCACTTTATGTGGGGCATTTAACAAACTCAATAGACAAAGATAATGTCGTTTTGACTTTTGGATGGAGGGCAAATGCAGCGGTTTTTTTTGTTGTTGATCTTTCACAATTTGTCCGCTGAGGCGAAAGCAACCATGTTGAAAGCTATATCAATCTCTTAATCGTCCATAAATGGATTTGCCGGGAGGACGTTTTGGAGCTGAGAGGATATGCGGTTATGGTTTATGGAATACATACGTTTCATAATGTCAAGTATTTTTTTCCCCTAGACTTAATACTTGACTGTATTCTAAGACTTGTCATATAATCCATTCGATTGATGTACTGTAAGGACGCAATGCAATCATTTTCATATGCAAGTCCAAATGGGTATTTTTCCTTGCTGTCCTATGTGAACTTCACTATCAAAACAAAATGTTTACTTTGTGCTGTTAAAATCAAAATGTACACGCTGTCAGAAAGATGTAGCCGCCACCAATCCAGTGCTCTTCTCCATGCTAAATAATAGATGACGGAAGTCTATGAATCTAGCAGCAAATAGTCTTTATTAATTTCTCAACACATGCACCCACAGTCCATCCTCCCCATTCTTCATGATTCACGCATATCAAGTGCAACTTAAATAGTCTGCGTGTGTGAAATAATGTGTGTGCGTGTCCATGTGTGCGTGCATGTGTGTGTCTGCATGCATGTATGTGTGTGCGTGCATGTGTGTGTCTGCGTGCATGCGTGATATCCATGCTGCCTGATGGCTTTAGGCAGATGACCATGCCCTACTCTTGTTTTCTAGGGGCCGCCAAAGCCCACCTTTTAAATGTTTAATGAGTAAAAAAATAGAAGACAATATCAACACTTAGACTCGAAAAACTTCATGAAATAAAGTTTTTCTGTCTCTGGTAGTATGAATTATGGATGATAGTATTTCTATTGGAGAGGTGTACCATGAAGCAGGCAGCAGGCCCCATCTAACCATCCCTCTGTAAGTCTCACTGGGGTTAAGCCTACTTTAGGATGGGTTGCTGTGCAGAACCTAACAACGCACCACTCAAAGAGCTCCAGTGTCTGCATGCGTGGAATGACGGTCTAATATGAAACTACAGAGTGGTGCGCTACAGAGCTTTACGTTTGTTTATATATATATATATTTTTTGGTGTTCATTTAACAAAGTACGATGAACACTTTCCACGCTGTGCTTTGGTCTCACTCATTCAACGACGGACGTAACACATATCCCATTCATTTGTGTCTATAGCTACATGGTCCCCTCCTCTGATAAGCAGCTGATTGTCACTAAGATATGGGTGAAGATATGGCTGGGGATGAAGCAATGACACCCACACGTGTATCTTCTCCGCTGCTCTGCCGCGTGGCAGGCTGCTACAGCATAATGCAGGATGAATCCAGTGATGTATTGTTCTAGGTTCAAAGCTCTGAAATGTTTTCATTCCCATGGTGAAGGGTTCCTTGCATCTGCAACAGTCTTATGGATTGTGTTCTTCCGGGAACCATTTTAGGAATCCTCCTCGTGGGTTCAGTCGGCTTCACTTCACTGTTTGTGAATAAGACTTAAGACAAGGGATATTATGAAATATGCCCAATAGTAGAAAGCTCATCCTATAGCTACTATGCTGATGACACTAATGGTTGCATTTAACCAAAACCTCAAAATAGCTTCTCATGTTGAAAGAAAGTATGCTTGTTGCATTGATAGCATTGATAGCCTCTGACAAAATCAAAAACACTATTTTTGTTGCATCCAGTAATAAACATTCGATTGATATTCTATTAATTGAGATTATAATGTTGAAACAAACCCAAATACTTATTCTCCATCAATAGCATATTAGGTTTGTTTGTGTCATGTTGGGGTTGGGTTGCTGGTTCTGTTTCTGTTGACTCACAGAGAGAGAGACAGCCCAAGCAGTGTTCTCCATTCCCCAGGTGCAGACTGAGGGCTGTGCTATGCTGCAGTCAATGAGGAGGGCCTTGTAGTGATTTGCCATGGCCTGATCTGGCCTGCTCTGCATTCAGCACGAGTGGGGCCGGCCCCCAGCACTGCAGAGAGGCACACACGCACACACTCTACACACTCCTTCTCATTCCACACACGAGCCACAAACCAGAGCTATCGGCCATCACATCACATTGCCCTTTTCTGCTCCACCTACCCACCCCCCATTCTCACACACACACACACACACACACACACACACACACACACACACACACACACACACACACACACACACACACACACACACACACACACACACACACACACACACACACACACACACACACACACACACACACACACACACACACACACACACACACACACACACACACACACACACACACACACAAACATGCCATGGTCACTCCCTGTCCTTGTATTTAGGAGCAAAGTGATAAGGTACATTATGACATGGGAAGTCATTTGTACCACCAATGACTATGTACCATCCTCATACCATCAGTATATACGGGTCATTGACTATATGTGTTATACCTGAACGTGTAACATTTATTGTTGAATCAGCTACCCAAAAGAGCTGTTCTCTTTCAGAATACACACTATGTGATATAATGGTGTTCAGCAACAACATAATATTCATATTGTTCTTATTCCTGTCTTATTGATATTCATCCAAGCTTCCCTGATTTGTTCTTCTGGTTGGAAGTTCAACACTGTTGTCTATCTATCTGGTGGATTTCACAGTTTATCACTCATGTTTCATTGCCATTTTCCAGCCATTTTCAAGTTGTTTAGTGACCAGCCAGTCAGTCATGTGTGTCTCCGGGCTGGTGGTCACTGTGAAGTAAATATCAATTGTTTTATCAAAAGCCAGGCCACCATCATCATGTGTTCATGGGCTGATGTTTTCTTTTCTTTTCTCTCTCTCTCTCTCTCTCTCTCTCTCTCTCTCTCTCTCTCTCTCTCTCTCTCTCTCTCTCTCTCTCTCTCTCTCTCTCTCTCTCTCTCTCTCTCTCTCTCTCTCTCTCTCTCTCTCTCTCTCTCTCTGTGGTGTCAGCTTTACAGTACTCTCAGTTGGTGTTAGCTAGAATGTCTTAGCCTTGGTAACCTTGGTAACCCCGAAAAAAATGAACCTTTTTCAAACGCAATTTTGTTGTTGTCTACTTGTTTTAGTCCATTTCAAAACTACATTTAGGTAAAGTACAACATGTCTAAAGATGATTTTAACATTGCCTGCTCCAGAACTTTCTTGGTACGTAGAAAAACGTAATATTGTTGTTCTTCCCTCATTGTGCTGCTTTTATAATTACACTAGCACTGGAATACCGGACACCCCTGCAGACCCCGCAAGGCAGGGGGGCCCACGAGCTCTTGGGCCCATCAATGTCTATTTTGTGTTTTAAAAATCATTTTACAGTAACCCTCCAAAAAGTAATTCATAAATATTTTTAATTTCCATATGTACTAGGAAGCTAATTGTTTGTTTATTGGGCTTCAAGAAAGTGACTGACTCAGGCCTTGAAAAATAAATTATTAAAAGTAAGGGGGTATCGTGAACAAGTGCTGTGGTCGAGGCTACGACGCCACCAGTGCAATGAGTGGAGCTTACTCAGGTGTTTAAAAGCACATATCAGACCAACAGCCCAATGCTTCTTAGGTAGTTCTTTATGAGTTTATTTTAGAAAACGATCTCAGGGATGGTTACAGGGATGGTAAAAACAGCTTGATTGCCGTAGCAACATCAGGGAAACTGGGCAGAAAGGAGTGGTGCTTCAAATACAGCAGTTCTGCAACATATTTAATTGGTCCTCTCATTATCCTTCATTGCTGGAAAGAGATGACTTGTATAGGAAGCCCTGGGGACAGGTCGTCTGGATATTGGACAGCCATAACAGATTATCATCTTTAGCGGACAACAGTTCAAAATAATCGGTTCGCAATGTCATTCATACTGGTGAACTGGCTTTGTGTGGTTGCAATATCAACAGTCCCTTTATCTCTGGTATATCTTGGCAAGCATCATTCAAGACTAAGTTTAAATTGTGTGCAGCGCAATTTAAAGTATAACGCATGTCTCAGGAAAGATTGTCTGGCTTGTCAATACTTAGTATAGAAAACTGTTGGGCCCACAACCTAGGCCTACGGGCCGTGGTGAAAACATTTGCACATAAAAATGCAAGGCGACGTACTCGCATACTCTAGCTTCTATAGCCCTCTTCGTAGAAAAAGAGAGAGAGACATTTACAGACACAGATAAACATTTTTCTTAGAGAAACAAAGAGAAAACGAGACACAGGGAGAGAATACTTCAGGATAATTGTTAGGTTATTTGATGTGTAATTGTTATTAAAAAGTTTATTGTAGCAGCTTAATACTGTATTTAGCTATAGATAGTATGCTACACTGCATAATGCAACAATAAGCTAGTATTTTCAGGGTAGACTGGCTGTATTATTTGGAGGTGGTTTTAGTATGCCATTTTACAATTAGCATTGTTTGATTTTCCAACTTTAATTACGGAACAAGTATTGACATTATTGCCAGCAGCCAGCAGTCTAAATGTCAGCATTGCTACATCGTATATAGCTTCTTGAAATGTTATCCTTAACATGAGAAAATTATGACCAAATAGGCTTACCAATAAAAATGTATCCATTGTCTAAAGCAAACCTTTAGGCTACATGCCCTGGCAGTGGCACCACAGAAAGCCTATCATCAATTCGACAGACAGCCGCATAGACATGCCACAATTTCAGCACCATGGACAGCGATTAGTAGTCTATACTTTTTGAGTGGCTGTACTAAACAAGTTAAATATCTAACGTGTGATGAAATGTTTTACACACATAGCTTACGTTACGTGTACTTGGACACCTGGTCCCACAATTTACCACTCTCCCACTCTGAATAGCCTGAAGCCACGGTCGTTCCTCACAGCCACTATTTCCTTACGTGGGAGCATTGCAAACTTTAGATTGGGATTTTTGACCTGGTTTGACATACATTGTATAACACAGCAGTTTTCAACATGGTTTTTGATTTCTGTATAATACAAAATAAACAAAAATGTTGGCTCTTTTTCAATGGGAAAGAAAAAGACTCGACTGGGAGTATATGGTCGGTGTTTGTAAACAGTCCTCTCTGAAATGGGGCCGATGATTTTATCACAGAATATATACTATCAATATTACTTTCTGTACACCATTGATTTTAAAATTTTGTATTGCTTTGGAGCAAATGTGGATATCACCAATGAAAGTTTGATGTCATGCATGCATGTAAATGGGTGTAAAACTCAGCTATTCGAAAGTAAAAGGGATAGTTCTTCCAAATTACAAAATGACGCATCACTTTCCTTACACTGTAAGCGGTCTGTGCACAAGGTACAGTGGTTCTTCCTTTCATTTTTTTCCCTGCTGCACAGCTTGCCTGGTGCCGCAGGATTCTATGGTACGTTATATAACTGTCAGCCATTGTTGCCAGAATGACACAATTTACCACAATCTGCCACCATCTACCACAAACGGTTGCAAGATAAGCTCAAAACTTTTATAGGAAAACAAATGAATGACAGAAATCCAAGCTTTGGTTTAGTTTCCCTGGCACTGTTTCCAAATGCATTTGTGGCACAAATCCAATTTAGCATTTAGTATTTGTAGTACAAATCCATTCAAGTCATGGGACCGATATTTGCATTTTTCGTGCATCATGTTCAAATCATCTGTAAGTGACTTTGTTAAGCGTCACAATTAATTTGAGATACTTTCGGATTATTTGGACATAGTGAGCAAATAATTATAATATCGGTCCCATGAATTGAATGGGATTTGTGCCACAAATGCTAAAACTTTAGCATTTGGAAACAGTGCCAGGGAAATAAAACCAATGCATAGATTTCTGTCATACCTTGTAAATAGACTGCTTACAGGTTAAGGTATCCAATGCATTTTTTGTATTTGTGTGAACTATCCCTTTAAGTATTAGATCAACATTTGTAGAGGGAAAAAGTCAATAGTAATTCAGCTGTATTGATGTTGCCTTTTTGAGGACTGAAGATAAAATTAAATTGGAAGGAATCATTTCTCATATAACTATAGACTACAGGTATCAGGTGTTATGGTGTGTTCAGTGTAAATTGCAGCATTCATACAGTATAGCACACTCACTGTTGGTTTGCTCTATGGTAAAACAGTATAGATGCAGCGTAAGCATTGGTGAATGCAGCACAGCCTTGAGAAGGGGGCTGAAGCTGGGGCTGAGGCAGAGGAGGGATAATGGTTTTACTGGTCTCTGTGTGATGGAGACAGAGAGAGAGAAGGGAGGGAGGGAGGGATGGAGGGGAGGAAAGGCGCAAGAAGGGACTAACATGGCCGTGTTTCTGGAAGCCATAGCCATGTTGGAGGAGGAGGGTGGGGTGAGGTGAAGGTCTCTCCCTCTCTCTCTCTCTCTCTCTCTCTCTCTCTCTCTCTCTCTCTCTCTCTCTCTCTCTCTCTCTCTCTCTCTCTCTCTCTCTCTCTCTCTCTCTCTCTCTCTCTCTCTCTCTCTCTCTCTCTCTCTCTCTCCCTGTCGACAGGCAGGGTTTGGACTCTGATGCGTGACAGGCCGGATGGAGAGTCTTTTTCGAGAGCTCGTCATTTCTCCTCTCTATGATTGGCTGGAGTATTGTTATTCACACCGAAAATGGGTCAGGCGGCCTGTGGAGGATTGAGTGTTTGTACAGACGTACAGTCCGCAGACACACACACACACACACACACACACACGGCTCAAACTAAGGTTGAATGTATTCTGGAGCAGAGCACTCACTCCCTGCAAAAATCAAATAGATAAATATAAATAAATGGTGTGCTGTATAGTGAGCATGGTAGTGAGTGTCTCTGGTGTAACCAGCATTCTCCTCCTCCTCTCACAGGCTCCCGGCTGGTTCTCCCGCCACACCTAGTGGCAGGGGCCTTAGCAGGAGAAATAACGGGATAAATAAAGGGTTACACAAAGAAATAGGGAGGAAAATCGATACCTGTGCACATGAATCTGGCTGCGGCTGCCAATAAGCATTAGGGGATCATGACGGGAGAGAGGCAGTTGTGCGCAGGGCAGTGTGAACACAACATGATAAGCATGGGGGTGAGGGAGGAGAGAGGAGGGGAAGCATGCTTCCCTTAGCCAGCCAAGCCACATGTAGAGCCAAAATGTCCCCCATATTTTATTATCCATGCACTTATTTAAGTTTGAAAGATCCTATGAAGATCCTGACACTGTCGTAGACACTCAGTGAGCATTTGTGAGTGTTGATAAATAATGTAATGCAGATCCATATGTGGTTAGCTAGATTCCAACAGCCTTTGTCAGCCTTCCCCTGCTCCGCTCCCAGACCTAGACAGATATATTCATTCTCTTATCTCCCCCACCACCACCACATTCCCTGCACTGATCAAACTCCCACCTCTGCACTGTGGCTGTTTGCTCATGAATAACCACAATTTGTTCCTTATTAAACTCTAGGCCGGGGCTGGGAACGATTAGAGCTCTGAGCCGGTGTGAGGGAGAGAGGGGGACTAAGTGCAGCTTAGTCTTTGATAAACAGTGAGCGAGGGCTCCATAGGTGCTGCTGCAGTTTGGCACATGTACTGTATCTTCCAGGGAGGAGAAAGATGTTGGTAGTTGTGGTGGACTCTTCTTACAGCCTCCAGACCCCAGCAGCACCAGAAAGATCTGGAGCCCTGCCAGGTCACACGTGGCCCCCGTCCAAGATACAGATTAGCTATCAGTGCAACATGGGCTAATCATGGAAGGAGCCACACATTAATTAGCATTTAGAGATTTCTGTGGACTGGATGTTTTGGAGGCCCTGATCTTCATTTTACTCTTCTTATTATCTATCCTGATGCGTAATCACTTTACTCGGCCTAATGTACATATCTACCTAAAATTGTATTTATCAGTGGGTCAAAGGGAAGGTGTCAGTGGTGATCGGAGAGTAGAGAGTGTGCGTTTTAGAGTATTTATCAGTGGGTCAAAGGGAAGGTGTCAGTGGTGATCGGAGAGTAGAGAGTGTGCGTTTTAGAGTATTTATCAGTGGGTCAAAGGGAAGGTGTCAGTGGTGATCGGAGAGTAGAGAGTGTGCGTTTTAGTGACATTAGGATATTGTTTTTTTCCAATGATTTGAACTACACTAGTGTCTCTCTGGGTCCCTCTTGTTTTTGTGGCGAGACACACACGTGACAAGACGAGGTACCTATGATCTTATAAGGCCGTTTGTTTGTCCAGTTTGAGATTCCATTCAATTGTATGTAGACATGTTATGGTATGCCATGTTTTCAGACAGAAACAGGCAGAGGAGGGATAAAGAAGTGAACGTCTTCGCAGAGTTTACAAGAGAGTAGAGGAGGGAAGGTTTTGATGAGGTCAGCTGAGGAAGGGTAACCCATCACTCTGCTGAGATGGCTTTATACAGTAGATGGTCCTGCCATGGAGGAGGGGCAGCGATATCAGATGAATGCTACACCTACATCTGGACAGACAGATGGACACACAAGGTATCTGTGATATAGATATGATACACAAGGTGATATAGGAGAACATCTGGAGGAGGAGCCCAAGGAGAACGTTCTAACTGTATGACATGATAGGAAAGCGAGGGTCCTCACCTGAGCGGGACTAAGCCCAACCTCAAGCGTACAGGTTAGGTTGTGAGTGGAGAGATCAACACTGCACTCTCAGTGGCCTACATCCCCGTCAGTCTGACGGTGACTCAGTGTATCTGTCACGATAGAGCTCGTTAGATCAGGAAAGAGATGGAAACTAATGACTCTCTGTCTCTCTCCCCCTGAACAGGTGTTGTGAACCAGCATCAGGGCACCATAGAACAAATCCCAAGACAAATGTGTTTAGGCCTTTCTATAAAGAATACTTTCATCGTCCTGGTTTCTGTTGGGTTGGTTAAGGGATCTTGAACCATAATGTAAGAGCAGAAAGACTATGGAAGGACAAGGAAAGGAGGAAAAAGAGCCGTGTTCTAGATCTAGAGACGATGGTGACAAACACAAGGAGCCTTAGCGCCAGTCTCAGCCAGAGACAAACAAACGGTTGTGCTGCTGTCTTCTTAGCACCGCGTGATTACTCTGTCAGCGAGAAAAGAGGGGAAGGCTAGTCCCCCCTCCATCACTCCATTTCTCTCCCATGTTTAACCTTGCTGTTGGTGATGGCGACGTCACAATTAGGTGATCCATAAGACCAACCTTTGACTGGCGACATCTGCATGGAAACTGCAGCAGGCTGTTGGCAGAGAGATGTGTGTGTGCGTGTGTGTGTGTTTGTGGGGAGAAGGAGGGGGAGAGAGGGGGGGCGGAGACTGTGGCGTAGGCTGCTCTTATCGCATGTGTGCAGCTACTGCAGTGTCTTTGAGAGACAGAGGGGCTGTCCATGAATGCCACTCACTCTCCCTATTCACAGCAAAAACACACACTCTCTCTCTTCCTCTCTCTCTTCCTCACTCTGTCTCTCTCTCTGCCTGCACTGCATTTTCTGTCAAGACTGAGAAAGAAATAAGAAAAACATGACTTGAGCTTTGATGCAGACTCACGACAAATGGCTCCATGTTGTCACATTTTCAGATTTCTTTCAGGCGAAAAGTGAAACGTCATTTGACATCAGAGCATTTCTCTTCTGATGTATGTGTGTGTGGATCTGTTTTTTAAACACTTGTGATTGCAACAGCAACATTAAACCCAGAATATATCACAACTATCATACTAGGGTAGACCTTTACAGATTTAAATATATATATTACGTACATTTATTCAGATATAGAATTGTATATAATATATCACAATACCCAATTTTTTTCACTGCTTCTGCAGGGTTATAGTTTGTACCATGTTGATACAGAAATCAACCACACCTGTGTAATGTGTAATGCACAGCCTTCTGAAAACAGCTCCTCTTAATCCATGTCTGGTTTGCTCTGATTCTGTCTTTAGACAGAAAAATATGACATATTGACAAACATTATTTTAATGATTAAATATAAAAATCTAGGAACCTTTATCAACTCAATGAAAGGAAGAGCTCAGTCATCCAGGCCAGGGGGAGTCCCTCCCTTCTCTCTCCTTCCCAGGATCTGCCAGAAGAGGATAGTGTATAGTGATGATGAATCCCTCCAAGGTCATGATGCTAATCAGAACAGGGAATAATGAAGTTAATTCATTCACCACAGAGGGAGGGAGGGAGATGCTCCGCCAGGATAAAGGTGACCTGCCTATAGGTGTTTCCAAGGCTACAGTACTTCCTCACCAGGGGAAATCACCTTGATAGATAGGTAGACATATTGGGCAGCTGGGATAGTGATATCCCTGTGTACTGAATACCAGAGTGGGTTCTGGGAATTCTACCCCCCACCCATCTCTCCCCACCTAGTCCCAGTCTCCCCTACCCAGATGCAGTGTCATGTCATGTCCTACTCTTAGAAGTTATTTATTGAATGCTGTGATAAGGGACCTTGAGTTTGATGTGGTATTGAAGAACAGATGGGGAAGGGATGACTGGAAGATTTATGCTAAGTAGTGTGTCTACACTGAAAGACCCTTACCTTAGAGGTTGTTTCTTTGTAGTTGTTTGTATTAGGACATGTTCATATTATGAATAGTGATTCTTCTGTTTTGGAATAGCAAGTAAAAAGTAGTTGGCAATTAGTAGATTGATGATTTAATAATAGGCTTCATGATCACAATGTTTACCAATGATCAATTTGGAACTGGTATTAGTTTCACTGATAGTGAATTTCACTGTTGTTGTGTAATACATGCAAATGTTGGTGGTGTTTTTAATGATTATATTCTACAAATTTGATGTAATAAAATTAGATATAGTGTTATATATTTATATTTTTATATATAACAGTTTAATTGTAAAATATGACACATTTATATTTTGATATTGCATTTTTATTAGCAACATTTTTAATTAGATTTTATCTACATAATATAATTCAATTCTTGAATAATTATTTTCATGCGTATATTTTTTATTTTATTGGTATGTTAAAGATATTTATAAAATGTATTTGTTTTTGTGTTTCAGTTCAGTCATGTATTACAAAATATATTTAGAATAATGTATTTATATAGAAAGTAATACTATTTCATATATATAAGAGTGACATACTTTTTAAAAGAACAATGGCCCATCACAGAGGAGCCCTTCTTGATAAAGATATCCACAGTGTTCCCATGTTGGCATATCAAGGCCAGTTACTCCCTGGACCCTGTCCTCCTGCTATGCACACGGAAAGCTTATACTCACATAACTCAAGTACACATTGCCTATGTATGGTGGACAAAGTGCACTGCATTTCCAGCATGTTCTCTCTCTGAGGTGTAGAAATCTATTTGCTTTTGGAAGCTGCTTGCATAATCCTTTAGTTACACTTGGCAGCTGCAGAGACAGATACAATAGTAGGAGAGTTGGTTGTAAAAAACATTCTGGGCACAAAGAAATTGAACTGATAAGCGTATGTGTGTAGGGTCCTTTGCATAATCCAGTCTAATCTATAGCAGAACACAGAATGAAGTGTGTTAACTAAAAAGAACAGTGTCAGCATTCAAATTCACAGGAAGCCTTTTATTTGGCACGATGCAACATGATCTGGTCCGTGTCATTGCTCTTCTCCAGGCCTTTGATTTTTGCATTTTTTGATTTTTTGATCACGCAGTTGAATATGCAAAATCATTTGCTTCCCGCTTTCTTCGGGTTTTATAGACTAACCAGTGAGTACCATTTAGATTATACTGTATGTATGAAATATATCAAAAAGAACAGAAAAAAATATACGATTTCTGTCAATTAAATATTGAATAATTAAATTATATTTAATGTGATGTTCTTTATGTTTGAGGTATTAATATTTGGCTGTCAGGAGTCCCTTAAAATCTCTGATCCTCAGTATAGTAAATATCAATTTGGTTGCTGAGGTTCTCCGTTGATTTTGTCTGAGGCACCTGATTGGTGCATTGGGTGGATGACTCGTCGAATGCTTAGCCAATAGCGTTTTCTGCACTAACACTCTTTTTTTCTTTCTAAATAAATTGCCTGGAGAAATTGAACAAAACAGTTGAGAAAGGGAGCAAGGCTTTCATCTCATTGAGAAGCACATATTAGCTGTGGTGGGAAGATAAGCTACTCTCTCTCAACAGCTATTAAGCTCACTGTATGGTAGCCAGTTTCTTCTTTTTTAATTGTGCTTGGTTTTTACAAGCTTTCGCCTGTGTGCACTCACAACAATGTGGCGTAGGATTCACTGTTTGTGTGTGTGTGGTGTTTGTCAAATGACGGGCAACCTGCAGAAACATTATGCAAACTCCAAAATGGAGGCCAGACCATGTGACCTTGTGCAGCCATTTTCTCTCCGTCTCACTGACACACACACACACACACACACACACACACACACACACACACACACACACACACACACACACACACACACACACACACACACACACACACACACACACACACACAGCGATCACTAAGGGGTCTCTCACACACACTCCTAGGACGGTAGGGGAGAACCTCCTTCTGTGGAAAGCACCATGTACTCCTCTTTGCGCCACATAATTTCCTGCCATTTAAATGCCATTAAAAAATATGTTTTCAGCAATTTATGAACTGATATATTGAAAAATATGATACACTGAATATTTTATTTGAAAAGATGCGTGTTTTAAATGGAGTTTTCCTTCAGGCGTTTAATATATTATGGATGATCTATTTTTATACTATTTATTCAGTTTCTTTCTATTTCTATTAGTTATATCTGTTATGAATTGTCAGTGAATGGAATTCTAGAATTTGATAGCAGTGTACAGTTCTTTTGTTTGTTTTGCACCAACGTGGTCCGATACAGACTCCTTTAATCCTTGAATGGCACATTTAATACTCTACAATTAATGCTCTATAACATATGTTATAATTGTCATTGTAGATAAACATCTGTTTGGATTTATCCTACTGTCTGATTCCTTGGGTGTGATGTGTCACTGATTACATTGTGTGTTTCTGGTGCCTTGATCCCAGTTTAGCCCCAAACCAGGATTACTTTTCCACAAAGCCTGGGTCAGTGAGCGCAACGTAACCCAAGATTTCTTGGCATCCATGGCAATACTCTTGAAGAAAAAGCAATCAACTATCTTATACAACAGATAGTTCTTAATCTGCTGACAATCAGGGTGAATAGACAGACAGAGAAGGCCGCTGGTAATGAGTTTATTTTTTCCAATGAGCAGTGCTGGGAGCAATGGGGTTATGTTGTGAATAAACGGCAGCCATTTTGTGAGCAGGCCTCTGTTACTTTATCAAAGACAGTGCTGCCTGGTACTCATTGACTATTGAATAGATGAATTGATCAATACAGAAAATGTATAATCGGCACAGTCTCCCTTTGCTATCACCCCTGGACCATTGATGAAATACTTTTAAGAATGGAAATGAGTTCTGAAGCAAATATAGTCAATGTCTTATGATCAGCTTTGCAAATATTGTGAAGTGATAATTTGGTCCATTCTCTATTCTCGTTTTTGTTTCTGTAACATAAAGAGAAATAGAAATAAACACTTATAGGAACATTTAACACATCATTAATTGATTAAATCTATGCCCTATTAAATGTAACCCTTTAGAATCCATACGTGGGGGATATTCTACCAAACATTCTACCAAACATTCTGACTTTATAGAAACAACATGATTTCTGTTTTTGATTTTTTCGTGTATCCCTTTATTTTTTTGTATTTATCTTTTGAACCCCATGTTCTTCCCAGTTGGTAGTTGCAGTCCTTTCCCTTCATTGCCACTCCCGTACGGACTCGGGAGAGGCGACGTCTGAGAGCCATGCGTCCTCCGAAACACAACCCAGCCAAGCTGCACTACATCTTTACACAACGCCCGCTTAACCAGGAAGCCAGCCAAACCAATGTGTAAGAGGAAACACTGTACACCTGTCGACCGTGTCAGAGTGCATTGCGCCCGGCCCACCACAGGTGTCACTAGTGCGAGATGGGACAGGAACATCCCTGCCGGCCAAACCCTCCCCTAACCCGGACAACGCTGGGCCAATTGTGAGCCGCCCCATGTGTCTCCCGGTCGCGGTCGGCTGCGACAGAGCCTGGACTCGAACCAGGATCTCTAGTGGCACAGCTAGCACTGCGATGCAGTGCCTTAGACCCATGTGCTGCTCGGGAGACCTGCATTTTAAATTATCTCTCATAAAAGTTCAGATAACTCCAGCATGATTGCATTGGTGACACAGACACTGCATCAGATATATGATGCTGTATTCTACTGATAGAAACTGAGGCAGAGACAGGAAGGGACGTGAAATTCATACCATGCCAGAGAACAAAAACCCAGCAACAGGTGTGCTTGTTTATCAGCCACTATCATTTCTCTTGTGTGAAGGAGTGATGCTATAATGGCACTATTGTCTGAACAGGCAGAGCAAACAGTCAGGTGAGGTGATCAGCCAGCCAATTCAAATAGCCCATAATGGCTGTTCTAATGGTTGTTTCTCTAAGGCTTGTTTGCTTGCTGCTTTGTGGCTCTGTGGCCATGTGTCTGACAGATGGATCTACAGGGATTATACCTGCTAATGAGTGGAGGAGGAGCTGGAGGAGGGGGTGGGGGGGTTGTGGAGATGCGTGGGACAGGACTGTGGCAGCAGGGTAGGTAGGTTGTTACAGTTATGAAGTCACATTGCTAAATAACGTGCCCAACCCTGTGACCCCTGTGAGCTTATCTGTGGCAAGCGGACTCCTCTCCTCTCCTCTCCTCTCCTCTCCTCTCCTCTCCTCTCCTCTCCTCTCCTCTCCTCTCCTCTCCTCTCCTCTCCTCTCCTCTCCTCTCCTCTCCTCTCTTGACAACACAACAGCCACCTGTTGAGTCGGCTGCTAAGCCCTTTATGGAGGGATGGAGAGGAGGGAAATCTATGGGGAGGGCAGGTTGTTGTCATGGCAATCTTTTTTTATAACTACACCCTCCCCATATTGTTTTCTTTTTTTTAGGAAATGCATGCCTGTACCAGTGAAAGAACGGACCATAGTTTTGCCACATGGAAAAAGAGCTGCAGTCTGAAGTTGTGTGACTGCATAATGCTCACAGTAGTTTTCCATTCACATGCACAGTATAATGTCCACTCCCACCCTCATGTCACTTATAAGAATACTCTGAATACTTACCCAAGGTTGATGCCTTGTCTTTTATAAGTGCATAACTACTGCACTGACCTTAATAACTCATTGTTAAGTGCCATAGAGACAGATACCTCTATGTCTAGATAGATATCTCTGTGACCTCTTCCTGGGATTCCAACATCATTCCTTCCCTCAGAGTCTTCCTGATCTACTGGTCAAGTTCTTTTCCAAACCCCCATTCTCAGCAACAGTTGCGCAGCTGTGGCAGGCCTGAGGTCAGAGAGTCAGGTCAGTATGCCAGCCCAGACCAGTTCCAGCTTGGTCTCGACCCAGGGGGGTCTCACTCTGCCTGCATCCGTCCGGTCGCTCAGTCGGGTGCTCGCTCTTCAACCAGGATTAGAACTAGCCTCCCCTGGTCTGGTCCAGACAGCATGGCTTTAATATATCTCTAATCCCACCAACATATGGAGATGGCAGGAATTAACACAGCGGAAGAAAATAAACGAGTTAAAGCGGCAGTGGCTTAGGGCCCCAATATTTGGTCTTGGGTGACCCGTCTGCCATGCCGCAGAGATTCTTGGGACAGATTAGGACACTTCTGGAAAGCATTGAGTGAAGGCTTGGCTTGGTTCTTTGAGTGTTATCTCACTTGGATGCATTTCAGTAACATACTGTATGAATAAAGGACACCTTGTTCTTGCCTTGAATTTTTTCAATGCATTCTCCTAAAGTGGTGCCTGTTCAGATTATTTTGGGGTAGAGGGTGCAGGTAGGAGGTCGGCGGGGGGTATGACCCTTTGAATGAGGTGCTTTGAGGTGCTAACACCCGTCCCCATAGGGCTAGTTCACATCATAGGCTAACACATCACCATCCCTGACCCCATTGCACTCCTGATATCACCCCAGCCCAGCCCAACCACCCTCCTGCAGCACAGCCAGATCCTGTTAAATAGGATTAGACTGGCTACCTGCCTAGCTGCCGCTCAATGCTGGAATGGTACTCTTATGCATCTTCTGGTTTACAAATGGCTGCCAACAACAACATGTGACTATTTATATTGAATAATAATACCATACTATGATACCTGTTCAGACAATCTCCATTGGTTAGCTTTGGTACTACTAATGCTATCCCCTCAGTACTGATTTACATAACTTAGCATTGTTAGTTAAGCATCGTTAGCGGGGCGTTTCATGCCCTAATTGGGATCTATTGGGTGGCCTCACACTTAAGGGCACTCAGGCTCAAGGCAATTAGCTGCTTTGATGCCGACTGACTGCTCTGTGTGTTTTTCTATCTCGTCACATTTCTACGTCCATGTTGCACTGCACTGTAAATACCAGTGATATAGGCCTTTTGGTTCAAAAGTATCGTGCACACACTAGACAAAATCCCATGATTTGAACATGGAGACAAAAAGGGGACGTTTGTAGGACAGACAGAGCAGTCTGTTTTCTTGAAGCGCATGATGTGACGTGCCCAAAGCAGCCTCCCTTTTTCTTTAGGACCAGTGGACACCAATTCCATAGGGAAAGAGGCTTTGTGGCCAAATCCCCTGTTGATCTTTGTAACGTTTGTGTCTTACAATTAAGTCCAGATGGTTTGCCGCTGTAAGGCTAGTAAATAACTAGGGCCTCTATTTTTGCCAGGGTCTTTTACTGGTAATCCCGCTATGTAACAGTTTACCAAGATTTAAATCTGCCAAGGCTTTACCTCGCCCACTTCTCCCTATCCCTCACTCCATCAAAAAGCTCCTTATCCTCATTTGCATATGCTATCATTAAGTGGGAGCACACACAGAGGGAGCAAATGACTATATCTGTTAACATGGACAGGCATGATGCCAGTAATCTCTTTTATTCATCCTCTCAGTTGAGAAATCCACATCTATAGACGCAGAGCCATTGTCTAGCCGCAAATCTATCTGTTTTGTCATAGAACTTGGGGTATAGATGAGTGACTAACAGTGCAGGCACACACACGCAAACACACACACACCTTCTGAAAAAAAAAAACAGATGAAAAACTTAATGGATAGATAGACACATGAATAAAAGGCACCATGATATGTATAAAATAGTAGATGTGGTTACACTTTATTTGGATAATCCAGATAGTACATCTGTAGATGCTCTACAAATGGTCATTCTATCAACAAACTATCTGTTGATATAACCCAACCCCTCTGAATCAGAGAGGTGCGGGGGGGCTGCCATAATCGACATCCACGTTTTCGGCGCCTGGGGACTGCTTGCTAAGGTTACGTTAGGATTAGGGTTACATTTAGATTTAGAATAAGGGTTAGCACAGGGCTCGCCAACTCTGTTCCTGGAGAGCTATTGTCCAGTAGGTTTTCGCTACAACCTTTATCTAGAGCACCTGATTCTAATAATAAGCTGGTCGATAAGCTGAATCAGGTTAGTTACAACTAGGGTTGGAGTGAAAACCTACAGGAGGGTAGCTCTCTAAGAACAGGGTTGGGGAACCCTGGGTTAGGGTAAGGGTTAATGTTAATGCTAGGGTAAGGGCCTCCCGGGTGGCGCAGTGGTTAAGGGCACTGTGCCATCAGAGAATCTGGGTTCGCGCCCAGGCTCTGTCGTAACCGGCCGCGACGTCCGTGGGGTGACGCACAATTGGCCTAGCGTCGTCCGGGTTAGGGAGGGCTTGGCCGGTAGGGATGTCCTTGTCCCATTGTGCACCAGCGACTCCTGTGGCGGGCCGGGCGCAGTGCACGCTAACCAAGGTTGCCAGGTGCACAGTGTTTCCTCCGACACATTGGTGCGGCTGGCTTGCGGGTTAGATGTGCGCTGTGTTAAGAAGCAGTGCGGCTTGGTTGTGTATCGGAGGACGCATGACTTTCAAACTTTGTCTCTCCCAAGCCCATACGGGTGTTGTAGCGATGAGACAAGATAGTAGCTACTAAAACAATTGGATTCCACGAAATTGGGGAGAAAAAGGGGTAAAAAAAATTATTAAATCAATAAAATAAAAATGTTAGGGTTAAGGTTAGGGTTAGGACCAGGGTTAGTCGTTAGTTGAAATGATACTGATAGTCTGTAGATTTTCTGTAGAGTATCTACAGATGGATTAACTAAATGAAGATGTTTTTGAGGATTTGAAATCTCAGGGAGGTAGCCTAGTGGTTGGGCCAGTAGCCGAAAGGTCACTGGTTCAAATCCCCCAGGCGACTAGGTGAAAAATATTGCGATGTGCCTTAAGCAAGACACTTAACCCTATTTGCTCCTGTAAGTCGCTCTGGATAAGAGTGTCTGCTCAATGACTAAAATTTCAATTGTGACAGTGGCTTGCAAAAGTACTCAACCCCCTTGGTATTTTTACTATTTTGTTGCTTACGACCTGGAATTAAAATAGTTTTTTTTTTTTGGGGGGGGGGTTGTATAATTTGATTTACACAACATGCCTACCACTTTGAAGATGCAAAATATTTTTTATTGTAAAAAAAAAAAAAAAAAAAACAAACAAACTGAAAACTTGAGTGTGCATAACTATTCACCCCCCCTTCAAAGTCAATACTTTGTAGAGACACCTTTTGCAGCAATTACAGTTGCAAGTCTCTTGGGGTATGTCTCAAAAGCTTGGCACATCTAGCCACTGGGATTTTTGCCCATTCTTCAAGGCAAAATTACTCCAGCTCCTTCAAGTTGGATGGGTTCTGCTGGTGTACAGCAATCTTTAAGTCATACCACAGATTCTCAATTGGATTGAGGTCTGGGCTTTGACTAGGCCATTCCAAGACATTTAAATGTTTCCGCTTAAACCAGTCGAGTCTGGCTTTAGCAGTATGCTTAGGGTCATTGTCCTTCTGGAAGGTGAACCCCTGTCCCCGTCTCAAATCTCTGAAAGACTGAAACAGGTTTCCCTCAAGAATGTCCCTGTATTTAACACTATCCAACATTCCTTCAATTCTGACCAGTTTCCCAGTCCCTGCCGATGAAAAACATCCCCACAGCACGATGCTGCCACCACCATGCTTCAGTGTAAGGATTTTGTTCTCGGGGTGATGAGAGGTGTTGGGTTTGCGCCAGACATAGCGTTTTCCTTGATGGTCAAAAAGCTCAATTTTAGTCTCATCTGACCAAAGTATCCTCCTCCATATGTTTGGTGAATCTCCCACATGCCTTTGCTTATGATTTTCTTTAAGCAATTAGTTTTTTTCTAGACACTCTTCCCGTAAAGTCCAGCTGTGTGGAGTGTACGGTTTAAAGTGGTCCTCTGGACAGATTTTCCCCTCTCCGCTGTGGAGCTTTGCAGCTCCTTCAGGGTTATCTTTGGTGTCTTTGTTGCCTCTCTGATTAATGCCCTCCTTGCCTGGTCTGTGAGTTTTGGTGGGCGGCCCTCTCTTGGCCACAACTTTGTCCCTGACCTGATTGGAGAGCTCCTTGGTCTTCATGGTGCCGCTTGCTTGGTGGTGCCCCTTGCTTGGTGATGTTGCAGACTCTGGGGCCTTTCAGAACAGGTGTATATATATTGAGATCATGTGACTTAGATTGCACATAGGTGGACTTTATTTAATTAATTATGTGACTTCTGAAGGTAATTGGTTGCACCATATCTTATTTAGCGGCTTCATAGCGAAGGGGGGTGAATACATACAGTGGGGCAAAAAAGTTGTGCAAGTGCAAGTTCTCCCACTTAAAAAGACGAGAGAGGCCTGTAATTTTCATCATAGGTAGACTTCAACTATGACAGACAAAATGAGAAAAAAATCCAGAAAATCACATTGTAGGATTCTCAGTGCCAGACGTGTCCCCTTGCTTAAGCCAGTACATGTCCAGGCCCGTCTGAAGTTTGCTAGAGAGGATTTGGTTGATCCAGAAGAAGATTGGGAGAATGTCATATGGTCAGATGAAACGAAAATATAACTTTTTGGTAAAAACTCAACTCGTCATGTTTGGAGGACAAAGAATGCTCAGTTGCATCCAAAGAACACCATACCTACTGTGAAGCATGGGGGTGGAAACATCATGCTTTGGGGCTGTTTGTCTGCAAAAGGACCAGGACGACTGATCCGTGTAAAGGAAAGAATGAATGGGGCCATGTATCGTGAGATTTTGAGTGAAAACCTCCTTCCATCAGCAAGGGCATTGAAGATGAAACGTGGCTGGGTCTTTCAGCATGACAATGATCCCAAACACACCGCCCGGGCAACGAAGGAGTGAGAAGCATTTCAAGGTCCTGGAGTGGCCTAGCCAGTCTCCAGATCTCAACCCCATAGAAAATCTTTGGAGGGAGTTGAAAGTCCATGTTGCCTAGCAACAGCCCCAAAACATCACTGCTCTAGAGGAGATCTGCATGGAGGAATGGGCCAAAATACCAGCAACAGTGTGTGAAAACCTTGTGAAGACTTACAGAAAACGTTTGACCTCTGTCATTGCCAACAAAGGGTATATAACAAAGTATGTGTCACGCCCTGGTCATTATATTTTGTGTTTTTGGTATATGTTTGGGTAAGCCAGGGTGTGACATGGGTTTATATGTTGTGTTTTCGTATTGGGGTTTGTAGTAATTGGGATTGTGTATGATTAGGGGTGTGTCTAGTTAGGCTTGGCTGCCTGAGGCGATTCTCAATTGGAGTCAGCTGCTTATCGTTGTCTCTGATTGGGAACCGTATTTAGGCAGCCTGAGTTCGCGTTGTATTTTGTGGGTGTTTGTACCTGTCTCTGTGTAGTGTTCACCAGATAGGCTGTAATTAGTTCACGTTCCGTTTGTTGTTTTCTTATACAGTTATTTCATGTACTGCATTTATCTTCATTAAAGTCATGAGTAACCTACACGCTGCATTTCGGTCTGACTCTCTTCATACAACAGACGAACGACGTTACAGTATGCACCAATTTTAAATTTTTATTCTTTAGAACTTTTTGAAACAAATATTTTTTTTCATTTCACTTCACCAATTTGGACAATTTTATGTCCATTATATGAAATAAAAATACAAATCTATTTAAATTACAGGTTGTAATGCAACAAAATAGGAAAAAAGCCAAGGGGGATGAATACTTTTTCAAGGCCCTATATAGCGTACCTTAAACAGGTCAGTTTGAGTGGATTATGTAACTAATATGTGAGTCAGGTTATGTCTTCAGTCACATACAGTAGGCCTGTACATCATTAGGGCTGTGGAGTAACAGGAGTAGTTACCTCAGCCTATCTGCTGGGTGAACCACAGATATATCACAGTATCGTAAACATGATGCTATTTGCTTAACTTTGGTCTGTAGATAATGTATGATTTGAGCAACAGTCCACATAAGAGGCCCGTTAAGCCCATCTTTCTCATGGGATGGTGCTAGGGCCCAGAAAAGCAGGCCTTAACGAGGAGAGCACCATTGGCAGGGGTTACCGCCAACATCCTGAAATTGTGATAATCAGAAAAATAACCAACTCCTCGGCAACAGTTGATCCCCATATGCTGCTTTTCACATTCGACTGCTCTCAATATTCAAATGTATTTATACATAGTCTGTAAGTAGGGATCTCCGCTCCGCTCCGGATTCATCTACATAAGACGGTAGTTACGCTGGAGCTGGAGTGCCTTGGGATAGGAACAGATGGGAGCGTTTAGCAACCTTATCACCACCCCCCTCAACCTCTCCTTCTTTTCTCTCCTCTTCTCTACCCTTCTCCCCACGCGCTACCCCCCGCCGGCTGTTCAGTTAACCTGTCACTTGTCATTGCCCAAAAATCCAAGGTATCATATGCCTCACTGTGACTTCCTCCCTCCTCCCCCCTCCCTGTCTCCTTCACAATGGCATGAAAGTCCCCTGTCGTCTCTTGAAACATAAGGATGTGGCTTTTCCTCTCTGGTGTCGCGTAGTGCGTGGCACTGGTTGTTACCTTTTGATACAGAGTGTGTTGCTGAGATCACAGACCCCATGTGTAGCTCCTCTTGCATAATGAGCGGAGTCTGTTAACGTGACACTGCAGTCACAAGCAGTGCAGCAGGCATGACACACTGGAGCAAAAATACTTCTGATAACCATGAGATAACTCTGGAATGTTTATAGAAGACACCAAAGCGTTGTCATTGTCAGTTTCACTCACTGTGCTGCTGTTTCTCTGAATACCTCTCTACTACCGTGACATCATCATACCTGATCCAATCCAGTCTGATAGACAAGTCCCCTTCTCGGAAATGGGACTGACTGTGTGGCCTCACTGATTGACTGTAAGATAATCAGGACTGGAGTATTACTGGTTATGATTGGTTGTTGTTTTGTCCAAAGTATAATGTTAGACCAGTGTATGTTTATAAAATTTTGAATCAAATGATAAGCATTTATAAAGGCTTATTCACAAGTTTTTGTAACTTAATAGTGTGTAAAAAGATAATCATAGTGGATGGCGCTTGGTTCCTGTTGAAATTTCGAACTGTTGTCCGTCCACAGAGGGCAGCTCCCAGCAGACATTGCAACGCACACAGTTTGTTGTTGTTGTTTATGTTGCTTTCATAAGGTCATCCCCACCACATGGGGCAGCATACTTACAACAGCCACCCCATAGTTCTGTTTGTCCCTGACAGTCTGTTTATATGTGGGCTCCCCTCACCCTATTCTAAAGGTCAAAGAGCTATTACACTCATCCTGTCACTGTAGTTCCATCACTATCGGTTAGCTACTGGTTTACCGGTCTGCCTTATTCAATCATTGCACGACTAAAGGATGCTTATGGGTGAGTCAGAGTATAGTGAATGGCAACAGGACTGGTGTGATCTGGGTTGGAGAAAATTAAAGCCCAAAAGCTACGAATCGGTCAATTCCACTCTATTTCTCTGATAAATGTTCTAATCCAATACATTTAGTGTATGTAACTGAGAGTTAATAATAAATAGAGAGTAAATAGCTACATATGCTTTATCTATCTGTATGGACTGAGATTGTATTGTTTTAACAGAGTGAAATGCAGACCCAATCCTCTGCAGTTCCAGTCTGCACTGTGTGTCTCTAGGAGCAGGAACAGCTAGGTCAGGTTGTTAGCAGCAGAGCACTGACAGTCCAATCCAGCACACATTCACCAGACTCTTTTGTTTTTACCTTCCTTTCTTCTGCCAAGAAAAAAAGAGGGTGCATCGCTCTTCGGAGTAACCCACTGACACCTCCCTCTGATCTGCCTGCTTTCTTCCTACCCCCCCTCTTCTCTCCTCTCCCTCCATCCTTCCCTCTCTCCCCTCCTCCCCACCCTCTCTCTCCCCATGCTCATGTCATCTCCTGAGAGTCAGTCTCCTGGTTGCCACAGTAACCAGTTCACCTCTCTCTCCAGTCTCAGTGCACCTAAAGAGAAGAAAGAATATGTCTGCTGGCGAGGAGGGAGAGAAATAGGGAGGGAGAGAGAGAGGGAGGAGGAAGCAAGGCTTGAAGTGAGTGAGAGCCTAGACATATACCCTTCCCAAAAAAAGGGCATAGACATGTTTCAGTAATGGAAAACTGCTGTTTCACATTTCTGTCTTTCTTCTGTTTTTATCCAGCGCCATGAAAAATCCCCCAGAACAGATACAGCTGCTAGTGGGTGAGAGAGAAAGAAAGAATAGGAGAGAGATGGAGGGGAGAGAGGGAGAGAAATTGAGATATGAGAAAGAGAGAGTGGGGAAAGGAGGTGTGTGTGTGTGGAGAATGTGGGTGGGGGGGGGTCTGATATGACAACCTTGCTTTTTGCACATTTGCAGGCTTCACAGGACAGTCATATTTTTTCAAAATCCCCATCACAAATCACCATCCACCAATCCCTACCCGGTGTCCCTCCCTCCCTCCCTAACCTCCTTCCCTACCCCCCTCCCTATCTCACTCACTCCCTCCCTCCACTTTTCCACATCCCAGTTTACTGGTGGAAAGGGAGCTGTCTCTGTCTGCCCTGCCAGCCTCAGCCCCAGTGTGCCCTGCATGCATTCTCATTCCAAAGACAAGGCTAGTCCTTCGTCGCTTTGCTCTGCGCCCTACTACACTCGCTCAGACACTGCCAATTACACCCACATTACCACCTCATTACCCTGGATGCAACAGCCACTGCTACTGCAGCAATCACAACTAAAATGCAATATAAATCAATTACATTCATTTTGACATTATTTGCAAGTGTTTTTTCAATGGATGGGGGGGTGGGGGCTGTCACATGTTAAATGCTCTCCTGGTGATTGTGGTCATTTAGAGTGATATGGTAATGCAGTGTTGATGGCTATTTCCCTAAGCAGTTTTTTATGTATTAATCTTGTGGAATTACCTTTCGTGATGTGAGATGATTTAGGTATTTTAGATGACGCGTACTGGGTAGTAGACTAAGCATTTCATCTAATCACCTCAACCGTTACCAATACAGTTATTATACTATTATCCTCATCCTCATCCTCATCCTCATCCTCATCCTCATCATCCTATGTATGTTGTGCTCATTACGTGCCAAATATACTCACATATATTTCCCCTCTCACAGAATGCAAATGACTGAATAGTGGGACCTTGATTATATTGATGGTGCATTGATTTGTAATGGAGGTACCTAGCCTCACTGTCTATCTGTACAGTACGGTGTAAGTGTCGTCCCTGCAGACCCCAGCCCAGTCACCCAATCCAGAGCTTCTCCAGACTAGAGGCAGAGCCATCATTGAGCATGATGTTAATGGGGTACCCTCCTGCTGGTTAACGAGGGCAGGCAGACACGCTGCACTAATTGCTCTGTGTGATATATAACAGCCAGCCAAGCAGCCTGAGTTTGGGACAGAGAGCGCATGAATGCAATGAGACTGAGACAGCAGCTGCTTGCCTTCCTCTTAGCCCAATATTTGCTTATTAACCCTGGGCTGGCTCTGGCTCTGGCCTAGTGCGTCTATGGGGAGACTGGGTTTATATATCAACAGCAGAGGGGCTGTGTTGTGGCATGCATGGTGCCTGGGATGCTGGTTTTTAGACTAATTTAGAGCCTTGTAATCTCCATAGGAGGGCTCAGGGTGCAGTGTTTGAGTGTCAGTGACTGTGTCAGCGGTGGCAGACGTCTGTCTGTCTGTCTGTCTGTCTGTCTGTCTGTCTGTCTGTCTGTCTGTCTGTCTGTCTGTCTGTCTGTCTGTCTGTCTGTCTGTCTGTCTGTCTGTCTGTCTGTCTGTCTGTCTGTCTGTCTGTCTGTCTGTCTGTCTGTCTGTCTGTCTGTCTGTCTGTCTGTCTGTCTGTCTGTCTGTCTGTCTGTCTGTCTGTGTCTGTGTTGTCTGTCTGTGATACAGATGTAGAATCTTAATTTGAGCCTGTTTGCTACAGTCAGTAGCATATCCATCCGCCTTGCCTCTCTGACACCAAGGAGGGATGAAATCCCAACCAAGGTCTTGGGAAAACCAACAGTAATTAGTGATACATAGACAGAAATGACTGGCCAACTACCACCCTCAGCAGACTAGAGATTTGGGAGACTGTGATGTAGTAGTTTGAGAATACAGCAGATAACATGGAATAGCTTACTGCAACGACACCCCATTGAATACATCTGGAAAATAATTATCTCTGTGAATAACTGTGGTTAATTGACTATGCACTGAACTGCACAGTATGTTCAACCTGTAAACAGAGAGAAACACAAGTGGGAAGAGAAGCCTCAGAGGGGAGGAGAGATGAGGAGCTCTGTTCTTTTCTTTTCTGTCTCCACGGTAACATTGATTGATATTCTTCAGGTGGAGCTGCAGGGCTGACCACTGCAGGCTAACACTCCACTCCACCACCAGAGGGGTGGGGGGAGGGAGGGAGGGAGATGAATAGGAGTGGTGAAGGCTCAGAGACAGGAAGTTAAGTATAAAGGGAGAGGGGGGTGGTAGAGGTAAGGGTAGAGAACAGTGCACGGAGACAGAGAGAGGGGGAGGGGAGAATCAGTAGAATATCTGTTGGTCAACCCCCAGATCCTTTTAATCCCAGACACTCCTGTATGGACTCTGTTGAAATGAGGCACAATATACTTTGCGCACACATGTGAGTGTGACTGCATAAGTGTGAGTGTGTGTGTGCCCTGTGCAGTTTGGCCATAAATCTGAGGCTGGACTAATGAATGTGTCTAGGCCACAGTGACCCTGTTTCCTAACTGTTACTATGGAAACACAGGGCCACCTTTGCATGAGAGTGGCCTGCCTGGCCACTCCCCCAAGCCTTCACCTCTTGTGAGGGGAGAGAGAGAGGGAGAGAGAGAGGAGAGGGAGAGAGAGCGAGGGGGAGAGAGATGCAGGGGTTCTCTCCCTGTGCTCTACTCTGTGTTAATTTCACACGTCTGCTTTATTAAGAGGTAGTCGGGCAGAACGCTATAATTAATTAATTACACACACACACACAAACACACACACCAATTTACTGAGCACTCTCCCAACTTTACTCTCCCAACTTTACTCTCCATTGGTTGGCTTCACTCTTTTTTTATTCAAAACATTACAAACAGTACAGTGTCAGGCAATCAACTTAAACAACTCCCCTGTAGCATCGTACAGTATCTTTATTCCAGGGCAAAATGTTTTTTTAGAAAAGCCAGTTTATATGCAGCATGATACAAATGGCTGTGATTGTTTTATCTCAGTAAAACATATGTATGTTGAACTGCATCAATCAAACAGCAGCTGTTCATATGAAAGATTCCCAACTATAATATGCCAGATAATCTGCTGCTATTAGCTAGAGCGAGTGAGGTAGAGCACGGAGAGATGTCTTCACTCAGTGTCTTCTCTCTCCCTCTCTCCTTCTTTCTCCCTCTCCCTCTCTATCTCACCCTCTCTCTCTCCCTCTCTCTCCGTCTGGCTCCTGAATATTTAATGGGGCTGAATTACAGAGGCCCTCAACCATAATAAATGGAGAATCAGACAATTAAAGCAGAAGCGCCTGTGCTTTGAGTCTTACCTCTCCCAGAGGAGTCAGAGATTATTTAAAGTGGCACACTGTTTGATTATCTAATCCTCCCCTTGCCCTTCTGTTTTACTTACCGCGATGCAGCACTGTGCTGCACACTGCCTGCTCCCCCCGTTTGCCTTCGCAAATTACCATGAAATGCCAGTGAACACTCAATCTATCTAAGACCAGTCTATACTGTAGGCGTTAGATCTGAGGAAGGACCTGAAGTCACAGCCACTGATCTTCTTCTTCTTCTTCTCACTTAATTGACTTGGTTTTTAAGGTTTGGTTTAGCTAGGGATGGCCTGGTTTTCAGAGTTGGTATCGACATCACATTTGACAAAACATCATTTATTTGAAAGAAACATGTTTGGAAAGTTGACAGGTGTTTGTTTTTGTGTGTGTGCGAGAACCATAGACATTAAAACCATCCACATATTACCATGAAAAACTCCCGATGGAGTATTTGAAGCGCTCCATGTTGCTGATTGGGGCTGAATGGCACCAAACAAATAGCTAAGGTCCATGGTGAAAGTGGCCTTAACTAGCAAAGGTCATGGTTGATGTAGTCGTATTCATCCTGCCTGAGAGAGTCAACCTCAATGTCTATGGCATGAGGGGGCGAGCCTCCTCGTAGTCTGCCAACCTGTGATTGGTCTGTGTCAGCACAATGTCCTGTGTGACGACAAACATAGCAGTCAGAATGGAACACTTTAATTAAATATCTCAATTTGTAGTGAGCTTTAAAGAATTCACCATGGTGATCGAACTTGATTGTAATAAACACATTTTAGTGCCCAAAACAGCCATAAAAATATAAATGTTTGGCCGTTCTGCCGATCGTAACTTTCTAGGGCAGACCAGTAGCCGACCTGCAGAGGTTGTGACTTCACGTTCCAGACCGGACACTGGGGGGGTGTGAACCCACAAGTGGAACCTCTCACTCCTTGATGGTTGCTGACATCCAGAGAGGTGACTCAGGACAGGTGAAAACACTGATCTCTGTATGGACTATTGAACTGTCACAATGCCTGGAGTGGTGGGTGCGGAGTCAGACGCAGAGAGCAGAGGATACTGGGGAAACCAGACTTTATTTTGGTTTCCAATGTTAACGCCCAAAACAACAGGCGAAATAATCACAAAAATGTCCAACCCAACACAAGGCACAAACGGACAAGAACACTACACGCACAAACACGACTAACAGAAAAAAAACAGGCGGGCGTAACATGCTTTAAATAGTCCTGAATCAAAAACAAAATAAGAGACAGGTACAACCACTATGACAAAACAAACAGAAAAGGAAAAGGGGATCGGTGGCAGCTAGTAGACCGGCGACGACGACCGTCGAGCGCGGCCCGAACAGGCAGGGGAGCCACCTTCGGTGGGAGTCGTGACAGTACCCTCCTCCCTGACACGCGGCTCTGGCAGCGCGCCACCACCGGCCTCGAGGGCGACCCGGGGGGGCGAGGCGCAGGGCGATTCGGGTGGAGGCGGTGGAAGTCGCTCAGTAGTGATGGGTCCAGATGTCCACCACCGTACCCCTCCCAGTCCATGAGGTACTGTAGGCCCCTCACCCGGCGTCTAGAGTCCAGAATAAAATGTACAGTGTACGCCGGGGACCCCTCGATGTCCAGAGGGGGCGGAGGGACATCCGGCACCTCACCTTCCTGCAGGGGACCAGCCACCACTGGCCTGAGGAGAGACACATGAAACAAGGGGTTAATACGATAGTAAGGAGGAATCTGTAACCTATAATACACCTTGTTTATCCTCCTCAGGAATTTAAATGGCCCCACACACTGCGGCCCCAGCTTCCGGCAGGGCAGGCGGAGGGGCAGGTTTCGGGTCGAGAGCCAGACCCGGGCCCCCGGTGCGAACACGGGGGCCTCACTGCAGTGCTGGTCAGCGCTCCTCTTCTGCCGTCCACCAGCTTGTTTCAGTGATTCCTAGACGGCTCTCCAGGTCGCCTTCGAGCGCTGCACCCATTCCTCCACCGCAGGAGCTTTGGTCTGGCCCTGATGCCATGGGGCCAGGACCGGCTGGTAGCCCAACATGCACTGGAACGGTGACATGTTAGTGGAGGAGTGGCTGAGGGAATTCTGAGCCACCTCCGCCCATGGGACGTACCTTGCCCATTTACCAGGCCAGTCCTGGCAATACGACCGCAGAAACCCACCCACATCCTGGTTCACTCTCTCCACCTGCCCATTACTCTCGGGGTGAAAACCCGAGGTCAGACTGATCGAGAACCCCAGACGTTCCATGAACGCCCTCCAAACTCTGGACAAGAACTGGGGACCCAGATCAGAAACGATGTCCTCAGGCACCCCGTAGTGCCGGAAGACGTGGGTAAACAGGGCCTCCGCAGTCTGTAGGGCCGTAGGGGGACCGGGCAATGGGATGAGACGACAGGACTTAGAAAACCGATCCACAACGACCAGGATTGTAGTGTTTCCCTGAGACGGGGGAAGGTCGGTGAGAAAATCCACTGACAAATGCGACCACGGCCGTTGTGGAACGGGGAGGGGCTGTAACCTCCCTCTAGGCAGGTGTCGAGGAGCCTTGCTCTGAGCCCACACCGAGCAGGAGGAGACATAAAACCTCACGTCCTTGGCCAAATTGGGCCACCAGTACCTCCCCCTATGACTCTGCCCTTTCCTTTCAATATCAGGATGATCCGAAGAGGGTAGTGTATGGGCCCACCGAATCAAACGATCATGGACATCAAGCGGCAGGTACTGAACACCTGCTGGACACTGAGGAGGTGCAGGTTCCAACCGTAACGCCCGCTCGATTTCCGTGTCCACCTCCCATACCACCTGTGCTACCAGACATGAAGCTGAAAGGATGGGAGTAGGATCGATGGACCGCTCCTCGGTGTCATAGAGACGGGACAGCGTGTCAGCCTTAGTATTAAGGGAGCCTGGCCTATAGGAGATTGTGAAATGAAATCAAGTAAAAAATTATGGCCCACCTGGCCTGACACGGATTCAATCTCCTCGCTGCCCGGATATCCTCGAGATTACGATGGTCAGTCCAGATGAGGAAAGGGTGTTTGGCCCCCTCAAGCCAATGTCTCCACACCTTCAGAGCCTTGACCACAGCTAACAACTCCCGGTCCCCCACGTCATAGTTCCGCTCCACCGGACGGAGCTTCCTCGAGAAGAAAGCGCAGGGGCGGAGCTTCGGTGGCGTGCCCGAGCTCTGTGATATAGCATGGCTCCCACCTATAGCACGGCTCCCACCCTGACCGTGCAGGTCTCTGAGAATCTCGTCTACAAATGATTGGAAAAAGGCTGGAGCATTCTTCAACCCATACGGCATGACGAGGTACTCATAATTACCAGATGTGGTACTAAACGCGGTCTTCCACTCATCTCCCTCCCGGATACACACCAAATTATAAGCACTCCTAAGGTCCAGTTTTGTAAAAAAACACGCCCCGTGAAATGATTCCACCACCGTGGCGATGAGAGGTAGCGGGTAACTAAACCCCACTGTGATGGGATTTAGACTTCTATAATCAATTCATGGAAGCAGACCTCCCTCCTTTTTCTTCACAAAAAAGAAGCTAGAGGAGATGGGTGACGTGGAGGGCCGAATGTACCCCTGTCGCAGAGATTCAGTGACATATGTCTCCATAGCCACTGTCTCCTCCTGGGACAACGGGTGCACGTGACTCCTGGGAAGTGCAGCATTTACCAGGAGGTTTATTGCGCAATCCCCTCGTCGGTAGTTGGGTCGCCTTCTTCTTACAGCCAAATCGGCATATTCAGAGATAATGTGCACAGTGGAAACCTGGTCTGGACTCTCCATCGTTGTCACACCGATGGAAACTCCTCTGCACCTACCTGAACACTTCTCTGACCACCCTTGGAGAGCCCCTGTTTCCATGAAATCTCAGGATTGTGATTAGCCAGCCAGAGAATCCCCAGCACCACTGGAAATGCAGGTGAATCGATAAGGAATAGACTAATCCGCTCCTTATGATCCCCCTGCGTTACCATGTCCAGTGGAACCGTGGCCTCCCTGACCAGCCCTGACCCTAATGGTCAGCTATCTAAGGAGTGCACAGGGAAGGGTTGGTCTTGCGGCACCAGGGGAATCCCTAGCCTTAACTCAAGCCCACGATCCCAGCTGCGCCTGAATCAACTAGCCCCTTATGCTGTAGAGAGGGAGAAAACTCAGAGAAATAAATTAGTAAGAACATATGACCAACAGGGAGCTCTGGGTGAGTCTGGTGCTGACTCACCTGGGGTGAACGAGGAGTGCTCTGCCTGCCCTCCCGACTCCCAAACGAGCTCCTCCAGCATCGATTGGCAGTGTGTCCTCTCCGACCACACCTGGTGCAGAAGGAGCCTCCTCCTCCGATCCCCATCGATGCGGCCCCCCTAACTCCATGGGGATTGGAGCGGGAGGGCCGAGAGGTGGAACCAACGGGGGCAGCCAGCAGGTTGTCTAGTCGTATCGACATGTACATGAGTTCGTCGAGGGAGAGGGTGGCGTCCCGTCAAGCTAGCTCCCTGCAGACATCCTCCCGGAGGCTACAACGATAGTGGTCCATCAGGGCCCTGTCGTTCCACCCCGCCCCAGCAGCCAACGTCCGGAACTCCAGCGCAAAGTCCTACGCGCACCTCGTCTCCTGTCGCAGGTGAAACAGCCGCCGCTCGGCCTTCAGGTGGGTGGTCGAACACGGCCCGGAACCGGCGGGTGAACTCGGGGTAGTGGTCCCTCGCCAAGTCTGGGCCATTCCACACTGTGTTGGCCCACTCCAGCACCAGATCCGGATCCGTAGGAGGGGTAGGTGGTGCTGGCGGAGGAGGAGCTGGGGGTGAGGTAGAGAGGCCACTCCTCTCCCATCGGTCCATCCTCTCCATCATTTGGTCCATTGCCGACCCGATACGGTGGAGAATGGCCGGACTCGCTCCTCCATGGATGGGAAAGGAGGTGCAGCTGCTCCTGCTGACTCCATAATGTGGTGCGTGCTTCTGTCACAATGCCTGGAGTGGTGGGTGCGGAGTCAAACACAGAGAGCAGAGGATACTGGGGAAACCATACTTTATTTCGGTTTTCAATGCTAACGCCCAAAACAACAAGCACAACCACGACTAACAGAAAACAAGCCTGCACAAAAACAGGCGGGCCTAACATGCTTAAATAGTCCTGAATCAAAAACTAAATAAGAGACAGGTGTAACCAATAAGACAAAACAAACAGAAAAGGAAAAGGGGATCGGTGGCAGCTAGTAGACCGGCGACGACGACCGCCGAGCGCCGCCCGAACAGGCAGGGGAGCCACCTTCGGTGGGAGTCGTGACATGAACAGAGAAAGTGAGAGTTTGGAGAAAGGCCTACTTTTTTGTCATGTGCATACAAAGCACATTTTCTCACACGTGGCATAATTTTGGGTGTTCAGATCATAGATATTAATTGAATTGATAGTGATAGCTAACTTAATGCTTGCCAGTGCCGTGTGGTTTCCCTATGCACAAAGGTTTCACATCAGTGCAGCTGAGAGGGGAGATCTACTATACATATTCATGAGGTATACAGCTGAGGCCCAACACTGGGGCCATTTAGCATCAGCCAGGGAGAAGCCAATGATAGCATTGTAAATGCACAGCCATCAGTGGCTTAATGACTTGAGTCTAACACTGGCCAATTAAGACGCACAGTCACTCACCATGGCCCAATGGCCCCCATTCATTTCAGAGGAAATAGAGTCTGAAGTGAGACTGTGTTCACATCCTAAAAATGTGTGTGTGTGTGTGTGTGTGTGTGTGTGTGTGTGTGTGTGTGTGTGTGTGTGTGTGTGTGTGTGTGTGTGTGTGCGTGCGTGCGTGCGTGCGTGCGTGCGTGCGTGCGTGCGTGCGTGCGTGCATGTGTGAGTTGGCCAATGTTTAGCTCAGCAAGGAACCTTAGTCCCAATACATACAAACCTTGCTCCAATGTGAACTGCGTAAATGCAGTAGGTGTGTGTAGGAGAGGACAGTGCTGAACAGCTGTAAGTTAGTCCTAATGAACAGAATGAGCACTGATACACAGCTCTGGCAAATCATAATATCATCACACACTAATCACGCCCTAAAGCCACTACTGTCTGTGTACGTGTGTGTGATCCTATTTTAACTATTTTTGTATGTATCAAGGGAACATAGTCACGGCCTGCCGTTGTCATGGGGTTGTTGTACTGCAGAAGATAATTTATTTGTTTTTGATCATTTTGACTACCTTGATCCTCTTAGGATGAATCAATATGAACGTTAGGAATTCATTTAAAACGTGCTGTGCAATGACCAACGACAGACAGTAATGAGTGATTGATACAGTCTCTTGCTCCAGGGCATCGTTAGTTAGACTATTATTGTCTTGTCACTGGGACAATGTTAAATGTCCATCCACAGTTAATAGCAGTAGTGTGTGTTCAGTCTGGCAGAATATGACATCTTTATCCTCCACTCTGGCGTACACGCCTACGGAAGGAGGGAGTCGTCAGCCCCAGGCTACTGTAACTAGTTAATGAGCAGAGGGATGTTTCTCCTGATTATCACCATGTAGAGAAACTGTTGCTCACTCAACTGCATACATACTGTACATCTACAATACATGGTGTGCCTGGATTTAATGCTAGCTAGCTAGCTAGCTATAGATAGATAGATAGATAGATAGATAGATAGATAGATAGATAGATAGATAGATAGATAGATAGTCTCTAACTTGCCTTACTGTCAGTGTGTTCCCAAGCTGTAAGCTCAACCAGGTAAGAGAGAGGAACATATACATAATATATACAAAAGTATTTGGCTAGTTCAGCCACACGCATTGCTGACATGTGTATAAAATTGAGCACACATCCATGCGATCTCCATAGACAAACACTGACAGTAGAATGGCCTTACTGAAGTGACACCGTCATAGGATGCAACCTTTTCAACAAGTCAGTTCGTCAAATGTCTACCCTGCTAGAGATTTCCCAGTCAACTGTAAGTGCTATTACCGTGAAGTGAAAATGTCTAGGAGCAACAACAACTCAGCCGCGAAGTGTTAGGCCACACAAGCTCACGGAACGGAACCACCGAGTGCAGAAGCGTGTATTGCGTAAACATCGTCTGTCCTCGGTTGCAACACTCACTACCGAGTTCCAAACTGCCTCTGGAAGCAACGTCAGCACAAGGACTGTTTGTCGGGAGCTTCATAAAATGGGTTTCAATGGCCGAGCAGCCGCACACAGGCATAAAATCACCATGCACAATGCCAAGCATCGGCTGGAGTGGTGTAAAGCTTGCTGTCATTGGACTCTGGAGCAGTGGGAACACGTTCTCTTGAGTGATCAGAAACACTTTCTCTCTTTCAGCATGACAATGCCCCTGTGCACAAAGCAAGGTCCATACAGAAAGGGCTTGTCGAGATCTGTGTGGAAGAACTTGACTGGCCTGCACAGAGCCCTGACCTCAACCACGTCAAACACCTTTGGGATGAATTGGAACGCTGACTGCGAACCAGGCCTAATCGCCCAACATCAGTGCCGACCTCACTATTGTGGCTGAATGGCAGCAAGTCCCCACAGCAATGTTCCAACATCTTGTGGAAAGCCTTCCCAGAAGAGTGGAGGCTGTTTTCGCAGCAAAGGGGGGACAAACTCCATATTAATGTCCATGAGTTAGGATTGAGATGTTCGATGAGCATGTGTCCACATACCTTTGGTCATGTAGTGTAACTAAGGAAAAGATTATGTGTATTATTTTTTTCATCCGTTGTATCTGGAAACCTGTGTGTGTACTAACTTACTGCATGTGTGTGTGTGTGTGTGTGTGTGTGTGTGTGTGTGTGTGTGTGTGTGTGTGTGTGTGTGTGTGTGTGTGTGTGTGTGTGTGTGTGTGTGTGTGTGTGTGTGTGTGTGTGTGTGTGTGTGTGTGTGTGTGTGTGTGTGTGTGTGTGTTTCCATTGTGAGCTTAGCACATTATGCAGACAATTGTTTGCTAGGAAGGTGCTGGGATAGGGATAGCGTTGCCCTGACAACCCCAGTAGCTGTCAACAGCTTCCTGTAATGGTGACAAATGGTGGTTATTACAGGAGGGGTAATATGGTGGAATCCCCCTCTACTGAACTGTACTGTACTGCCTTAGAGATACAGAGCTTCTTCTCCTAAGGACTGACAATTAATAAGACCAGCCCTTATTACAGTACAACTCAGGGCCTCTTCTACTCTGACACTCCCTCAGAGTACATAACAGGCCTGTGTTGAAGATAATTATGGTGAAATCTTTTGAACACGTTGAGCGTTTGATTGAGCATGCCAGGAGTGCCTTGATGGGCAAGTTTCGAACCCTTGGGACTATTCCATAGATTCCATTGCGCTAGACAAGCTCAATCAAGCGCAGCTAAAGTATTTGACAGAAAACAAGTAGTATTTGAGCCCAGGCATGGCAGACGCCGCTGCATAGGACCTTGATGTGTTGTTGTTCAGAAATTATTTTTAAAAGAGTCTTTCAGAAGTGGAGAGAAAACACAATAATTATGCAGTTCATGTCTTTTCAACAGCAGCTTCAAGTCTGAGCGCAGCAGGGAACACACACGCGCGTACACACACACACACATACAGACACACACAGATTGGAGTAGACAGAGAGAGTGTGTAGAGGATATATTCATTATAGATGCAGATAGCTGCAGGTGGGCTAGCGTACTGCTGTTCATGTCAGGTAGTGTGAGTTTGTGTGGCCAAGGTTACAGTGACAATAATAACCCCTGTCTCTGGGGGTGAACCAACCTCCACTCCCCAACACGGCACATCCTGGCAGAGACAGCCTGGCAGAGACAGCCTGGCAAGGAGCACAAGCTATTGCTAGTCGGCTGGCTCTGCAGGGTCTGGGCTTCTGCCCTACTTGGAGGATAATCAAATGATGATGAAGCAAATTTCTATTTTTGCTGTTGAAAGATAGCTTGGATGTATTTTTTTATTTACGTGAGCTGTTCAGCTGCCACAGTTCAAAGTTCAAAAGGGATGTTAAAAGTGTTTATGCTCCTACAAGACAGCTTGCATTTTGACAATATAACATTAGCCTAATTCAGCAAAGGGATGTGAGAAATGTTTCAGCGAGAAGCATTTTAATACCAGACTATATCTTACCTCCCATCTAGAGAGAGACAGAGAGTGAGGCTGTGAGGCCGGAGTCTTCAAGCGCCTGTTGGGATCTGTCAAACAGACACGACTGACATTTTTATGAAAATCGCTCTGCCTGGCCATGATCTGTATTAGCATATGAAAGTTGTCTTCTTCTCTTTTATTTCTCTCTCTCTCTTGCACATTGGTGTATGCTAATTTGTAAGTCATTTCAGATGACAGAGAGTGGTTGTATCCCAGAGGTGCTGTCTCTTTCTCTCTCTCCCTTTCTCTCTCTCTTTTTAACGTCCCATACTGTCTCAAACTCCCTCTCCCATACGCCCTCTTTCTCTCATAGTCTATTTCTCTCTCTCCTCGTGTCTCTATCAGTGTAGAATCAGCTGATGCCTCAGTACTGTGCTGCGGGTCCTACGCAGTGGTCCTTTTGTCAACAGTCATGGAGAAAGCCCCCTTTTAGGAAGATGGTCACCCAGCAAGCATAGGCCAGCCTGGAGAAATAGTTCAACAATGCCACCATGTGTCTCCCAGGGAGAGATGATTTGTTAATGTTATTCATTTTTGTGTGTAAGGTTGTTGAGTTATTGTATCAGTGCAAAATTGCCAAAAACTGAATTTCCTAAATGGAAACAGCATGAGAGGACATTTTACAATATCATGTATTTGTATGGCTACAACTCTCTGTTTCTATTCATGGCTATGATTCAGTCAGAATTTGTCAAATACCCCATGTAGAGAATACAGTCTACATTAGTACTCACTGCAGAATCTATTGAGTGGAGACTCACAGAGGGTGACTTGTGTTCCTGATCATGGCCATGCCAAGCACCTGGCTAGAGGAAGAAGAGGGGAAGGGGATGGATGAGGATTGGTGCCACCTGGGGTTTGGTGATGCCATTGCCATGCCCTCAGACACACACACACACACACACACACACACACACACACACACACACACACACACACACACACACACACACACACACACACACACACACACACACACACACACACACACACACACACACACACACACACACACACACATCACACAGCTCTGTGTTATCAGGGAGGGCTCTCTCTCTTCCCTCGTCTGCGTTAGTATTCAGTAGGCGGACTGGGGGGAGCAAGGGAGGGCGTAGTAGAGCCCTGTGGATCGTTATTATTGACCAAGCCTCTGTGTAGCCCTGTGCTGCAGAGACAAGTCCACACACACACACACACACACACACACACACACACACACACACACACACACACACACACACACACACACACACACACACACACACACACACACACACACACACACACACACACACACACACACACACACACACACACACACACACAAACAGTGCAGTTGCTGGTTGCTGTAGTGTGAGTCAGTTGAACATTCCATATTCACAATTATCCCTAAATAATAGTTAAAAATATATATTGATTATTAATTGGGCTTGATAAAATAAATATAATTCTGAATGGTCGTAGAGAGAAACCCCATCCGAAGCATGCATCAGGAATCTGATTTCAGCCCTCCACTGAGAGGAGCGGGATTCAATAAACAACAATCTAGAGGCTCTGTGTTTGTGTAATTTTGTGTGTGTGTGTGTGTGTGTGTGTGTGTGTGTGTGTGTGTGTGTGTGTGTGTGTGTGTGTGTGTGTGTGTGTGTGTGTGTGTGTGTGTGTGTGTGTGTGTGTGTGTGTGTGTGTGTGTGTGTGTGTGTGTGACTCCACTCAGACTTTTGAGGTGCTCGAGCACACACACACACACACACACACACACACACACACACACACACACACACACACACACACACACACACACACACACACACACACACACACACACACACACACACTCCTCGCTCCACACAGACTTTTGAGATGCACGAGCACACACACGCTCACACTCCTCGCTCCACAAACACATTACTCACTCTCCGTTGTCATGGATTAGATGAAACCTGTTTTAATGAAAGCGCCTCTCATTCATAAGCCTGTAGAACAAAATCTTGTCAGCTTTTGACACCTAGCAGCATGCCAGGCGAAGTTCAGTGGAAAGGAGGATCAAAGAAGGAAGGACAGGAGAGACTGACTGATTCCCCCTCCTTTGATATATGTTATTTATAATAGCTTGGAAATGAATTATTTTTCTTAACCTGCATGTCTTTCTCAGTTAGGGTTGTCTTGTCTTGAAGAAAATAAAGAACAGTTGAGTTGTTCAGTAGCTTGTAAAATATTACATCTACTGAGGAGTGTAATTGGTTTAGAAAACACTAGAATGCAAGTACACACACACACACACACACACACACACACACACACACACACACACACACACACACACACACACACACACACACACACACACACACACACACACACACACACACACACACACACACACACACACACACAAATGCGCAAACACTCTCCTTTCCCCCTCATTTTACCAGTGGTTGCCTGTCACACACAACTGCATGTAAATCACAAGCTGAAAAGCCCTTCAGGATATCAAATCCATGCTCTAACTAGGTCAACGCTCGCTCCTCACAATGTACTGCTGCTGCATCCTTCTCGCCTCCCTCTCTCTCTCCTTTTATATCTGCACTACATGACCAAAAGTATGTGGACACATACACATATGCTTGTTGAACATTTCATTTCAAAATCATGTGCATTAATAAGGAGTTGGCCCCCGCTTTGCAGCAATAACAGCCTTCACTCTTCTGGGAAGGCTTTCCACTAGATGTTGGAACATTGCTGAAGGGACTTGCTTACATTCAGCCACAAGAGCATTAGTGAGGTCGGCCACTGATGTTGGATGATTAGGCCTGGCTCTCAGTCGTCGTTGCAATTCATCCCAAAGGTGTTCGATGTGGTTGAGGTCAGGGCTTTGTGCAGGCCTGTCAAGTTCTCCCACACTGATCTCGACAAACCATTTCTGTATGGTCCTCGCTTTGTGCACGGTGTCATTGTCATGCTGAAACAGGAAAGGGCCTTCCCAAACTATTGCCACAATGTTGGAAGCACAGTATCGTCTAGAATGTCATTGTATGCTGTAGCGTTAAGATTTACCTTCACTGGAACTAAGAGGCCTTGCCCGAACCATGAAAAACAGCGCCAGACCATTATTCCTTCTCCACCAAACTTTACAATTGGCACTATGCAATCGGGCAGGTAGCGTTGTCCGGTCTTCGCCAAACCCATATTCGTCCGTCGTACTGCCAGATGGTGAAGCCAAAGAACGTGTTTCCACTGCTCCAGAGTCCAATGGCAGTGAGCTTTACACTACTCCAGCCGATGCTTGGCATTGTGCATGGTGATCTTAGGCTTGTGTGTGCCTACTCGGCCATGGAAAACCATTTCATGACACTCCCGACCAAGAGTGCTTGTGGTAACGTTGCTTTCAGAGGCAGTTTGGAACTCGGTAGTTAGTGTTGCAACAGACAATTTCTACGAGTGACGCGCATTACAACTCGGTGGTCCCATTCTGTGAGCTTGTTTGGCCTACCACTTCGTGACTGAGCCGTTGTTTCTCCTAGATGTTTCAACTCAGCTCTAGCAGGGCAGAAATTTGATGAACTAACTTGTTGGAATTGTTGCATCCTATGACGGTGCCACTTTGAAAGTCACTGAACTCTTTAGTAAGGCAATTCTACTGCCAATGTTTGTCAATGGAGATTGCATGGCGGTGTGCTGAATTTTATACACCTGTCAGAAACGGGTGTGGCTGAAATAGCCGAATCCACTAATATGAAGGGGTTTCCACATACTTTTGTATATACAGTGCATTCGGAATGTTTTCAGACCCCTTGACTTTATCCACACTTTGTTACATTACAGCCTTATTCTAAAATGTATAACATTGTTTCTTATCCTCATCAATCTACGCACAATACCCTATAATTACAAAGCAAAAACAGGTTTTTAGAAATGTTGGCAGATGTTGATTTTTTAAAACTGAAATATTACGTTTTCATTTTCAGACCCTTTGGCAGCCTTGAGTCTTCTTGGGTATGACGCTACAAGCTTGGCACTTCTGTATTTGGGGAGTTTATCCCATTCTTCTCTGCAGATCCTCTCAAGCTCTGTCAGGTTGGATGGGGAGCGTCGCTGCGCAGCTATTTTCAAGTCTCTCCAGAGATGTTCGATCGGGTTCAAGTCCGGGCTGTGGCTGGGCCACTCAAGGACATTCAGAGACTTATCCAGAAGCCACTCCTGCATTGTCTTGGCTGTGTGCTTAGGGTCATTTTCCTGTTGGAGGGTAAACCTTCTCCCCAATCTGAGATCCTGAGAGCTCTGGAGCAGGTTTTCATCAAGGATCTCTCTGAACTTTGTTCCGTTCATCATTCCATCGTTACTGACTAGTCTCTAAGTCCCTGAAAGAAATTCCCACAGCATGATGCTGCCACCACCATACCTCACCGTAGGGATGGTTCCAGGTTTCCTCCATACATGACGCTTGGCATTCAGGCCAAAGAGTTCAATCTTGGATTCATCAGGCCAGAGAATCTTGTTTCTCATGGTCTGAGAGTCCTTTCAGTGCCTTTTGGCAAACTCCAAGCGGGCTGTCATGTGCCTTCTACTGAGGAGTGGCATCCGTCTGGCACACTCTACCATAAAGGCCTGATTGGTAGAGTGCTGCAGTGATGGTTGTCCTTCTGGAAAGTTCTCCCATCTCCACATAGGATCTCTGGATCTCTGTCAGATTGACCATCGGGTTCTTGGTCACCTCCCTGACCAAGGCCCTTCTCCCCCGAGTGCTCATTTTGGCCGGGCGGCCAGCTCTAGAATGAGTCTTGGTGGTTCCAAACTTCTTCCATTTAAGAACGATGTAGGCCACTGTGTTCTTGGGGACCTTCAATACTGCAGAAACGTTTTGGTACCCTTCCCCAGAGCTGTGCAACACAGCTCTACAGACAATTCCTTCGACCTTGGTTTTTGCTCTAACATGCACTGTCAACTGTGGGACCTTATATAGACAGGTGTGCGCCTTTCCAAATCATGTCCTAACAATTTAATTTACCACAAGTAGACTCCAATCAAGTTGTAGAAATATCTCAAGGATGATCAATGGAAACAGGATGCACCTGAGTTCAATTTCGAGTCTCATAGCAAAGGGTCTGAATACTAATGTAAATATGTTTTTCAGTTTTTAATTTTTAATGAATGTCCAGAAATGTCTAAAAACCTTTTTTTTCTTTGGCATTATGGGCTATTGTGTGTAGATTGATGAGGAAAAACATGTATTTAATCAATTTTAGAATAAGGCTGTAACATAACAAAATGTGGAAAAAGTCAAGGGGTCTGAATACTTTCCAAATGCACTGTTATAGTGTATCTCTTTCTTTCTCTCTATTTCACCTTCTCTCTGTGTTTTCTCCTTCTTCATTTCAACTCTCCTCTTTCTATCAAATGTAAAATATCACAAGGTTGAATCAATATTCTTTAATTAAACATCAAGGACATGAACACAGGTTCGCTACTGCCTTCTATGGATTAAAGTAGGATTCTGCACAAAGACCAATACAAAACAGTATGTCTCATTACTCCTTTTTCCCTTTCTATATCAAATAGAAAATGGGGTCAAAATAGTGTAGATTGTTGCAGTGCTGTAATGGGTTTTGTGTTTTACAGACAGTATTCAATAAGAGGTGTAGGTCACTGTTCCAGTTCTCATAGCTTCAACACCGACTGGCATAGATGGGAAGGAAATGGAAGGTACTGTGCACATGCCATTCGCAACCCCATCCCAAACATCATCCTCCATCATCTCTGTCTGAGGAATATCCTCCCAGCTCCTGCTATGACAGCTCCGGCAGCTATCAGGCATTAGTCCTCCTAAACGTTGACGACCTCCCCCCATTTCCAGTTGTCCCACGAATTAGCATGATATTAGCACATCCGACCTGAGCTGCGCCGCGGTGCCATATCAAAGCGCTGTGTGATCTCTGTCCCTGGATCTCTCTGCTTTAGTCTGAAAGAGAGAGAGAGACAGAGCAGAGAGCAGAGCGATGAGCTATGTGATAACGAGCGGTGTTAGACTGCCACAACACACAGCCGTGTCACATTCCCTCTCAGATGTGTTCAGCTAAATGGGCTGGAGCAGATGCTCAGTGTCTGGAGTCTCGTCGCCTGGCACATCACAGAAGACAACTCTGCAAATATTTACCAAGCCGCATGGATATTCTATATCAAGTTCTGCGATGGCTGTTTGTAGTGGTTTTATTTGTTGAATCGCATCGGTGCATGCAGGGTGATTCTGATACCACCCTGTTGTGAATGAGAAAGAAAAAGAAAACATATATGCCACACAGCTGTATGGTTGTACAGTATGTTGCTCCTAAGCTACATAAGCAGGTTGAATGCTGCATATGTCTAACGATTAGCTGTGTCTTGTTATGTTGCAGCGCCTCGGTTCCTCATCACCTCCACGGGAGCCCTGTACATCTTGGACGTGCAGAATGAGGATGGATTGTATAACTACAGGTGTATGACCCGCCACCGCTACACAGGAGAGACCAGGCAGAGCAACAGCGCACGCCTCTTTGTGTCAGGTATGCAGAGGGACAGTACAGCTTGGATACGAGTCTGTTGTGCAAGTTTGAGTGCCAATGAAAGCCTGGAATACACTCTGAATATCACTAGGTTTCACTATTGTTTCACTTCACTCCTTCAATCTGGACCTGCTCGAAGCTAGTCAACTGAGTATTGCTAACAATGCATACTTTTGACCAAAATATTGCATTTCTCTCACCTTTGGCGCTTGCTCCTCCCTCAGACCCCTCCAACTCGGGGCCGGTCATCCTGGATGGTTTTGAGCGTCGCGAGGTGATGACATCACACCGGGTGGAGCTGCCGTGCAAGGCGTCTGGTCACCCGGCCCCGAAGTACCGCTGGCTGAAGGACAACCGTCCGCTAGAGCCGGACAGCCGCTTCAGGCAGAGTGTGACGGGCCTGTTGATAGAGAGGGCGCAGCCCAGCGACAAGGGAAGCTACGTGTGTGAAGTGTGGAACAGCTATGGCAACGCAGAGGTGGTGGGGAGGCTGCAGGTCAAAGGTCAGTAATAGACTGTGTGCAGCATGTTGTGCTAAATGTACAGTATATTTGTTGTTCATCTGTTAATTGTAAATCTGAAATACTGTTCAGAGTTGGATAATGTTCAAAGTTCATACATTTATAGCTGATATACAGTATGTCGCATTGACAAGAGAATATAAGCTCCCTCTCCCTCTTCCAGAGCCCCTGAAGGCAGTGGTCAGCCCGAGGAAGGTGAAAGGCAGCGTAGGTAGCCAGGTGTCTCTGTCGTGCAGCGTGAGTGGCTCGGAGGAGTACGACCTGTCCTGGTACCGGAATGGAGAAATTATCTACCCTGGGAACAGTGTTCGTATGACTGGCAACAACCGGGAGAACCTGGTCATGGCTGGGATGGCTAAGAGTGATGGAGGAGCCTACCAGTGCTTCGCTAGGAAAGGCAAGATGTCCGCCCAGGACTTTGTCCAGGTCATTCTGGAAGGTCAGTACTCTCAGTGGATGTCTGTGTGGTCAGGGGGTTAACAATGTTACATTTACATTTACATTTAAGTAATTTAGCAGACGCTCTTATCCAGAGCGACTTACAAATTGGTGCATTCACCTTATGACATCCAGTGGAACAGCCACTTTACAATAGTGCATCTAAATCTTTTAAGGGGGGGGGGGGGAGAAGGATTACTTTATCCTATCCTAGGTATTCCCGTTACTTTCAATCGCAGCAGAAAACCTGTGTGTTTTTGTTTTTGGGTAGTTGTGTGTTTTTAGTGTGTATGTGCATGTGAGCATTGTGTGACTATGCATCTGTGTGTGAGTGTCCATGCATGTGAGTGTGTGCTTGCCTGCATGTGTTTTTTGTGTGACTGCAGAATTGGGGAACACCAACCATTGATCAGGTGTCTGTGTGTGAGTGCTAATGAGGGCTGCAGTAAAGCCCTGCCACAGCCCCTGTGATTAGATTATCTGAACAAGCCTCACATTGCTCTCACGGCCTGAACTCTGTTGCTGTGGCAACTGTCTCCCATGGCCATGGACCAATATAAAGAGGGTATTGATCATCTATAATGAGGAGGAGGAGGACGAGGAGGGGGGAGGAGGAGTAGGAACAATTCCAAATCCTCTTCACTGAGATATACAGTATTAGTGTGAATGGACACTGTGTTTGCTCATCATGATCCTTTGATGCATGTGACTTGAGGTCAACAGTTTTTTTTATCCCTGATTTACTGTATCTGGCAAAGAGACAATGTAATGAATTCTCCTTTTATAAACTAGACATGCTAGACATATATCTAGGATCAGTTGACCCAAACCTAATCATCACCTTGACCTTAAAGGAAAACTCCACCCAAAAACTATATTTTGGTATTTGTTTCATTAGTCCATTGTTGATATAATCCCAAAATGTTTTGCTTGTCAGCAATCAAGTTTTCAAGATATGTAACTTTCAAAATACAGAAATATGACCCGAATGACAAGTAAAACATTTGGGGAATATATCAACAATGGACCAATGAAACAAATACCAAAAAATACTGTAGTTTTGGGGTGGAATTTTCCTTTAAGGCGGATAAAATGCAGCTGACTTTAGATTGGTATCTAGATCTACTAGAAAAAAAGTATCTTTAACTCTAACCCACCTCCCATCTTGTCTCCCTCTCCCCCTCTCTCCAGACGGCACGCCCAAGATAATCTCTTCCTTCAGTGAGAAAGTGTTTGGAACCAACGAGTTTGTGTCACTGTTCTGCACGGTGAAAGGCACACCAGAGCCCAGGGTGATGTGGACGCTGGACGACGATCCGGTCATCAGGGACTCCCGCCACCGCATCGGCCACTACACCGACCAGGAGGGCCATGTGATCAGCCACCTGAACATCAGCCAGACAACAGGGCCAGACGGGGGTGTCTACCGGTGCATCTGCAACAATTCGGCCGGGGCGGTATCCTACCAGGCGCGAATAAACGTAAGAGGTGCTTGTCAGATCAGCTCCTCCAAAACAATTACATTTTACACATTTATGAATTTATGAATTATTATTAATTATTATTATTTGTTGTTGTTGTTGTTGTTGTTTTTCCTGATGCATGTGTTTTTTTCCGAAGATCCTTTGAGAGTGCCTGACTAACCTCTTTCGAACTTGTTTCAGTGTCTCCTTGTTGTTTGTGTGTTCTGTGTGTGTTGTGTCTTAGTTGTGTGTTAGTTGTGTGTTCTGTGTGTGTTGTGTGTTAGTTGTGTGTTCAGTGTGTGGTGTGTGTTAGTTGTGTGTTCTGTGTGTGTGTGTTATTTGTGTGTTAGTTGTGTGTTCAGTGTGTATTGTGTGTTAGTGTGTGTTCCGTGTGTGTTGTGTGTTAGTTGTGTGTTCTGTGTATGTTTAGTTGTGAGACATTTTTTGTTTCTTTCCTTCTTGTTTTGTTTACGTGCTGTATGTCACAAATATATGTATGTGTGTACATGTGTGTCTGTGTTTTTGTACATGTGTCTGTGTGTGAGCGTGTTCTATCTGGTCTGTTTTCCCCTACGGTCGTTCTGTCTGTGTCGATGTGTGTATCTTTGTGTCAACTAGCTCGCCTGTCTGTCTGTACCCATCTTTTTCCTTTTGGTTTAATTTCCTATTCAAAACATGCCAGATTATCCTAGGGGCTCGTATAGTGCTCCGATCATCACTCACTGGTGTCAGCGGTAACTTCTCTAATGCCCTACTCCCTACCTAACATTCACTGATGGCTTTATATTGGGACGCCATTAAGTTGATTTACACGAGCACTAGCATTTGACTGAGGAGCAATCTACACTCAGCAGGGAGGTGCCGGGCAGCTCTATAGCCAGCTACTGTAAGACTGACTGTCACCATGGTTACTAGGGGTATATCTAGAGACTACAGGCCCTTCATCCTCCACTCAATGCTAATTCATTACCTTATAAAGGCTCAAAACAGAGAAGGACAGGCCTTCTGTGTTAGATATTGGATAACTCATTTTGATGGTTTTCCCACTGGAAAGCACAATAATGTAGCTAAGCATGGGCGTAGTGAGGGGATGCTAAAGTCTCCAGTTCAGTAGGTTAGCTAGCCCAGCGCAGAAGAGAGCGGAGCTGAGCAGAGTGTACATGTCTTCTGAATGCAGCTTGAGCGTAGAAGATAAATATCCGCAGGTGGCATAGCAGAGACAGTGTAATGACTGTTTCTCACATTGTTTGCTTCTTAATCATGCTAAAGAGAGTAGCAACGTGGATGCCTTTCGAGTGCGCTAGAGGTGCACACCACCACAGATTTAGTTCAACTGTTCTATCTAGCTACAGTACCTAACTCTAGATTTGTACCTTTCTGTAAAGTGTTAGTTTTCCTATGGCTCCTATAGGCAATACAGGATGGATTGGGTAACTGTCATCTATCTACAGTATGTTAAATATCCTAATAGTCAGTCAGTATCCCTGGTAGGGTCTGTATTATAGAGCTGTGTTGGTTACATGCTGTTGGTTTTCCAGCAGTATGAGAGAGCGAGCAAGGGGAACATGACTAATGCTTTTGATAATATGTTCATAAGTGGAGAGTGGGAACATTGGGCTCTAATGCTTGTCAAATGCAATCATGCCTGGCGTCTAGCAGGTGCTAGAACAGTGTGATAATATTCACTTCACCTCGGAGAGTTTAAAATAGGAAAGTAGGTACACGCCCTCTGGAACACTCAGCTATGGATCGGTCCCAGGGACGAGGAACTAGGGTGATTTTATATTACTATTATTCAATGAGATTTATGTAAATGATTGCCTTTTATTTCCTAATTACAGGAAAATGAGGTGTTGATATTATACTAATAGTAGGATATTGTAGTCATGGCACTTAGCAAGTCCCAATGGAGTATAGTATTTTAATATGCTTTACAATCTCCAATAAATGTTGTCCTTGTCTTTCAGAATGAATCCCTGTCTGTCTCCATGGTTTCTGACACACTTAAACATCTCAAACTTCTAAAGTTTCACATTTCTCAGCCTCAAAATCATTTTAAGAGAGGTATTTCTCTTCTGTCTCCATTAAGGGCCTGCCAGCATACGACCAATGAAAAACCTCACCGCCATTGCTGGGCGGGACATGTACATTCACTGCCGCGTCATTGGCTACCCGTACTACTCCATCAAATGGCACAAGGACGCCAACCTGCTCCCCTATAACCACCGGCAGCGGGCATTTGAGAACAATGGCACGCTAAAGCTGTATGATGTACAGAAGGATGTGGATGAGGGAGAGTACACGTGTAGCGTGCTGGTCTCACCTTCTCTCTCCACCAGCCAAAGTGTGCACGTCAGTGTGAAAGGTACAGTATGCACTCAAACCTTTAACCTACTGAGTTAAAGATATAAACCAGGGGTCCCAACCTGTAGAGCTATCTGCGGGCTTTATGCTATGTTCATAACCAAGTAGCAAGGTGGTAATTACCAGTTGTGAGGTTGTAAATTCAGGCAATGGCATCTAGAATAGGCTACCTGTCACCCCTCTAACATACATGATTCTACTCATGATCTACTCAGAAGGACCTTGAGTTGATGAATCAAGAGTGTTAGAGCCTCTTGTATAGACACTTTACAGATATATGCCATAATCAGTAAAAGGTATGGCTCTTACAATCAAATCAAATTGTATTTTTCACATGCTTTGTAAACGACAGGTGTAGACTGACAGTGAAATGCTTACTTACAGTGCCTTGCAAAAGTATTCATCCCCCTTGGTGTTTTTTCTATTTTGTTGAATTACAACCTGTAATTTAAATGGATTCACCCCCTTTGCTATGAAGCCCCTAAATTAGATCTGGTGCAACCAATTACCTTCAGAAGTCACATAATTAGTTAAATAAAGTCCACCTGTGTGCAATCTAAGTGTCACATGATCTGTCACATGATTTCAGTATATATTCACCTGTTCTGAAAGGCCCCAGTGTCTGCAACACCACTAAGCAAGAGGCACCATCAGCAAGCGGCACCATGAAGACCAAGGAGCTCTCCAAATAGGTCAGGGACAAAGTTGTGGAGAAGTACAGATCAGGGTTGGGTTATAAAAAATATCCAAAACTTTGAATATCCCACGGAACACCATTAAATCCATTTTAAAAAGGTGTAAAGAGTATAGCACCACAACAAACCTGCCAAGAGAGGGCCGCACACCAAAACTCACGGACCAGCAAGGAGGGCATTAATCAGAGAGGCAAAAAAGAGACCAAAGATAACCCTGAAGGAGCTGCAAAACCACACAGCGGAAATTGGAGTATCTGTCCATAGGACCACTTTAAGCCATACACTCCACAGAGCTGGGCTTTATGGAATAGTGTCCAGAAAAAAAACATTGCTTAAAGGAAAAAATAAGCAAACACATTTGGTGTTCACCAAAAGGCATGTGGGAGACTCCACAAACAAATGGAAGAAGGTACTCTGGTCAGATGACACTAAAATTGAGCTTTTTGGCCATAAAAGAAAACGCTGTCTGGTGCATACCCAACACCTCTTATCGCCCCGAGAACACCATCCCCACAGTGAAGCATGGTGGTGGCAGCATCATGCGGTGGGGATATCCTTCATCGGCAGGGACTGGGAAACTGGTCAGAATTTAAGGAATGATCTTTAAGTCATACCACAGCTAAATACAGGGAAAATCTTGAGGGAAACCTGTTTCAGTCTTCCAGGGATGGATGGAGTTTCACCTTCCAGCAGGACAATGACCCTAAGCATACTGCTAAAGCAACACTTGAGTGGTTTAAGGGAAAACATTTAAATGTATTGGAATGGCATAGCCAAAACCCAGACCTCAATCCAATTGAGAATCTGTAGTATGACTTAAAGATTGCTGTACACCAGCAGAACCCATCCAACTTGAAGGAGATGGAGCAATTTGTCCTTGGGCAAAAATCCCAGTGGCTAGATGTGCCAAGCTTATAGAAACATACCCCAATAGACTTGCAGCTGTAATTGCTGCAAAAGGTGGCTCTACAAACTATTTACTTTTTTTTGGGGGTGAATAGGTATGTACGCTTAAGTTTTCTGTTTTTTTGTCTTATTTATTGTTTGTTTTACAATAAAAAATATTTTGCATCTTCAAAGTGGTATGCATGTTGTGTAAATCAAATGATACAACCCCCCCCCAAAAAAAATATATATATTTCCAGGTTGTAAGGCAACAAAATAGTAAAAATGCCAAGGGGGGTGAATACTTTTGCAAGCCACTGTACGTGACCTTCCCAACAATGCAGAGACAAGTCTAAAAATAATATTTTAAAAAAGTACATGAAGAATAAATACACAATAAGTAACTTGGTTAGATATGTAACCTGGCGATATAGACAGTGAAAAAGAGCTCCACCATGTGGTGGTCTATAATAGATGTGGCAGTTTAGATATAGGTGCAACTGCCCCGGCATCCCGGTAAGAAGACGGAAATGACCGGTAGGAGACAGGGATGCAATTCACACATTATTTACACTCTCAAGACATGCACACACACAGCAAACTGGAAGTGGACTAGGTGGAAGTGTTGTAGTGATAGTGATAGTGGTTTGTAGGTCAGTGACTCGCTAACACTAGCGTGTGTTGGGAGAGTACAGGGCTGCAGAAGAAATGGTCAATGGGTTGTGGCCCAGCCGTTGATGTGCAGGGCAGAGGTTAATGCTCCTCACTCTGCCACTGCTTGCTAAAGACTTACCCCGGACTGGGCTAGATTGTGCTTTTATACTTGTCCTCGTCACACCTGCTTATTGGACAGATGTACTGTGGAGATGCAGTTTCTACAAACTGCCATATCTATTGTGCTATATTCTCCTACATTATTTTAACGTTTCTACAAACTTCAAAGTGTTTTCTTTCCAATGGTACCAATGGTATGTATATCCTGGCTTCAGGGCCTGTGCAACAGGCAGTTTACTTTGGGCACGCCAGTCAGGCAGAAATTGAGAAAAAAGGGGCCTAGCCCTAAAGTGACCAGTGATCCTTTATTAAAGTGACCAGTGATTCCATGTATATGTGCATAGGGCAGCAGACTCTAAGGTGCAGGGTTGAGTAACCGAGTGGCAGCCAGCTAGTAACAATGACTAAGTTCAGGGCAGGTTACTGGGTGGAGGCCAGCTAGTGATGGCTATTTAACAGTCTGATGGCCTTGAGATAGTACCTGTTTTTCAGTCTCTCGGTCCCAGCTTTGATGCAGCTTTGATGGAGTGGAAGATAGCCTAGTTGTTAGAGAGTTGGGCCAGTAACCAAGAGGTTGCTAGATTGAATCTCTGAGCTGAGAAGGTAAAAATATGTCGTTCTGCCCCTGAACAAGGCAGTTAACCCAGTGTTCCAAGGCTTTCGTTTAAATAACTGACTTGCCTAGTTAAATAAAGGTTAAATAACTAAATAAAAACTGTATTGACCTTGCCTTCTGGATGATAGTGGGGTGAACAGGCTGTGGCTTGGGTGGTTGATGTCCTTGATGATCTACTACTGTTGTGTAGGGGTAAAGTGACTAGGCAACCGGATATATAATAAACAGTAGCAGCAGCGTATGTGATGAGTCTAAAGAGCTGGTGTAAAAAGGGTCAATGCAGATAGTCTGGGTAGGTATTTGGTTAAGTATGTAGCAGTCTTATGGCTTAGGGGTAGAGGCTGTTCAGAGTTCTTGCTGTGCGGTAGCAGAGAGAAATGTCTATGTCTTGGGCCTTCCTCTGACACCGCCTGGTATAGAGGTCCTGGATGGCAGCTGTAAAACATTTTGAGGATCTGAGGGCCCATGCCAAAACTTTTCTGTTTCCAGAGGGGGAAGAGCTGTTGTCATGCCTTCGTCCTAACTGTGTTGGCGTGTGTGGACCATGTTAATTCCTTAGTGATGTGGACACCGAAGAATCTGAAGCTCTCGGCCCTCCGTTTCCTGTAGTCTCCCTCAACGTCTTGCTGACGTGGCACCACACTACCAGGTCACTGACCTCCTCCCTATTGGCTGTCTAATTGTCTTCAGTGATCAACAAACTTAATGATGGTGTTGGAGTCGTGCGCAACCACTCAGTTGTAGGTGAACAGGGAGTACAGGATGGGACTAAGCACAAACACCTTAGGGGCTCCTGTGTTAAGGGTCAGCGTGGTGGCTGGGTTGTTGTCTACCCTCACCAACTGGGGGTGTCCTGTCAGGAAGTCCAAGATCCAGTTGCAGAGGGAGGTGTTCAGTCCCATGGTCCTTAGTTTAGTGATGAGCTTGGAGGGCACTATGGTGCTGAGCTATGGTCGATGAACAGCCTTCTCACATAGGTGTTCCTCTTGTCCAGGTGTGGAGTGCAATAGATATTGCGTCATCTGTGGATTTGTTGGGGCTGTATGCGAATTGGAGTGGGTCCAGGGTGTCTGGGATGATGGTGTTGATGTCAGACATGACTAGCCATGACAAACATTGTAAAGAATCGCATCGTCAGCTGATCTGAACATTCACAGCCGCTATGCCAGTCTGCCAGTACACTACAGTCCATAACCTCAGACGGCTCTCCCCACTGAGCACAGATGTCAATTAAACGTCTATTGCATGTTGGTTCAACATAATTTAATTGAAATGACATGGAAACAACAATGATTAAACCAGTTTGTGCCCAGCTGGTCTTTCCTCAATAATGGTGCTGCATAATTTGAAGTATCAGAAAGAACGTACCAATCGGAATCCTCTCTCACGGGTCTCGGCGGCGCCACCACGTTAACATTTGTGCGCGGTGGGGGAAATCACGCCGACTGTGGCCCTAAACAAAGCTCAGAACAACGACATTCCCACTGTACCTAATTTGCCTCTCAGCTGCTTAGCATTCCGAGGCTGCGGAGAGGAGAGGAAAAGAGTGGGAATCCCCAGGAGCCCATTATTCTTACTTTGTTGAGAATTAAATAATTGTTGAAGTGTCGTTTATTTCAATGTTATTTTAAATCATGAATTCTTCAAAGCATCTGCTTCGCACCATGGCTATAGTGTCCCCAGAGAGAGAGAGAGACAGAGGAAGAGAGAGTGAGAGAAAGAGGGAACAAGGGAGAGGTAAAGGACAGCCAGCCTCTCCGCAAGGGGAAATGTAATTAATTTCTCGCTCTCATCTGCATCTCCATGGTGTTAAGCCAAGCTATTAATACATTTAGAAACTAGATGGGGATGAGGATGGTTGATCAGAACTAACTAAGTTGAATCCTTGCTTTAAGATACAAACATAAATACCCTTTCCATAACTCTACCCGTCTCTTTCTCCTGCAGTTCCCCCCACCATCCATCCCTTCGAGTTCCCTCGTTTCTCTATTGGCCAACGTGTGTTCATTCCGTGCGTGGTGATGTCAGGTGATCAGCCTGTCTTCATCACCTGGCAGAAGGACGGTCGGCCAATCCCGGCCAGCCTCGGCGTAACGATCGACAACATAGACTTCACCAGCTCCCTACGTATCTCCAACCTGTCTCTCCTGCACAATGGCAACTACACCTGCATCGCACGCAACCAGGCCGCCACCGTGGAACACCAGAGTCAGCTCATCGTCAGGGGTGAGGAGGGGGAGGGAGAGGGGTGAGGAGAGGTGAGGAGGGGGAGGGAGGGGTGAGGAGGGAGGGTGAGGAAGGGGATGGAGACAGGTGAGGAGGGGAGAGAGGTGGGGGAGGTGTGAGGAGGGAGATGGAGAGCGGTGAGGAGGGAGAGGAGTGAGGAGGGAAGAGAGTTGAGGAGGGAGAGAGGTGAGGAGGGGGGATATAAACCAGTGAGGAGATAAGAGGGTGAGGAGGGGAGAGGAGGGAGAGAGGTGAGGAGGGGGATATAAAGCAGTGATGAGATGAGAGGGTGAGGAGGGAGAGAGGTGAGGAGGGGGATATAAACCAGTGAGGAGATGAGAGGGTGAGGAGGGGAGAGGAGGGAGAGGGGTGAGGAGGGAAGAGTTGAGGAGGGAGAGAGAGGTGAGGAGGGGGATATAAACCAGTGAGGAGATAAGAGGGTGAGGAGGGGAGAGGAGGGAGAGAGGTGAGGAGGGGGATATAAACCAGTGAGGAGATAAGAGGGTGAGGAGGGGAGAGGAGGGAGAGAGGTGAGGAGGGGGATATAAACCAGTGAGGAGATGAGAGGGTGAGGAGGGGAGAGGAGGGAGAGAGGTGAGGAGGGGGATATAAACCAGTGAGGAGATGAGAGGGTGAGGAGGGAGAGAGGAGGGAGAGGGGTGAGGAGGGGGATATAAAGCAGTGATGAGATGAGAGGGTGAGGAGGGGAGAGGAGGGAGAGGGATGAGGAGAGGAGAGAGGTGAGGAGGGAAGAGAGTTGAGGGAGAGAGGTGAGGAGGGAGAGGAGTGAGGAGGGAAGAGAGTTGAGGAGGGAGAGAGGTGAGGAGGGAGAGGAGTGAGGAGGGAAGAGAGTTGAGGAGGGAGAGAGGTGAGGAGGGGGAAATAAAGCAGTGAGGAGATGAGGGGGTGAGGAGGGGAGAGGGGTGAGTAGGGAAGAGGAGGGAGAGGGGTGAGGAGGGGAGAGGAGGCAGAGAGGTGAGGAGGGAAGATAGTGGAGGAAGGAGAGAGGTGAGGAGGGGGAAATAAAGCAGTGAGGAGATGAGGGGGTGAGGAGGGGAGAGGAGGGAGAGGGGTGAGGAGGGAAGAGAGTTGAGGAGGGAGAGAGGTGAGGAGGGGGAAATAAAGCAGTGAGGAGATGAGGGGTGAGGAGGGGAGAGGAGGGAGAGGGGTGAGGAGGGAAGAGAGTGGAGGAGGGAGAGAGGTGAGGAGGGAAGATAGTGGAGGAGGGAGAGAGGTGAGGAGGGGGAAATAAAGCAGTGAGGAGATGAGGGGGTGAGGAGGGGAGAGGGGTGAGGAGGGAGAGGGGTGAGGAGGGGAGAGGAGGGAGAGAGGTGAGGAGGGAAGATAGTGGAGGAGGGAGAGAGGTGAGGAGGGAAGAGAGTGGATGAGGGAGAGAGGTGAGGAGGGAAGATAGTTGAGGAGGGAGAGAGGTGAGGGAAGAGAGTTGAGGAGGGAGAGAGGTGAGGCGGGAAGAGAGTTGAGGAGGGAGAGAGGTGAGGAGGGAGAGAGGTGAGGAGGGAAGAGAGTTGAGGAGGGGGATATAAAGCAGTGAGGAGATGAGAGGGGTGAGGAGATGAGAGGGGTGAGGAGAGGAGAGGGGTGGGGTGAGGAGAGGAGAGGGGTGAGGAGGGAGAGGGTTGGGGGGAGATGTGGAGAGGGGTGGGAGGGGGAGGGAGGGAGTTGATGAGGGGAGAGAGGGGGGAGAAGGTTTGACACCACTCAAAGATATGAGTCGAGAACATATTTGCTAGTTTTTCCAGTATTCTGCAAGAGTAAACTCTCTTCATATGTTCCCCTACAGTTGGAGTGGATCCAAATCAACCTACCACTAAGCCTATGTTGGGTATAGCAAAAGAAACCCTATATGCTAAAACATAATATAACCCTAAACCCAATAGCAGTGTTGCACATTCTGTTTTACTGTAATCTTTTAATGTTGTGATGTGAGATGCCACTTATTCCGCTACTGGGCTAATATGCTAATCCACTCGCTAGCATTGGCTCTTCTTGTTTTTCTCACACTTGGTGTGAAAATATAGCATTTCTAATTTGTGCTATTTAAGCCACAAGGTATTACATTTACATTTACATTTAAGTCATTTAGCAGACGCTCTTATCCAGAGCGACTTACAAATTACAAACTCAAACTACAACACCATAACAGATTAACCCGTTTTAATTACCTTTTGTCTGTTGCTCTCCCAACTAGTCCCTCCAAAGTTTGTGGTGCAGCCCAAGGACCAGGACGGCATCTATGGAAAAGCTGTGATCCTCAACTGCTCTGCAGAGGGATACCCCGTCCCTACCATAGTGTGGAAGCACTCCAAAGGTAAATAGGTCAAAATATAAAATAATTGTGTTAAGTAGAGAGTTAATGTTTTGACATGGAGTGAAACAGGGAGGTACTGCATGAACCTGTCCAAATAGAACACAGATGTTCCGTTTCCATTTCAAAACGTTTTGCAACACTGTGCACTACTGAGCATGACCCAGGATTAATTAAAAGCTATTCTTCTCCCTTCTGACCACTATGATGATATGTTTACACACTTGGTTTATGATTGAGGATAAATACCCTTCTGTAACTGTGCATCTTCCATTTCTACTCCTTTGACTATCTTGCTGAATTGCATAAACACAACATTGTCCTACGGCAAGCTTTTTTATTAAAGAGCATCTGTTTATGAGAGCCAACACAGCAAACACAGTGTCCACAGCCTTAAGGTTGAATTGTGAAAGCTCAGCGCTGCAACTCTAAACAAATGTAAAGAGGAAGAAGGGAAGGCAACATCTTCTCACGTTACCGTAAAGGAGGAAATGGAAATCTACTGTAGTTTTTGTTACTGCAAAACATCCATCCATTATGTAATAATTCTTCATAATTTGGTCATAAACTATGCAAAAGGTGTTTTTAATACATCTTACATCTTCCCCTCCTCCTATCTCTACCTCCCTCCACCTCTCCCTCTCTACCTCTCTAGGTGCGGGGGTTCCCCAGTTCCAGCCTATAGCCTTGAACTCGGGCTTCCGTATCCAGGTACTGGTCAACGGCTCTCTGCTCATCAAACATGTGCTGGAGGAGGACAGCGGCTACTACCTGTGTAAGGTCAGCAATGACGTGGGAGCTGATGTCAGCAAGTCCATGTACCTCAACGTCAAAAGTAAGTAATCTGTCATGGCTGTATTTTAATTTTATTTTAAATTTTACCTTTATTTCAAGTCATTCAAGAACAAATTCTTATTTTCAATGACAGTGGATTAACTGCCTGTTCAGGGGCAGTTATCAGCTCGGGATTTGAACTCTAACCACTAGGCTACCCTGCCGCTGGACTTCAGTGTCAAATGGAAGACCCCCCCCCCCCCCCATCCTGAAATGTATGTGTTCTCCAATGTAATTATAAAATAATAATAATCCAAACTCAGTGTCAAAAGTAAGATTCCTCTTCCAGTCAGGATTATGTACCTTAACCTCTTAACGGGGGGGGGGGTAACATATACTACCTGACATGATGACTCCTTGCTGTCCCCAGTCCACCTGACCGTGCTGCTGCTCCAGTTTCAACTGTTCTGCCTTATTATTATACGACCATGCTGGTCATTTATGAACATTTGAACATCTTGGCCATGTTCTGTTATAATCTCCACCTGGCACAGCCAGAAGAGGACTGGCCACCCCACATAGCCTGGTTCCTCTCTAGGTTTCTTCCTAGGTTTTGGCCTTTCTAGGGAGTTTTTCCTAGCCACCGTGCTTCTACACCTGCATTGCTTGCTGTTTGGGGTTTTAGGCTGGGTTTCTGTACAGCACTTTGAGATATCAGCTGATGTATGAAGGGCTTTATAAATAAATGTGATTTGATTTGATTTGAACATATGGAATTGTTTTAAGAAATGATACCACGGATCATTTAGATATTTTATTTGAAGTTTAGGACCCCTTTCGGTATCAATTAGTTATATTTTTGTATTATTTGATAAAATGTTGAATTTGACCTTGACTATCATAGCCCAAAGAAAATTATTTATTAACACAATCATAAATGGCAAAAAAGACAGTCAAATGCATAAAGGAATAAGGTATTGAAGTGTGTCCTTTATCCTGGAGATATAAGAAAGCTCAGGATATATTTTAGTTTTTTTGGACATATACTTAACCCGTTATTTTTGTTGCCACAAAACTACCTCCATACTTCCATTCATTTGTATGGGTTACCTTCAGACAAGTCCTGTCATAGAGCACAAAACTACCTCCATACTTCCATTCATTTGTATGGGTTACCTTCAGACAAGTCCTGTCATAGAGCACAAAACTACCTCCATACTTCCATTCATTTGTATGGGTTACCTTCAGACAAGTCCTGTCATAGAGCACAAAACTACCTCCATACTTCCATTTGTATTTGTATGTATTACCTTCAGACAAGTCGTGTCATAGAGCACAAAACTACCTCCATACTTCCATTCATTTGTATGGGTTACCTTCAGACAAGTCCTGTCATAGAGCACAAACTACCTCCATACTTCCATTCATTTGTATGGGTTACCTTCAGACAAGTCCTGTCATAGAGCACAAACTACCTCCATACTTCCATTCATTTGTATGGGTTACCTTCAGACAAGTCCTGTCATAGAGCACAAAACTACCTCCATACTTCCATTCATTTGTATGGGTTACCTTCAGACAAGTCCTGTCATAGAGCACAAACTACCTCCATACTTCCATTCATTTGTATGGGTTACCTTCAGACAAGTCCTGTCATAGAGCACAAAACTACCTCCATACTTCCATTCATTTGTATGGGTTACCTTCAGACAAGTCCTGTCATAGAGCACAAACTACCTCCATACTTCCATTCATTTGTATGGGTTACCTTCAGACAAGTCCTGTCATAGAGCACAAACTACCTCCATACTTCCATTCATTTGTATGGGTTACCTTCAGACAAGTCCTGTCATAGAGCACAAAACTACCTCCATACTTCCATTCATTTGTATGGGTTACCTTCAGACAAGTCCTGTCATAGAGCACAAACTACCTCCATACTTCCATTCATTTGTATGGGTTACCTTCAGACAAGTCCTGTCATAGAGCACAAAACTACCTCCATACTTCCATTCATTTGTATGGGTTACCTTCAGACAAGTCCTGTCATAGAGCACAAATCTACCTCCATACTTCCATTCATTTGTATGGATTACCTTTAGACGAGTCAAAACGGAGCAAAACAGAGAGAGAGAGTCTCCCCTTTCCATAGTGGGGTCATAATAGTTTGTAGGCCAAACCGTTTGGACGCTACAGATGTTTTTGTGAGAAGACTGATTTTCTGGTGTCACATGCTCTGACAAACACCGCTGTAGCTCGGCCACCTTCACCGCAGATGGCCGACATGAGACGCAACCCATGAGACGCAACCCATGAGAGGCAACCCATGAGAGGCAACCCATGAGAGGCAACCCATGAGAGGCAACCCATGAGAGGCAACCCATGAGAGGCAACCCATGAGAGGCAACCCATGAGAGGCAACCCATGAGAGGCAACCCATGAGAGGCAACCCATGAGAGGCAACCCATGAGAGGCAACCCATGCAAAAAACCTGATATCTCTAGCTTAAATTGACAGATTTTAATGGGATTTTTTTATTATGTTACTTAGATTGACGCATGGTGCGTTAATAGACTCTTAATTAAATATGGTATGCATGTGGGAGAAGAGGGTTGAAAGAAGTAAGGAGAGCTTGGAGAGATCTCACATTTGATTGGTTTCGTTATCCAATAACAACTGCTTTAATTTCACTTGCTGGACAAGAATATAGTATCATGCATTCAATTTATATTATATAATCCATAAGAAATAATTCCCCAAATATTTGGGGGAGATTATGTAATATTTGAAAGGGGTTGAAGGTGCTGAATTAAAAAAAAAATCATTTCATTTAATTTAATTTTACTTGGGTGGATGGAACTGGCTCTAGAGGTGGGTGATGGGCACAACACCACATCATGTCACTACCAATCAAATCCCAGTGGTTAGACTGGGAGACACTCAATGATGGGAGATGGAGGGAGGAGGGAAAGAGGTAGGAGAGATGGAGACAGGTAGACAGGGCAGGGGAAATTATATTGTATCAGAATTTAAATACAGTTAAATATTACACACACAAATAAGACAGAGGGAGTTGTGACTGTCCCACTGGATGTCATAAGGTGAATGCACCAATTTGTAAGTCGCTCTGGACAAGAGCGTCTGCTAAATGACTTAAATGTAAAATGTAAATGTAAAGACAGAAAGAGAAGACAGAGGGAAATAGGAAGCAGAAGAGGAGGAGGAGGAGGAGGAGAAAGACAGACACACAGAAGAGCAGCCTATGGAGGGGAGGGGAGAGAGAGAAGGGGGAGACAAGGGAGGGTGACGGACGGGTAGTCCATCCCTCCACCCCACCCCTTGGCCCTCTTTTCCACATGGCAGCCTCTGCCTGCATACAGAGTTCAGAGCCTAATGGAGGGGAGCTAAGTCCATGGCCACTCAGCGGATAAACGCCTGTGTTTCTCTGAGAGAAAAAGAGAGCGACGGATACTGGGAACGCTGCATGGTTGCTTTTGTGGGATGTGTTCAGGCAGAAAGATACAGGGCCATGGTAGTGGTGGTGTGGTGGTGGCACCACACTGGTGGCCTCTCCGTCACAGAGCACAGTGACACCAGTCACTTAACATTTAGCCATTTAACGCAGCAGACACTACCCAGCACTATACTGGACCACCACACTGTGAATACAGAGCTAAAACAATGTGGCTCTTTGACATCCCTAGCACTCCATTCCCACACATGGAAACTCATTCCAGCACAGACCACTAACATGACAAAATCAAACAGAAATGGATGCTCGGGAAGACTCCATAAAAAGGCTTTCATGAATGTCTCTAGTGAGAGCCAACATGTAGCCTAGTGCTTCCCCATGGGTCTCCCTTTAGATGTTAAAGTCTATGATTATACTATAAGTTTCGGAAGTAGATTTTTCCAATAGGAACACCTCCCTCTTCAGGTGAAAAAAGGAAACTGTTGAAAAAGTGAGGCCAGACTATTGTTTTCATCTTTCATGTTAAAGGAGTTCCCATTTGATGTTGATGTTGAATGGACTATGTAAACTGCACTGATTTGTAATATGAAGGAGGAACTGTTGATTGTCCTAAATCAACATAAACATTTTTAGCCAAAGTTTCTGGGTAAATTAGGTTCTTAGTGTGTCTGGGAGGTGTGTGTTGTTTATGTGTACAGTTGCAGTCGGAAGTTTACATACACCTTAGCCAAATACATTTAAACTCAGTTTTTCACAATTCCTGACATTTAAACCTAGTACAAATTCCCTGTCTTGGGTCAGTTAGGATCACCACTTTATTTTAAGAATGTGAAATGTCAGAATAATAGTAGAGAGAATGAGTTATTTCAGCTTTTATTCTTTTCATCACATTCCCAGTGGGTCAGAAGTTTACAAACACTCAATTAGTATTTGGTAGCATTGCCTTTAAATTGTTTAACTTGGATCAAATGTTTTGGGTAGCCTTTCACAATTTTCACACAATAAGCTGGGAGAATTTTGGCCCATTCCTCCTGACAGAGCTGGTGGAACTGAGTCAGGTTTGTAGGCCTCCTTGCTCGCACAAGCTTTTTGGAATTGAGGTCAGGGCTTTGTGATGGCCACTCCAATACCTTGACTTTGTTGTCCTTAAACCATTTTGCCACAACTTTGGAAGTATGCTTGGGGTCATTGTCCATTTGGAAGACCCATTTGCGACCAAGCTTATTGACTGATGTCTTGAGATGTTGCTTCAATATATCCACATCATTTTCCTGCCTCATGATGCCGTTCTATATTGTGAAGTGCACCAGTCCGTCCTGTAGCAAAGCACCCTCACAACATGATGCTGCAACCTTCGTGCTTCACGGTTGGGATGGTGTTCGTCGGCTTGCAAGCCTCCCCCTTTTTCCTCCAAACATGAAGATGGTCATTATGACCAAACAGTTCTATTTTTATTTCATCAGACTAGAGGACATTTCTCCAAAAAAGTACGATCTTTGTCCCCATGTGCAGTTGCAAACCGTAGTCTGGCTTTTTTATGGTGGTTTTGGAGCAGTGGCTTCTTCCTTGCTGATCGGCCTTTCAGTTTATGTCGATGTAGGTATCATTTTACTGTGGATATAGATTCTTTTGTACCTGTTTCCTCCAGCATCTTCACAAGGTCCTTTGCTGTTGTTCTGGGATTGATTTGCACTTCTCACACCAAAGTACGTTCATCTCTAGGAGACAGAACGTGTCTCCTTCCTGAGTGGTATGACGGCTGCCTGGTCCCATGGTGTTTATACTTGCGTACTATTGTTTGTACAGATGAACGTGATACCTTCAGGCGTTTGGAAATTGCTCCCAATGATAAACCAGACTTATGGAGGTCTTCAATTTTTATCTGAGGTCTTGGCTGATTTCTTTTGATTTTCCCATGATGTAAAGCAAAGAGGCACTGAGTTTGAAGGTAGGCCTTGAAATACATCCACAGGTACACCTCCAATTGACTCAAATTATGTCAATTAGCCTATCAGAAGCTTCTAAAGCCATGACAGCATTTCCTGGAATTTCCAAGCTGTTTAAGCACAGTCAACTTAGTGTATGTAAACTTCTGACCCACTGGAATTGTGATACAGTGAATTATAAGTGAAATAATCTGTCTGTAAACAATTGTTGGAAAAAAATTACTTGTGTCATGCACAAAGTAGATGTCCTATAGTTTGTTTACAAGAAACTTGTGGAGTGGTTGAAAAACGAGATGTAATGATTCCAAACTAAGTGTATGTAATCTTCCGACTTCAACTGTACGTGTATGTTTGTGTACGTGTATGTCCTTGTGCGTGTGTGTATCTCTGTACGTGGCATGTGTGTGTGTGATCTCCTGCTGCACTCCTAAGGCTGGGCTGGGTGCTCATGTAATTCCAGTCACAGTGTGGGAGCCTTTACCCTTGTAGCTGTTATCTGGTCAGAGCAGAGTGTCTGTCTGTCTGTCTGTCTGTCCGTCCGTCCGTCCGTCCGTCCGTCTGACTCAATCACTCATGTAATACTCTCACACAATGCCTCAAAAACACACACACACACAGTACATGTACCAGGACACGTACACTTACGAACAAGCACATACACACTGATATGGATAAACACAATTATACACTGTACACCAGTGGAGGCTGCTGAGGGGAGAGCGGCTCATAATAACAGCTGGAACTGAGTAAATGGAATTGCATAAAACACATTGAAACCATGAGATTGATGTATTTGATACCATTCCACCGACTCAACTCCAGTCAGTACCAGAAGCCCGTCCTTCCCAATTAAGGTGCCACCAAACTCCTGTGCACTACACACTTACATCTAGACACACACAGCAGAGTACCCACAGGAGTGGGAGATTTTCATCGCTGTGTACATTTTTTGGACATAGGTTGCTCAGTATTGTCTGCACGCACACACACACACGCGCGCGCGCTCGCGCACACACACACACACACACACAGACAGATGTCCCTCTGCGTTGTGTGTGTGTGCGTGCGTGCGTACGTGCGTGCATGTATGTGTCTGTGTGTGAGCCTGTGTGTTCTCCCTTAGGTTGAGCTGGTCTCCCGGATCAGGTTGTTGTTTTGATCATTGTGCGGTCGGATCGGGGCGATCGAGTGTTGGTTGTGTTTGCCCCTCCTGCTCTCTGGAACGTGAGCCTCCCTGGGAGCCCTGCTCCTCTTGTCTCCTATGGATCAGTGTGCTTGTGCCAGACGAGACCCTCGTTAACCCACAGGGCCTGTCCTCTGCTGACCAGGTGTAGTGTTATATACTGTACCCAGATCAGACTGTATCCTCCTCTCCATACATGTCGGCACTAAGCATGCTGCAGACTAGCAGGTGTAGTGTTATATACTGTACCCAGATCAGACTGTATCCTCCTCTCCTCTACATAGACGGTAAGCATGTAGCAGACTGCTGGAGCAGTACAGGCTGTGCTGTACTGGTGTGTGTTGTTTATCCAGGCCATATGACACCACTGCTGCTTGGGAAGCTGCTGCCACTTAAGAGGCTTAGGTGTAAATTAGAGCAACACTGGAAGTGATGGCTGTAAAGTGGTCAGGTGATATACAGTACTGGATGAGCTTTTGACTGGGTGATCACTCATAGAAGTTTACCTGGCTGTGTTACTGGAAAATACACACATATAGGCACACACACACACACACACACACACACACACACACACACACACACACACACACACACACACACACACACACACACACACACACACACACACACACACACACACACACACACACACACACACACACACACACACACACACACACAGAGGCCATTACTGAAGAATCATGGTCCTCACAGGCTGCTACTGTAATTCAGCGGTTTAGACAGATTCCATTCGGCCAGGCTATTGTGGCGGACGCATGGGGAAATTAATTGCGTCTGTTGTGATGTCATAGTGAGACGTTTTCATTGTTATTAGTGTCTGTGCATAGGCTAATGCCTAACCATAATACACCATGCATCAACACATTGGAACGCTGTCACAGACGCCCACAGCCAGCAGAAATAGCTTATGTTGCACTAGCAGTATTTTCACAGCTTTATGTGTGTGCGTGCGTGCATGTGTACGTGTGTGCGTACATGTGTAGGTGCGTGCGTGCAAGTGTATATTCACAGTATTCATACTTTATATATCATAGGTTCAAAATATTTGGCATATTGCCAAGACACGTTAACACTTCATTCTACCTTCCTTAAAATTACCCATGCCCTTATTTAGATTTTGTGCAGCTGAGGGAACCAAAAACATCTGAACCCATTCCCCTGTCTAAATGACTACAGTCTCTACTGTATACTGTACGTACCTCCACTGATGCAATTGACTGGATGCATCACTAATCCAGAGTAGGTTGGTTTTATCAAAGTGGGTCAACAGCCACTTAATGTTTATCAGTGCCAATTAGGATCAATTAAGGGCAATACACTCATAACGCTCCGAGACACAATGATGAGAGCACGCACATAATGAGACTTAATTGGTGAAAAACAGCATTGTTGCCTGGTCGCCAAGCTCCCAATCACCCAATCAGACAGCTTCCCTCAGACACTGGAGTATAGAAAATAATCGTTCTGTCTGTCTGTCTGTCTGTCTGTCTGTCTGTCTGTCTGTCTGTCTGTCTGTCTGTCTGTCTGTCTGTCTGTCTGTCTGTCTGTCTGTCTGTCTGTCTGTCTGTCTGTCTGTCTGTCTGTCTGTCTGTCTGTCTGTCTGTCTCTCTCTCTCTCTCTCTCTCTCTCTCTCTCTCTCTCTCTCTCTCTCTCTCTCTCTCTCTCTCTCTCTCTCACCTTCCTCTGTTACAGCCAACTCCCCACACAAAGCAGCCTGTCTGCAGCCATATACTCAGCATCATGCTCAATATCCAACCCAATTGTGCAGCTAAGGGAATTATTTTGGTGCAGTGAGTAGAGCTAGCACCCAGTGAACCAGTCATCTCTGTGCCATCACCGCCCTTCCCCCTACCTACCCACTCTACACACGCACACACACACAGTGCCCCAGGGGCAGTGGGCTCCTGTAGGGAGTGATCCCGTCTCATTCTCATCTCACTCCCATGGTTCAGTCATCCAACCAGGGCACCCTGTGGCCTACATTCCTCAGCCAGAAACTCACTCTGCTGGGGTAAACAGAGCCTGATGCCTGCGGCTGTCCATCCGACCTGGAATCTACAGTCATACACTACCGTTCAAAGGTTTGGGGTCATTTAGAAATGTCCTTGTTTTTGAAAGAAAGGCACATTTTTTGTCCATTAAAATAACATCAAATTGATCAGAAATACAGTGTAGACATTGTTAATGTTGTAAATGACTATTGTAGCTGGAAACGGCAGATTTTCTATGGAATGTCTACATAGGTGTCCAGAGGCCCATTATCAGCAACCATCTCTCCTGTGTTCCAATGGCACATTGTGTTAGCTAATCTAAGTTGATCATTTAAAAGGCTAATTGATCATTAGAAAACCATTTTGCAATTCTGTTAGCATGCTGAAAACTGTTTGTGTGATTAAAGAAGCAATAAAGCTGGACTTCTTTAGACTAGTTGAGTATCTTGAGTATCAGCATTTGTGGGTTCGACTACAGGCTCAAAATAGCCAGAAAGAAATAACTTTCTTCTGAAACTCATCAGTCTATTCTTGTTCTGAGAAATTAAGGCTATTCCATGCGAGAAATTGCCAAGAAACTGAATATCTCGTACAACACTGCGTACTACTCACAGAACAGAGCAAACTGGCACTAACCAGAAAAAAAGCCATATCTCTGTCCAGTGTCTGTGTTCTTTTGCCCATCTTTATCTTCAATTTTTATTGGCCAGTTTGAGAATGGCTTTTTCTTTGCAACTCTGCCGATAAGGCCAGCATCCCGGAGTCACCTCTTCACTGTTGACGTTGAGACTGGTGTTTTGCAGGTACTATTTAATGAAGCTGCCAGTTGAGGACTTGTGAGGCGTCTGTTTCTCAAACTAAACACTCTAATGTACTTGTCATCTTTCTCAGTTGTGCACCGGGGCCTCCCACACCTCTCTCTATTCTGGTTAGTGCCAGTTTGCGCCATTGGAACACAGGAGTGATGGTTGCTGATAATGGGCCTCTGGACGCCTATGTAGATATTCCATTAAAAAATCTGCCATTTCCAGCTACAATAGTCATTTACAACATTAACAGTGAATACACTGTATTTCATATTGATTTGATTATATTTTAATGGACAAAAAATGTGCTTTTCTTTTAAAAACAAGGACATTTCTAAGTGACCCAAAACCTTTGGGGTGGCAGCGTAGCCTAGTGGTTAGAGCGTTGGACTAGGAACCGGAAGGTTGCGAGTTCAAACCCCCGAACTGCCCCTGAACAGGCAGTTAACCCACCGTTCACAGGCCGTCATTGAAAATAAGAATATGTTCTTAACTGACTTGCCTGGTTAAATAGAGGTAAAATTTTAAAAAAATATATAAAAAAATTTGAACAGTAGTGTAGGTTCATGTTTCTGTTAGATGACCATTCAATGTACTGCATGTTGATGGATCAGGGGTGTCAGGTTGGTATGAGATGGGATGTTTTGTTATCTGTTTCAACTGAGTGAATAAGATGGTGGAAATATAGGCCTACTGCATATTTCACATCAGGCATAAGCATGGCACATCTATTTAAGTCTGCCTGGTGATACAACCTGTTTGTCATGTGTTTGTCAAGTTCAGTTCCTGCTACTGCCACCAAAATGTACAGTGCATTCAGAAAGTATTCAGACCCCTTCACTTTTCCACATTTTGTTAGGGTATTTTGTTAGGGTATTTTGTTAGGGTATTTGTTAGGGTATTTGTTAGGGTATTTTGTTAGGGTATTTTGTTAGGGTATTTGTTAGGGTATTTGTTAGGGTATTTGTTAGGGTATTTTGTTAGGGTATTTGTTAGGGTATTTGTTAGGGTATTTGTTAGGGTATTTTGTTAGGGTATTTGTTAGGGTATTTTGTTAGGGTATTTGTTAGGGTATTTTGTTAGGGTATTTGTTAGGGTATTTTGTTAGGGTATTTTGTTAGGGTATTTGTTAGGGTATTTTGTTAGGGTATTTTGTTAGGGTATTTGTTAGGGTATTTTGTTAGGGTATTTTGTTAGGGTATTTGTTAGGGTATTTTGTTAGGGTATTTGTTAGGGTATTTTGTTAGGGTATTTGTTAGGGTATTTTGTTAGGGTATTTGTTAGGGTATTTTGTTAGGGTATTTGTTAGGGTATTTTGTTAGGGTATTTGTTAGGGTATTTTGTTAGGGTATTTTGTTAGGGTACAGCCTTATTCTAAAATGGATTCAATATTTTTTTTCATTCAACAATCTACACACAATACCCCATAATGACAAAGCGAAAACAAGTTTAGACTTTTGCAATGAGACTCGAAATTTTGCTCAGGTACATCCTGTTTCCATTGATCATCCTTGTTTCCACAACTTAATTGGAGTCCACCTGTGGTAAATTCAATTGATTGGACATCATTTGGAAAGGTGCACACCTGTCTATATAAGGTCCCACAGTTGAGAGTGCATGTCAGAGCAAAAACCAAGACATGAAGTCGAAGGAATTGCCGTGAGAGCTCCGAGACAGGATTGTGCCGAGGCACAGATCTGTGGAAGGGTACCAAAACTGTCTACAGCATTGAAGGTCCCCAAGTACACTGTGGCCGCCATCATTCTTAAATGGAAGAAGTTTGCAACCACCAAGACTATTCCTAGAGCTTAGCAATCGGAGGAGAAGGGCCTTGGTCAGGGAGGTGACCAAGAACCCGATGGTCACTCTTACTGAGCTCCAGAGTTTCGCTGCAGAGATGGGAGAACCATCCAGAAGGACAATCATCTCTGCAGCACTCCACCAATCAGGCCCTTATGGTAGAGTTGCCAGACAGAAGCCACTCCTCATTAAAAGGCTGATGACAGCTCGCTTGGAGTTTGCCAAAAGGCACATAAAGGACTCTCTGACCATGAGAAGCAAGATTCTCTGGTCTGAAAAAAATAAGATCGAACTCTTTGGCCTGAATGCCAAGCTGGTCTGGAGGAAACTTGGCACCATCCATACGGTGAAGCATGGTGGTGACAGCATCATGCTGTGGGGATGTTTATCAGCAGCAGGAACTGGGAGACTAGTCAGGATCGAAGGAAAGATGAACAGAGCAAAGTACAGAAAGATTATTTATGAAAACCTGCTCCAGAAGTCTCTGAATGTCCTTGAGTGGCCCAGCCTTAGCCCGGAACTTAGCCCGATCGAAGATCTCTGGACAGACCTGAAAATAGCTGTGCAGCGATGCTCCACATGCAACCTGACAGAGCTTGAGAGGATCTGCAGAGAAGAATGGGAGAAACTCCCCAAATACAGGTGTGCCAGGCTTGCAGCGTCATACCCAAGAAGATTCGAGGCTGCAATCACTGCCCAAGGTGCTTCAACAAAGTACTTAGTAAAGGGTCTGAATACTTATGTAAATGTAATATTTCAGTAGGTTTTTATAAATGTGCAAAAATGTCTAAAAAACGGATTTTGCTTTGTTATATTATGGGGTATTATGTGTAGAGTGAGGGGACGACGACGATACGATGTAATCTATTTTAGAACAAGGCTGTAACGTAACAAAATGTGGAAAAAGTCAAGGGGACTCAACTCTTCCCGAATGCACTGTATATATTGATTAATGTATTGAGACAGACAGGGTCTATTTTGAGCTTTTATTTACTCTTCTTGAGCCTCTAATGGACGACAACAATGCAGGCAGTGTTTTTAACTATCGTTTCTCCTGACTATTTGCTAAAGGATGTTATTGTTTGTCACATGACCAACATTATTACAAGATACAGAGATGCGTTATATATTCCTGTTTTTATTTTGGGTCTGCATTGCGACATTCGGGGCTGCGATAGTATAATCATGGTCCTGTTGGAAATCAATGGCTGGTCCATGTTCTACTCCTGGTACTATAAATGGCCTCTTCTGAGAACGGGGATGGAGAGAGAGGGAGAGAGAGATTGTCCGATGCTAGTTGGCATGGTAACCTGGCCAGGTGAAAGGGAGCCTGGGAGGGGTGGGCTGCATCATTTTCTCTCGCGGGAGCAGAATATCCCAGAATTCCCTGCAGGCAGACAGAGAAGCAGGCTGAGCAGGCTGGAGTGCATCATGGTTGTTGCCCTCTGGGCTGGAGGTTTTGAAACAGGGCTCTACTAGCCTCTCCTCTGTCAGCTAGAGATACACATATCCGTCAGTGCTGCTGAATAAAGCGCTTGCGTGTGCGCATGCCTGTTTATTTAGTCCGCAGGGTGAAATAGAAAATGAGTGGTTGTCTAATGTGCGAGTCTCCCAGTGGAGGCGTCACCTCGCTCCCCTGCCCCCAGAGCCGTGTTCCTCTGCCCATAATTCTGCTAGATATTAAAGAAATACGTCAACACAGCAATTACAGGAACAGCCTGGCACTGTGGACAGACAGACAGACAGACAGACAGACAGACAGACAGACAGACAGACAGACAGACAGACAGACAGACAGACAGACAGACAGACAGACAGACAGACAGACAGACAGACAGACAGACAGACAGACAGACAGACAGACAGACAGACAGACAGACAGACAGACAGACAGACAGACAGACAGACAGACAGACAGACAGACAGACAGACAGACAGACAGACACAGCTGTGCTGCTTACTCTCTCACACACTGGTTACATTGGTCTTGTCTCCTTCTGTGTGATGCCCACCTCACCTCATGTAGCCCTTCCTTACAGTAGGCGTTTCATTGACTACGTTTTTTTCAACAGTGTAGCGTCCCATTGAAGGCCTCTCATCCAATCTCAACATCATCCTATGTCATAATTCTGGTAATTCTGGTGGACAACGTCATCAATGTGTGTTATAGTTTATGACTATGTAATCATTTGTAAAATGAGACCACCATTGCTCAAAATACTAACATTTACAGAAGGCTGTAATTAATATTTTTTTCCCTCACTTCTCCAAGTGCATCTCACAAAGAATTCATAGTTGTCATGCTAAATAAATCAGCCTTATTTTTCTGTAGCACGGCTCAAAATGGCTGGGGAGTGAATAAGAGATGAAGCCTAAATGCACCCCCTCGCCTGACACTTCCCATTACATCACAGGAGCCATGGTGTGTGTGTGTGTGTGTGTGTGTGTGTGTGTGTGTGTGTGTGTGTGTGTGTGTGTGTGTGTGCGTGCGTGCGTGCGTGCGTGCGTGCGTGCGTGCGTGCGTGCGTGTGTGTGTGTGTGTGTGTGTGTGTGTGTGTGTGTGTGTGTGCGTGCGTGTGTGTGTGTGTGTGTGCATGGGGGGTGGGTAGGTGGAGCAGAGTGTGTCATTACACACTCAGTTGTGTGGGCAATGAGCTGTGTGTGTTTGAGTCTCTAGTGTGTGTAGTGTGATGTCCTTGGTGTGCTGTCAGAGACCGACCAATAACTATTTACTCCTATCCAAGCCTTGTCTGCTTGTGGTCATAAGATGTTAGTTGTCACAGGTCAACATAACAGGCAGGCATAGAGTTTATTTTATATTATGTTAGAAGTTGGAGCAAACCAGCACACTTTGCAACCAATGAAGTCAGCTATACTATGACTCAATTAAGTTTAATTTGAGCAGCGAGATTTGATTCCTTACACTGTTCCCCTGTCTTGTAACTACCCTCCATGTGGCAGGTATCACTATGATGTCCCACCGGAATTGTATTATGGCTAAACATGTTCAGCCAGTCTTACTTCATAACTAATGTAACATATGCCTTCTCCTCTTTTCTCTCTCTCTTTCCCTCCCCTCTTTCTCTCTCCCTCCCAGTCCCAGCCATGATCACGTCGTACCCCAACACCACGCTGGCCACGCAGGGCAGTGAGAAGAGGATGAGCTGCACGGCCCACGGGGAGAAACCCATCATGGTGCGTTGGGAGAAGGAGGATCGCATCATCAACCCAGAGAGCAGCCACCGCTACGTGGTCACCGTCAAAGAGGTGGCCGATGAGGTCATCTCCACCCTGCAGGTACACATACACACCACCAGGGGGAGTGGTACTGCTCGCTTCCCAGTTACAGTTACCTCAGCTGAGGCCAGGTGGAGCGCTACTGGTTATGCAGAGATTTAGCTTGGACCAAAGCGTTGGAGAAAAAGCCTGCCTACTGAGTTTGTCAGTTTGTTATGATGGCTCATCATGAGCCCTGTCTGTGAATGATATAGCCCAGAATGAGTATTTCCCATGCACTTTCTTATCTATGTAGCTGACCCTCTTTTTCCATTTTCTGCAGATCCGGCCTACAGGGAGGGAAGACTCTGGCTTCTTCTCCTGCCATGCCATCAACTCCTATGGTGAAGACCGAGGGATCATTCAGCTAACAGTGCAAGGTACAGCTGCCTAACACTGACAATTGTCATGAAAACATACAACCCCCCCCCAAAAAAAATAAGGTAATGATGCAACATCAGCATAATAATAACAATAATAATAATAATTTATTCAACTTACATAAGCGCTATTCATTACATAAAGAATCTCAAAGCGCTTTAAAGCAACACAAAAAAAGACGAGCAATTTAGAAAAACAACAACAGCATTATTCAAGGTTATCAGAGGGTCGGAAAGTTCATAGCTTGACTGATCATCGGAGGGAGGTGGTCAAAAGGGCAGAGTAAGAAAAGATGGTCTTTGGAGCATGTCCAGGGGCATGCAGTGTCATCAAGATGTCTCGCCATCCTTGCCGTTTGTGTGGCTTCTCCATAGTAGGACTTGGATGAAGTTTGAGCTCAGCTACTGCAGTTAATGGACTCCCTAGTAGGTGTAGCTAGCTAGCTAGTCCTTCACTACTACCTTGCTTGTTTTTTCATCAGTAAATATGGTACGGGCAGGGCTCGGGAATCACTAAATTGATCACTAACATTTTGAAGCTGAGCCATTTGCTGGTGCTCTGCTGCACTGCACAGTTATATCTGACTAAGAAGTGTCAGAGGTGCTTCAACCTCTTCAAATATAAAACAGGACAGATTATTTCACAGATAATAATAATGTTCATTGAGTTTTGTCACGAAAAGTAGCTAAAAGCTAACTGCTCTCCCGTGTCTCTTCATTGAGCAGAGCAGCCTAAGCGGAGCTGTTGCTAGGAATACTCCGAGTCAAAGCGCCATGAGCAGAGCGAATGCAGAGCGCGCTACGCACAGAGAGCGAGTGACAGACAGAGGGGCATCTAATAGATTTACTAAAAGCGGAAGTTATTTCTGATTTCAGGTTTCAGGTTTCAGGTTTCAGGTTTCAGGTTTCAGGTTTCAGGTTTCAGGTTTCAGGTTTCAGGTTTCTGATTTCAGGTTTCAGGTTTCAGGTTTCAGGTTTCAGGTTTCAGGTTTCTGATTTCAGGTTTCAGGTTTCAGGTTTCAGGTTTCAGGTTTCAGGTTTCAGGTTTCAGGTTTCAGGTTTCAGGTTTCAGGCAGGCCGGGGCCTTAAATTTGGCTGAAGCAATCTGGCCTGGGTTGGGTAGGGCTTTAAGGTCGCAGGCATGGGAAGGGCTTGGTGTCACGTTCTGACCTTAGTTCTTTTATTATGTCTTTGTTTTAGTACGGTCAGGGTGTGAGTTGGGTGGGTGGTCTATGTTCCGTTTTCTATGTTGTGCTTGCGTTTGGCCTGGTATGGTTCTCAATCAGAGGCAGGTGTCGTTAGTTGTCTCGGATTGAGAATCATACTTAGGGAGCCTTTTCCCACTTGTGTTTCGTGGGTGTTTTTCTGTTTTGTGTGTCGTCACTAGACAGGACTCTTTCGTTTTCGTTCGTTGTCCTTGTTATTTTGTTTTTGGTGTTCAATGTTAATAAATGATCAACATGGACACGTACCACGCTGCATATTGGTCCGATCCTTCATACTCCTCATCAGAGGAAGACGAATATCGTTACACTTGGGGTTAAAATTCATGCCTGTGCAGGGGTCTAACACATATGTGTGACTTTGTGGTGTCCTTCAGAGCCCCCGGACCCTCCTGAGGTGGAGATCAGAGAGGTGAAGGACAGAACCATCGCCCTCCGCTGGACCATGGGCTTTGATGGAAACAGCCCAATCACAGGCTTCGACATTGAGTGCAAGAACAAATCAGGTACAAGACAAACAATAGTTATCTTTGTAAGAGATGGTATGTTCTGGATGCCAGCGATGTATAGTAATACTGTAAGCAGTGTTTCACCTATATTCATTTTGCAGTGGTGGGCTGTCACTACTAAATTGTTGCCTCTACTCCAAAGTTATGATTTATATACAATATTTCTACCGAGACGTGCTTTTAAAAGACTAGTGTGAGATTTTGGCAAGTAAGCCCTTTTTATACTTACACAGAGTCAGTTGAACTCATGGATACCATTTTTATAACATTTGTATGTCTCTGCATGCAGTTTGAAGTAACTTGCTTACTAGGTTTAGTGAAATGTCTATGACTTCCAGTCTTTCTGCTGACACTAATTAGCAATGGCTCACAAAACGACCTTCAACTTCTTTCAAACTGCACGCAGAGACATAAACATGGTATCAATGAGTCACGAGTTATTCTGATTCTGGAAAAGTATAAAATGGCTTGATTTCCAAAATTTCGCACTATCCCTTTAACAGGGACAGAGTGACAAGTGACAACATCAATTTGTAGCAAACAAAGTGAGCAGTGGCGCGAATGAGAGCCACGAGTGCACAGCCACCACTTGCTCCTCATCTTCATACAGTGCAGTGGCACACATTAGTTATATTTCAGATGGTGTCAACAAAATGTCATTTTCATGCACTTTGGAGTAGAATGTCTTAAAAAAAACACCATCAGTGACATTCTCACAGTCGTTCTACAAAAAAATCTCCCGGAGGTGCATTCCCCAGAACACCCCCAGGAAAGAGCAACCCCCCCTACAACCACTGCCTTTTCCACCGCTGCTAAAGATAATCTTAGGCGAAACACTGTATGAATACAAATCCTTTAACTTCCTGTGTATGTCTATAGTCTATCCTGATTAAAGGCTTCTCTGTATCATCATGTTAAGATGGATGTGCTCCTTTTGTCTTCCAAATAATCATGATTCATTATATTTTCTTGTCTCAGTGCTATAATTCAATACCGCAGATTAATGCACTTAGCAGGCGCTGACCTCTAGCCCCACTCAGTGGTCCTCACAAACCCACATAAACCTTGACCTCTGGCCCTGCAGGCTCCTGGGAAACAGCCCAAAGGACCAAAGATGTGTCTCCCCAGCTCAACCAGGCCACCATCATAGACCTGCACCCCTCCTCCACCTACAGCATCCGCATGTTCGCCAAGAACCACATCGGCAAGAGTGAGGCCAGCAATGAACTCACCATCACCACAGACGAAGCAGGTATAGACTCACCAGACCACCACTGGTAATATGTATGCACTTGCAGCATACACACACAGACATCCCAGCTAACAACAAACATTCCCGCAACTTTAGAGAACGTTCTCTTAAGAGTCTCAATAGGTCATTAACTAAGGTTTTCATAGGAATGTTCCCGTGATGTGCAAGGAATGTCTCCAAGAGACCATTCCCTTAATGTGAAATAGAGCTTACCGAGATTGTGGTTCCCATGTTCTCAGATCATAAGATATTAATGTTCTATACACGTTGAATGAGACCATTGCAAGAACATTCATTCATGTGTCCAGTTTTCTGCGGGTTTGGTGAATATTCCATCAACGGCCCACCAAACATATACAGAACATGGTGTCAATGTGGGCCTTTGCACTTTGCACCAAACAGAGGAAGGGAAGGGTGCTCAACAACAATGACGAAAAGGGTTTACCAAGATAAACTTCCAATAGCACTAATTTGAGGTAGAAAGGAGTTGGAGCACTCAAAAAAAATGCTGAGATTGATTTATTTTAGCTCACTGTAATCAAATCAAATCAAATGTATTTATATAGCCCTTCGTACATCAGCTGATATCTCAAAGTGCTGTACAGAAACCCAGCCTAAAACCCCAAACAGCAAGCAATGCAGGTGTAGAAGCACAGGATGCGAACAGGTGACTGACGTTTTAACGTTAAGCTGACGTCTTCCTCAGAGTGACCTGACCATTGCATTTAGTTCCTTTTTATAGCCTAGTGGCCGATTGAGACACAACAATGTACGAAAATAATAATGATTTCATCAAGGTAAATGGCAAATGATAGTACAAAAGAATGTTAATAATAACAGAAATAGTGTGATATTTGGGTCTTTGTGAATCCGGAGACACAGAGATCAATAAAATCAAGGCAATAACATTATAGAAACAAAGACAGTGAAAAATCATAGTTTAGCTCCTTAGGATCTACAGTGTCTAAGGCAGCATTTCCCAAACTCTGTCCTCGGGACCCCAAGGGGATGCAACTTTTGTTTTTTGCCCTAACACTACACAGCTGATTTAAATTATCAAAGCTTGATGATTAGTTGATTATTTGACTCAGCTATGTAGTGCTAGGGCAAAAAACAAAATGTGCACCTCATGGGTTCCAGAGAGCCGAGTTTGGTAAACCCTGGTCTTGTTACATAACTAGGAGTGATGGGTGCGGAGTCAGGCGCAGAGAGCAGAGGTTGAAGGAAAAACATATTTATTTTGGTGATAAATAGTCCTGCCAAAACAACAGGCTAAGAAAATGACCGGCCCAAAACAGGACCCAAACAGTCCGGAAAAAATACAAACTATACCATCCACACAACAGAACAGAGAAACAAGCCCGCACAAAAGCAGGTGGGCATACCAGGCTTAAATAGCCCTAAACCAAACCCCAAACGAGGAACAGGTGAAACCGATAAGACATAACCAACAGAAAAGGAAAAAGGGAATCGGTGGCAGCTAGTAGACCGGTGACGACAACAGCCGAGCACCGCCCAAACAGGTAGGGGAGCCACCTTCGGTGGAAGTCGTGACAGTACCCCCCCTCCCCTGAAGAGCGACACCGGCCTCGATGACGACCCAGAGGGAGAGGCGCAGGGCGATCCGGATGCAGGCGATGGAAATCCCTCACCAGTGATGGATCCAAGATGTCTCCCCCCAGCACCTCTCCTCCGGACCGTACCCCTCCCAATCCACGAGGTACTGTAGGCCCCTCACCCGGCATCTAGAGTCCAGAATAGAATGTACGGTGTACGCCGGGGACCCCTCGATGTCCAGAGGGGGGTGAGGGACCTCAGGCACCTCACCTTCCTGCAGGGGACCAGCCACCACCGGCCTGAGGAGAGACACATTAAACGAGTGTTAATACGATAGTAAGAAGGGAGCTGTAACCGATAACACCCCTTGTTTATCCTCCTCGCGACTTTAAATGGCCCCACACACTGCGGCCCCAGCTTCCGGCGAAGCAGGCGGAGGGGCAGGTTTGGGTCGAGAGCCAGACCCTGTCCCCCGGTGCGAACACAGGGGCCTCACTGCGGTGGCGGTCAGCGCTCCTCTTCTGCCGTCTACCAGCTTGCTTGAGTGATTCCTGGATGGCCCTCCAGGTCTCCTTTGAGCGCTGCACACACTCCTCCACCGCAGGAGCTTCGGTCTGGCTCTGATGCCACGGTGCCAGGACCAGTTGGTAGCCCAACACGCACTGAAAAGGTGACATGTTCGTGGAGGAGTGGCGGAGTGAGTTCTGAGCCACCTCCGCCCATGGAACGTATCTCGCCCATTCTCCTGGCCGGTCCTGGCAATACGAACGCAGAAACCTACCTACATCCTTGTTCACTCTCTTCACCTGCCCATTACTCTCGGGTGATAACCCGAGGTCAGGCTGACCGAGACCCACAGACGCTCCATAAATGCCTCCAAAATCGGAACGTGAACTGGAGACCCTGATCAGAAACGATGTCCCCAGGCACCCTGTAGTGCCGGAAGACGTGGGTAAACAGGGCCTCCTCAGTCTGTAGGGCCGTAGGGGGACCGGGCAATGGGAGGAGAAGGCAGGACTTAGAAAACCGATCCACAACAACCAGGATCGTAGTGTTCCCTTGAGACGGGGGAAGATCGGTGAGAAACTCCACCGACAGATGGAACCACGGCCATTGTGGAACGGGGAGGGGCTGTATGTAACTTCCCTCTTGGCAGGTGTCGAGAAGCCTTACTCTGAGCGCACACCGAACAGGAGGAGACATAAAACCTCACGTCCTTAGCTAAGGTGGGCCACCAGTACTTTCCCCTAAGACCTCACACTGTCCTCTCAACACCCGGTCGGCCCGAAGAGGGTAGTGTATGAGCCCACCGAATTAATTGATCACATACACCAAGTGGCAAGTACTGAAGACCCATAGAACATGATGTTGTTGGAATATTCTACTAACCCTATTGCAACATTCTCATGAAATGTGTCTAGAACTTTTCTGAATTTCTGAGAACATGGCAACCATGTCCTGTGTATGTCTGGTGGAATGTTGATTAAATATTCTCCTAACCCTTAGAAAACTAGACACATGAATATTCTTGCAACGTCCCATAAAATGCATCTAGAACATTAATGTTGTAAGAGGGGAATGGGGAGTCAAGTCAATTCATTAACAGTAGAGTGACATCAGCTCCATTGGCTCTATTGCATTAATGAAGACACGCTGACCCTGCACTAAAAGCAGGACTTTTCAATTAACAGACCATGTTGTAAATGTCACACTGCAATCAATAGACCACGGGCCAGCCCCTCTGCAAATTGCCCCTGTTCCCTTTGGTGGTTCTTTGGTGGTTCCTCCCAACCCCCACTCTGCACTTCTCTCTCTCACTTCTCTTTTGACTGTCTGTCCCCCATGACCTCTCATAAACATGACCACCATCTTCATTATTGTGAAGTGGGCTGGGCCATCTGAGACCAACTACTCTGGTCTACCCATAGATACAGTAGGACCTTAGCATTCCATGTCTCAGAATCGTAGAATTGACTTGACCTTGGCATAACCTTCAAAATACACTCAGTTTGGATAGTTCCATTCCATTGGCAGAATGCTGGTAGACTGACTTCTTTGCCCTGTACCTCATCTACTGCACTGACAGTAGCTCAGATCTCAATTACCTTAATGTGTCTTTTCTTCTAGCCCCTGATGGTCCCCCACAAGATGTGCAGCTTGAAGCTTTCTCCTCTCAGAGCATCAAAGTCTCCTGGAGGGTAAGATACATTTAACCTGCTAATACCACTGACTGAATAACCCTTACTGCAGCTCTATGGTCTGTTTGCTACATGGTCTGCTACTCTTCAGGGCCTTGAGGGCCACAACCATTCTTCTGTCCTTAAAGAGCTTTTGAAAAATACAAATTTTCCCCAATATCTAATGTGCGTTTCCCTCTCCTCCTTCTTCACTCCCCCTCTCTGTCCTCCCCCAGGCTCCTAAGAAGCACCTCCAGAACGGAGCGATCCGAGGCTACCAGGTGGGCTACAGGGAGTTCAGCTCCGGGGGAAACTACCAGTTCAATGTCATCACCATGGAGACGACGGGGGACAACGACCACAGTGAGAGCATCACCCTGGACAACCTGAAGAAGTTCACCCAGTATGGGGTGGTGGTGCAGGCCAGCAACAGCGCTGGGACTGGACCCTCCTCCCAGGAGGTCATCTCTACCACACTGGAGGATGGTGAGGACACGCGCACATGCACTAAGGCCCACGCACACGCACGCACACACACACAAACACACACACACACACACACACACACACACACACACACACACACACACACACACACACACACACACACACACACACACACACACACACACACACACACACACACACACACACACACACACACACACACACACACACACACACACACACACACACACACACACACAGACACTGCCCTTAGCTATCAGTAACAATATGCTAGACAGTGGAAATCTTATGGATTTCACAAATTTATTTCGCTGAATGAAGGTATTCTATTGTGGTGCATCAAGGGTCAAACGGCAGATGTTTTTTCTTTGAGGGGAACTCCCAGGATGGAGCTTTATTGCCATCTAGTGGATAGTGTTGATACTGCTTGTGTTGTGACTGTCACATGATCAGTATGTGGCGGTCATTATTGCCATGGCTCAAGAAAGCATGATGAATGCTAGATCCCAAAAGTTCAAATAAGCATTTTGAAGTTCACTTCCATTGTCCTCCAAGAGTAGCTCAATATTTTTGTCTCTTCAGTAATCTCTTCTGTTCATGCTTCTTGTTTGGAGAGTGAGGTAACAGTGTTGTTTTTCCTCCTGCCTGGTTGTAACAGTTCCCAGCCGACCTCCAGAGAACGTCCAGGCCACGGCGGCGTCCCCAGAGGTTATCTCTCTGTCCTGGCTGACCCCTCCTAAAGATGCCCTCAACGGCATCCTGCTTGGCTTCAGAGTCATCTACTGGGCCAACCTGCCAGACGGAGGTACAGCGACACACAGTACACAGTACACAGTACACACACACACACAGAGGGAAGGATGTAGATGTTATACTGTATCTTGCCTGGTCCGTAACTCTCCAAGACACACTGTATATAGAATTTATACAGTATCAACGATTCAATGATTCGCTATGCATGAAAATTGAAGTGGATGAATGAGACACATTAGCAGTGACCCAGGCTTTCTAGTCCAATTCAGACAGCCTGGCATGGCATGCAGTCGTCACGTGCTGGAGAGACATCAGGGTGACCGCTTCTGACAGCCACGTTACCTTTGACCCCTCATCTGTCATATCACATCTTCGCTGATGGCCCCTGGATGCACTAATAGAAAAGCACCGCTCACAGCCTGACAGCTCAATCTAGTTTGTATAGTAACAGTGCATTTCATAGTGGGACACGCTCCAGAGTCCCAACAATACTACAGCCATAGCCATGTGTTGTATATATTCTATACATATTGATATCGTATGTAACATTGAGTATGAATACAGATCTTATTCATTTAAATGAAATATGTCACTCATTATGTGCGATAAAAAAATCATATTTATGTATTTATTGTCTAAGACACTTGTCTAAACCTTCAGCCAGTGCCTGTTGTGCTCTTCATATATTCAAAATATGAGCCAAATGTCATGGGTTGTTAAACCCTCATGCACCAGCAGACGGGGCTATAGGCCCTTTTTCTAAGTCAGTGGAACAACTTTGTTTTATTCATCCAACACTGCTGTTCTAAACATTTGACTCTGTCCCGTCACTGCAGTAATCAAACTCAAAATAATGTTTTATTTTTTTATTTGCATTCAAGCACTCATCAATGGTGTATATTTATCACCCATTTCATGAGTCAGAATAGTGATTAAAACTATCGTAAACCACAGCATATATTGTACTATACATTTCCAAATCACAGCATTCTGACTCGTAAACCTTTCACTCACTGTTATATCCCAAGGAAGTGCTCTGAACAGCTCACAACACAACCATAAAGGATGGAGCTACAGAGACATAGAAGAACAGATTCCAGCTAGTGTAGAACACCTGAGCTGTTAATATGCTATGGCTGCATTGGGACAGTTTGGTGTTTGAATGGCATCATTAAAGAGAGTGAGGAGGAGGGAGGGAGAGAGGGAGGAGGAGGAACACCTGTACTAACAGGGAGGATGGCGCACTAGCAGACTGTGGCTCACATCCAGACTGCAGTAGAGGAGGGAAGAGAGAGAGAGAGGGAATGGAGAGAAAAAGGGAAGTGAAAGAGAGAAAGAGGAGCGAGATGGAGAGACATCTATAATTCAACACTTAGAGAAGCTTTGTCAGAGTCAAGGAGAGGCTCACCAGAACAGACCTTGGATGGGCTTTTCAATCCCGTATTTGTGTCCATGGTTTGATTGAATAAGGTGTTATGTATGTTCACCGCTAAGACATCCTTGGCCACCTTATTTTATGTATGTGATATACTGTACAAGTATATCACATACAAAGTGATAAAGGCATGGAATGGCCTCCCCTCCTCCCTGAAAGCTTTAGGAAGCCTCCAAGCCTTCTCATCAAAGACAAAAACATGGGTTAAGTCCAATCAAAAGTGTTCACACTGATTTTAATCTAATAAACCACAGTGACATTTTATTGCAATAGAAAACACTCTAGAACACACACATGTGTATACAACAGGTGCAATAACTGCGTTTTTTTCAATATTTTGTTTTTAACTAGGTGTTTTACGTGTTTTTACAACCCCAATATTATCAAGTCCAACAGCATGTGCAATTATTTTTATGTGTAATGTCTTGCCTTCTGTTTTGAATAATGTCTGATGTATGTATCAAATGTATTCATGTTTATTTGTTCACCTGCCAAGAGATTGTAGATGTATATTAGCTGTTAGCTCAAATCTGGTGCAATGCATCACTACTCACTCCTAAACCTTATGTTTTGTTATACTGTAATCACGTGTTATGTGAATAAAGTCATACCAGATTAAAACAGAATAATAATAATCATGACAGCTGTGATGGAAACAGGGAGTTTCGGTACAATTTAAAAAATGCAGACAGATCATTTGTTCGATTGACATGGGGGGGATCGTTTTGTGTCTGTAATATGTACTATATGAGAAATTGCAGTGGAAACTCATTTTTTTAGCAAATATTGATATTACAACCATCGTATTAAAGTAAACTTGGGAGTCACGCGATGACATGGTGTGTGGTCCTCCCACTGCGACTCGGGGAAACCATGCAATTTATTAGAGCTGAAAAACAGCTGAAAAAAAGCTGGAAAGAATTATGATGAACTTCACAGGGTTGTGAAAGTGCAAGGTGGTCTTGATGCTCCTTGCCAATATATATCAAGCACAGGAGGTTGGTGGCACCTTTATTGGGGAGGACGAGCTCGTGGTAAAAGATGAAGAGGAGTTAGTGAAATGGTACCAAATACATGTGTTTGATGCCATTCCATTTGCTCCTTTACGGACATTATTGTGAGCCATCAACAGCCTCCACTGATTATCGAGGGTCTTATTCTGATGACATGATGACTGATGCTTGACTGCTGTTTGACAAATAATAATATCCATAATAATCTCATCATGTAGACTAGTGTACCCGCACAGCTTACCCACACTGTATCGGCAAGCTGTTGGCTAGAGTGCACATGCCAAGACCACAGTAGGCACATTTTCTAATTAACACAGCAGTTTCTGGGACAAAACTATCGGTGGAGTTGAAAATACGATGGAAACACATGAAAACCTAAGCAAAAAAGTACATTTTGTGTGCATTACATCATCACCCACTGATTTTATCTGCTAAAAGTATGTTTGGTGGAAGCACCACTGGTATGAAAATGCACATATTTTCTTCATGCAGATTTTTGAATATTCGCATTAAAATCGGTCGCCAATTGGTTGTAAAACCTAGCTATTGTTCTTGTTTTAAATTAACTTAATTAAATATACACTGCTCAAAAAAATAAAGGGAACACTTAAACAACACAATGTAACTCCAAGTCAATCACACTTCTGTGAAATCAAACTGTCTTAGGAAGCAACACTGATTGACAATAAATGTAACATGCTGTTGTGCAAATGGAATAGACAACAGGTGGAAATTATAGGCAATTAGCAAGACCCCCCCCCAATAAAGGAGTGGTTCTGCAGGTGATAACCACAGACCACTTCTCAGTTCCTATGCTTCCTGGCTGATGTTTTGGTCACTTTTGAATGCTGGCGGTGCTTTCACTCTAGTGGTAGCATGAGACGGAGTCTACAACCCACACAAGTGGCTCAGGTAGTGCAGCTAATGCAGGATGGCACATCAATGCGAGCTGTGACAAGAAGGTTTGCTGTGTCTGTCAGCGTAGTGTCTAGAGCATGGAGGCGCTACCAGGAGACAGGCCAGTACATCAGGAGACGTGGAGGAGGCCATAGGAGGGCAACAACCCGGCAGCAGGACCGCTACCTCCGCCTTTGTGCAAGGAGGAGCAGGAGGAGCACTGCCAAAGCCCTGCAAAATGACCTCCAGCAGGCCACAAATGTGCATGTGTCTGCTCAAACGGTCAGAAACGGAGTCCATGAGGGTGGTATGAGGGTCCGACGTCCACAGGTGGGGGTTGTGCTTACAGCCCAACACCGTGCAGGACGTTTGGCATTGGCCAGAGAACACCAAGATTGGCAAATTCGCCACTGGCGCCCTGTGCACTTCACAGATGAAAGCAGGTTCACACTGAGCACATGTGACAGACGTGACAGTCTGGAGACGCCGTGGAGAACGTTCTGCTGCGTGCAACATCCTCCAGCATGATCGGTTTGGCGATGGGTCAGTCCTGGTGTGGGGTGGCATTTCTTTGGGGGGCCACACAGCCCTCCATGTGCTCGCCAGAGGTAGCCTCAGACTCCTTGTGAGACCATATGCTGGTGCGGTTGGCCCTGGGTTCCTCCTAATGCAAGAAAATGCTAGACCTCAGGTGGCTGGAGTGTGTCAGCAGTTCTTGCAAGAGGAAGGCATTAATGCTATGGACTGGCCCGCCCGTTCCCCAGACCTGAATCCAATTGAGCACATCTGGGACATCATGTCTCGCTCCATCTGTTGCACCACAGACTGTCCAGGAGTTGGCGGATGATTTACTCCAGGTCTGGGAGAAGATCCCTCAGGAGACCATCCGCCACCTCATCAGGAGCATGCCCAGGCGTTGTAGGGAGGTCATACAGGCACGTGGAGGCCACACACACTACTGAGCCTCATTTTTACTTGTTTTAAGGACATTACATCAAAGTTGGATCAGCCTGGTTTCCACTTTAATTTTGAGTGTGACTCCAAATCCAGACCTCCATGGGTTGATAAATTTGATTTCCATTGATAATTTTTTTGTGATTTTGTTATCAGCACATTCAACTATGTAAAGAAAAAAGTATTTAATAAGAATATTTCATTCATTCAGATCTGGGATGTGTTATTTTAGTGTTCCCTTTATTTTTTTGAGCAGTGTATATACACTGAGTGTACAAAACATTAGGAACATTAGGAACACCTTCTCTTTCCATGACATGGACTGACCAGGTGAAAGCTTTGATCCCTTATTGATGTCACCTGTTAAATACACTTCAATCAATGTAGATGAAGGGGAGAACTAAGATTTTGAAACATTGAGACAATCGAGACATGGATTGTTTATGTGTGCCATTCAAAGGGTGAATGAGCAAGACAACATATTTAAGTGCCTTGGTTTGAGTGCTGGGTTTTTCACATTCAACAGTTTCTTGTGTGTCAAGAATGGTCCCCCACCAAAAAGACATCCCGCCAACTTGACCTCCATGTTAGCAACTCCATGTTAGGCAGGTGTTCCTAATGTTTTGTACACTCAGGGTATATTTGCGTATTTTATATATACTGAACAAAAATATAAATTCAACATAGAACAATTTCATTGATTTTCCTGAGTTACAGTTCATATGAGGAAATCAGTCAATTTAAATAAATAAATTAGAACCTAATCTATGGATTTCACATGACTGGGAATACACATATGCATCTGTTGGTCACAGATACAGTTAATATACACTTAGGTTGGTCAAGTCAGAAGTTAACGGACACATAGTTTGGAGTCATTAAAACTAGTTTTTCAACCACTCCACAAATGTTATTAGTTCACTGTATTATAATTCCAGTAGGGTCAGAAGTTTACATACACTAAGTTGACTGTGCCAGCTGTCATGGGTTTAGAAACTTCGATTAGGCTAATAAGACATCATTTGAGTCAATTGAAGGCCTACCTTCAAACTCAGTGTCTCTTTGCTTGAAATCATGGGAAAATCAAAATAAATCAGCCAAGACCTCAAAAAAAAATTGTAGACCTCTACAACTCTGGTTCATCATTGGGAGCAATTTCCAAACGCCTGAAGGTACGAAAAGTGCAAATCAATCGCAGAACAACAGCAAAGGACCTTGTGAAGATGCTGGTGGAATCAGGTACAAAAGTATCTATACCCACAGTAAAACAAGTTCTATAACGACATAACCTGAAAGGCCGCTCAGCAAGGAAGAAGCCACTGCTCCAAAACTGCTATAAAAAAGCCTGACTAAGTTTTGCAAGTGGTGACAAAGCTTGTACTTTTTGGAGAAATGTCCTCTAGTCTGATGAAACAAAAATAGAACTGTTTGGCCATAATGACCATTGTTATGTTTGGAGGAAAAATGGGGAGGCTTGCAAGCAGAAGAACACCATCCCAAACGTGAAGCATGGGGGTGGCAGCATCATGTTTTCTGCAGGAGGGACTGGTGCACTTCACAAAATAGATGGCATCATGAGGCAAGATATTTATGTGGATATATTGAAGCAACATCTCAAGACATCAGTCAGGAAGTTAAAGTTTGTTTGCAAATGGGTCTTCCAAATGGACAATGAAAACAAGCATACTTCCAAAGTTGTGGCATATGGCTTAAGGACTTCAAAGTCAAAGTATTGGAGTGGCCATCACAAAGCCTTGACCTCAATCCCATAGAACATTTCTGGGCAGAACTGAAAAAGCGTGTGCGAGCAAGGAGCCCTACAAACCTGACTCAGTTACACCAGCTCTGTCAGGGGGAATGGGCCAAAATTCACCCAACTTATTGTGGGAAGCTTGTGGAAGGCTAACCGAAGTGTTTGACCCGAGTTAAACCATTTAAAGGCAATGCTACCAAATACTAATTGAGTGTATGTAAACTTTTGACCCACTGGGGATGTGATGAAAAAATAAAAGCTGAAATAATCATTCTCTCTACTATTATTCTGACATATCACATTCTTAAAATAATGTGGTGATCCTAACTGACCTAAGACAGGGCATTTGTACTAGTATTAAATGTCAGGAATTGTGAAAAACTGAGTTTAAATGTAGTTGACTAAGGTGTATGTAAACTTCTGACTTCAACTGTACCTTACATTTTTTTAGAGTGGCCTTTTATTGTCACCAACAAAAGCAAAGACAAATTGCTGACTTACAGAGATGTAAACAAATTTGTGCACAAAATTTGAGAGAAATAAACTTTTTGTGCGTATGAAATGTTTCTGGAATCTTTTATTTCAGCCCTGAAAACATGATCATGAGAACGGTGAGGAATCAGCCCAGAACTACAGGGGAGGATCTTGTCAATGATCTCAAGGCAGCTGGGACCATAGTCACCAAGAAAACAATTGGTAACACATTACGCTGTGAAGGACTGAAATCCTGCAGCACCTGCAAAGTCCCCCTGCTCAAGAAAGCACATATACATGCCCGTCTGAAGTTTGCCAATGAACATCTGAATGATTCAGAGGACAACTGGGTGAAAGTTTTGTGGTCAGATGAGACCAAAATGGAGCTCTTTGGCATCAACTCAACTCGCCGTGTTTGGAGGAGGAGGAATGCTGCCTATGACCCCAAGAACAAGATCCCCATCGTCAAACATGGAGGTGGAAACATTATGCTTTGGGGGTGTTTTTCTGCTAAGGGGACAGGACGACTTCACCGCATCAAAGGGACGATGGGTGGGGCCTTGTACCGTCAAATCTTGGGTGAGAACCTCCTTCCCTTAGCCAGGGCATTGAAAATGGGTCGCGGATGGGAATTTCAGCATGACAATGACCCAAAACACACAGCCAAGGCAACAAAGGAGTGGCTCAAGTGGCCTAGCCAGTCTCCAGACCTTAATCCCATAGAACATCTGTGGAGGCAGTTGAAGGTTCAAGTTGCCAAATGTCAGCCTCGAAACCTTAATGACTTGGAGAAGATCTGCAAAGAGGAGTGGGACAAAATCGCTCCTGAGATGTGTGCAAACTTGGTGGCCAACTACAAGAAAATTCTGACCTCTTTGATTGCCAACAAGGGTTTCTGCCACCAAGTACTAAGTCATCTTTTGCAGAGGGGTCAAATACTTATTTCCCTTATTAAAATGCAAATAAATGTATAACATTTTTGACATGTGTTTTTTCTGGATTTTTTGTTGTTGTTATTCTGTCTCTCACTGTTCAAATAAACCTAGCATTAAAATTATAGACGGATCATTTATTTGTCAGTGGGCAAACGTGCAAAATCAGCAGGGGATCAAATACTTTTTTCCCTCACTGTAGTTAGTTAATTTGGCATTTGACAAGTGCTGTAACTCAAGTAAATTAGTTCATTCTGCATTTGACAACTCTTGATATCCTTGTTTTTCTTCCTTCTTCCCTGTCTCTTTTCCTTGCTATGTACTTCTCTTTCTCTGCCTTCCTCCTCCCCATATTTTTCTAATTGCTCTCTATCCCCTTCTCTTCTTCTCTCTCTCAGAGCTGGGGGAGATCCGTAACGTGACCACCTCTAAGCCATCTCTGGAGCTGGATGGTCTGGAGAAGTACACTAACTACAGCATCCAGGTGCTGACCTTCACCCGGGCAGGGGATGGGGTGCGCAGTGAGCAGATCTTCACCCGCACCAAGGAGGATGGTACGCACACTTGTAGACCAGGACACCCCAGGCACTGATCTAGGATCAGCTTACCCTCCCTAAATTCTAACCTTAACAGTTAGCGGGAAGATGCAAAACTGTATCATACTAAATGGGGGTTAACCTAGAGGCCAGGGGTCAACTGGCAGGTAAACCGTGCCTAGATCCGCATATCCCCTCTTGCATTATGGAAGAGCATGTTGCCAAGTATAAATCATTTTGACAGGACTTCTGTTTGAATTTGGTGTGAAATTATAGAAATATGAGTTGATAATCGGTGCAGACAACTCACATTAGTAGGTGAAAAACTGCAGCTCCAGCATATTGCAGATCGCCATGTAGCATAAGAAGTTAAGGCACGCTCACTGGAATGACAGATTTTGACACTGACCAAATTTAAATACAGAGTGGTTTCCTTAGATGTTGCTCAAAACAAGAATAAGGGTAATAATGTATATTTCCCTATTTCACGGTTTTCCCTCACCAGTCCCTGGTCCTCCGGCTGGCGTGAAGGCAGCGGCAGCATCTAACTCAGTGGTGTTTGTGTCGTGGCTCCCTCCTCTCAAACTCAACGGCATCATCAGGAAATACACTGTCTTCTGCTCTAACCCACACCCCACGGTAAGGAGGGCACAGAGTACAGGGTCTCAGAGCATAGTGATGAAGGCAAGTCAGTGGTGGGCATACAATAAATTTGAGGCCTAACATAATTGTAGGAAAGGAAGGCACCAGGTTCAGGGGCTAGACTAGATATGGCATGAGAGGTCTTATAAACCATCCCTCCAGCTCACATTGTCATGATAGTTTGTTACAGACATTTGGAATAGGTCCTGTATCTCTCTGCTAACATCATGCCGGTCTCTCCCCTCCTACAGGTGAGCAGTGAGTTTGAAGCAGCTCCAGACATCTTCTTCTACCGTATCCCCAACCTGAGCAGGAACCGTCAGTACAGCATCTGGGTGGTGGCCGTCACCGCAGCCGGCCGCGGAAACGCCAGCGACATCATCACCATCAAGCCCCTGGCCGAGGGTAGGTGGAGCTAGGGCTGTTGCGGTGACTGAGTCATGAAGGTAGTCACAGTAATTAGGCTATCAAACTTTCTAATTGCCTGGAACTATATTGTCCCTCTAATCACTCTGACATCAATGCAAATGTATTTGTGAATCTAATCAAACACTTCCCATGAGCCTATGAGCTCATGTTGCACAACAGTTCTATAGACTATGCAAATGCAGGAGAAAACAGAGTGATGGCCGCTAATAAAAAGACAAGGATCCCATCAGCTTTCTATAGGCTAGGTCCACTATATTTATTTCTCAACTTTCAGAATATTAAGCACATTGCTTATATTTACAACAGGAGTATAGCCTACATGGCTGGCATGAAAATAAACCACGGGGAAAAGCGTCATCCATTCGCTATTTAAGTGCATTTTTCCCAGCTGCCTGTTTCGATTCAGGTGCATGATAATGGTCCATTCTAAATCAAAACAAATGTCACACATATATTAGTTAGGATATGCAAAGACAATATTAAAGAAGAGTCTGATGGGTGACAATATTAGCCTATCACTTGTGAATTATATATTATCACTTGTGAATGATGCCCAGCATAAGAAACAAATACTTTTTTGTGTGACTTTTTCTTATCATAGTAGTACACCTCATGTAGCCTAGCCCATAGGCCTATATGTTTTAATAAGGATATTATCACAGCTGAAGTGGCCAAATTACTTATTAAAATTAAGCACATTAATCCGCTTTACAAGTGGTGTAGAGCATATATAAGCAGTGCGTGAGTTTTATGTTTGGGGAAGATAATTTTAACCATAAAAATGCACCTTTATAATAAAAGCATTACAAGCATAATTGCATTTGCGGTCACTTTTGATAATGGTGTTTTCTGCTAATGGAACATTTGGGCTTATAGCCTACTACCATGTGCGCATTGCTGCGTTTATAATGTGAAGAAATAGCCTAATAGTTTATCAACATTTTAAGCTAAACGTTCTGATCTGTTGCGTCATTAACATTGCATAAAAAATTTTTTTGACTCTAGTTGTATTAATTTGGGATCTATCGCATCTCACAGACTATGCTTGGAATATTAATTTCTCACACAGAATAGGTCGACTGTTGTACTATGGGGATAGTATATTCACATAGGCTAGTGCTTTTGCTGTTCGTTAGGCCTACTCATCTTGTTGGCTGACGAAAAGTAAATGTGGACAGTTCTTCCAATATCTTCAATATGCACCTCAGAATTGGATAAGGACGTGCACAGTTGCATCCCGATGTGTCTATCTTCACTTGTAGCCTGTGAGAAAGACCTGATCACGTGATGGAGAGCCATGTGAGTGAGAGGCGCTTCGGATTGCGCAGCTCACTCAGGGAGAAGGGCACAACGCAGCACTCCGGGTCGCAAAAGGCATGGATTTTGTTAGGCTGCATTATGGCCACAAAGGAGATCCCGCCGTGGAAATCGAGGCGTTATCAAGTGCTTGTCAAATTGTGAATGAGAGACTATTGGAGTGTGTACAGCCTGCACAAATAAACAAAGCAGAGCTCATGCCTTTCAAGCAACTTTTTTCAAATGATCATTAGTCTCATCTTGCAGCCTTACAATGTATTAAAAATGAAAACATATAGCCCAATGTTTTGTAGAACAACTAAAGTTACATTTATAACTCTAAATTAATCATATAAACTCATCAAAAAAGAAACACACATTTTCTTATTCAAAGATAATTAGGAAAAATCCAAATAACTTCACAGATCTTCATTGTAAAGGGTTTAAACACTGCTTCCCATGCTTGTTCAATTAACCATAAACAATTAATGAACATGCACCTGTGGAACAGTTGTTAAGATATAATAATAATAATATATGCCATTTAGCAGACGCTTTTATCCAAAGCGACTTACAGTCATGTGTGCATACATTCTACGTATGGGTGGTCCCGGGGATCGAACCCACTACCCTGGCACTACAAGCGCCATGCTCTACCAACTGAGCTACACAGGACACTAACAGCTTACAGACAGTAGGCAATTAACGTCACAGTTGTAACAGCGTTCGTCTATTGAAAGAGTCGGACCAAAATGCAGCGTGGTGGTTACTCATGTTCTTTAATGGAGATTAGAACGATACATGAAATAACTAAGTATACAAAAACAACAAACGGAACGTGAAAACCTATACAGCCTATCTTGTGACAACAAACACAGAGACAGGAACAATCACCAACAAAACAGACAGTGAAACCCAGGCTACCTAAATATGGTTCCCAATCAGAGACAACGAGAATCACCTGACTCTGATTGAGAACCGCCTCAGGCAGCCATAGCCTATGCTAGACACCCCTACTCAGCCACAATCCCAATGCCTACTAAAACCCCAATATGAAAACACAACATAATAAACCCATGTCACACCCTGGCCTGACCAAATAAATATATAAACACAAAATACTAAGACCAGGGCGTGACAACAGTTATGAAATCTTAGGACACGAAATAGGTCTTTCTACTGATTCTGAAAATCACCCAAAGAAAGATACCCAGGGTCCCTGCTCATATGCGTGAATGTGCCTTAGGCATGCTGCAAGGAGGCATAAGGACTGCAGATGTGACCATGGCAATAAATTGCAATGTCCGCACTGTGAGATGCCTAAGACAGTGCTACAGTGAGACAACACCTGCACAGAATCGGTACATATGGACATCACACCTGTGGGACAGGTACAGGATGGTAACAACAACTGCCCGAGTTACACTAGGAACACACAATCCCTCCATCAGTGCTCACACTGTCCGCAATAGGCTGAGAGAGGCTGGACTGAGGGCTTGTAGGCCTGTTGTAAGGCAGGTCCTCACCATACATCACCGGCAATGATGTCGCCTATGGGCACAAACCCACCTTCGCTGGACCAGACAGGACTGGAAAAAGTGCTCTTCACTGACGAGTCACGGTTTTGTCTCACCCGTGGTGATGGTCAGATTCGCGTTAGAGCATTACACTTGTCTGTCCTCTGGAGTGGGATCGATTTGGAAGTGGAGGGTCCGTCATGGTCTAGGGCGGTGTGTCACAGCATCATCGGACTGAGCTTGTTATCTCTGCAGGCAATCTCAACGCTGTGCATTACAGGGAAGACATCCTCCTCCCTCATGTAGTACTCTTCCTGCAGGCACATCTTGACATGACCCTCCAGCATCACAATGCCACCAGCCATACTGCTTGTTTTGTGAGTGATTTCCTGCAATACAGGAATGTCAGTGTTCTGCCATGGCCAGCGAAGAGCCCGGATCTCAATCCCATTGAGCACGTCTGGGACCTGTAGGATCGGAGGGTGAGGGCTAGGGCCATTCCCCCCAGAAATGTCCGGGAACTTGCTTGGTGGAAGAGTGGGGTAACATCTCACCGCAATAATTGGCAAATCTGGTGCAGTCCATGAGGAGGAGATGCACTGCAGTACTTAATGCACCAGATACTGACTGTTACTTTTGATTTTGACCCCCCTTTATTCAGAGACACATTATTCCATTTCTGTTAGTCACATGTCTGTGAAACTTGTTCAGTTTATGTCTCAGTTGTTGAATCTTGTTATGTTCATACAAATGTTTACACATGTTAAGTTTGCTGAAAATAAATGCAGTTGACAGTGAGAGGACGTTTCTTTTTTTGCTGAGTTTAGGAGTACCTATTTCTTTGTTAACTGCTCAACACAGAATAACAGCATGTGCGCACTCCCTCAAATCGTTTGGAGAAAATACCCTTTCTACTTTATCCAGCTTTGTTCAATTGTATTCTTCATACTATAAAATAATATAAAATAATACCACGGAATTATAAGCAAATCTTGTCTGCTACATTGACGAGTGTAGCAAATCAAATCAAATCAAATTGTATTTGTCACATACACATGGTTAGCAGATGTTAATGCGAGTGTAGCGAAATGCTTGTGCTTCTAGTTCCGACAATGCAGTGATAACCAACAAGTAATCTAACTAACAATTCCAAAACTACTGTCTTATACACGGTGTAAGGGGATAAGGAATATATACATAAGGATATATGAATGAGTGATGGTACAGAGCAGCATACAGTAGATGGTATCGAGTACAGTATATACATATGAGTTGAGTGTGTAGACAAAGTAAACAAAGTGGCATAGTTAAAGTGGCTAGTGATACATGCATTACATAAGGATGCAGTCGATGATGTAGAGTACAGTATATACATATGCATATGAGATGAATAATGTAGGGTAAGTAACATTATATAAGGTAGCATTGTTTAAAGTGGCTAGTGATATATTTACATAATTTCCCATCAATTCCCATTATTAAAATGGCTGGAGTTGGGTCAGTGTCAATGACAGTGTGTTGGCAGCAGCCACTCAATGTTAGTGGTGGCTGTTTAACAGTCTGATGGCCTTGAGATAGAAGCTGTTTTTCAGTCTCTCGGTCCCAGCTTTGATGCACCTGTACTGACCTCGCCTTCTGGATGATAGCGGGGTGAACAGGCAGTGGTTCGGGTGGTTGATGTCCTTGATGATCTTTATGGCCTTCCTGTAACAACGGGTGGTGTAGGTGTCCTGGAGGGCAGGTAGTTTGCCCCCGGTGATGCGTTGTGCAGTCCTCACTACCCTCTGGAGAGCCTTACGGTTGAGGGCGGAGCAGTTGCCGTACCAGGCGGTGATACAGCCCGCCAGGATGCTCTCGATTGTGCATCTGTAGAAGTTTGTGAGTGCTTTTGGTGACAAGCCGAATTTCTTCAGCCTCCTGAGGTTGAATAGGCGCTGCTGCGCCTTCTTCACGACGCTGTCAGTGTGAGTGGACAAATTCAGTTTGTCTGTGATGTGTATGCCGAGGAACTTAAAACTAGCTACCCTCTCCACTACTGTTCCATCGATGTGGATAGGGGGGTGTTCCCTCTGCTGTTTCCTGAAGTCCACAATCATCTCCTTAGTTTTGTTGACGTTGAGTGTGAGGTTATTATCCTGACACCACACTCCGAGGGCCCTCACCTCCTCCCTGTAGGCCGTCTCGTCGTTGTTGGTAATCAAGCCTACCACTGTTGTGTCGTCCGCAAACTTGATAATTGATTTGGAGGCGTGCGTGGTCACGCAGTCGTGGGTGAACAGGGAGTACAGGAGAGGGCTCAGAACGCACCCTTGTGGGGCCCCCGTGTTGAGGATCAGCGGGGAGGAGATGTTGTTGCCTACCCTCACCACCTGGGGGCGGCCCGTCAGGAAGTCCAGTACCCAGTTGCACAGGGCGGGGTCGAGACCCAGGGTCTCGAGCTTGATGACGAGCTTGGAGGGTACTATGGTGTTGAATGCCGAGCTGTAGTCGATGAACAGCATTCTCACATAGGTATTCCTCTTGTCCAGGTGGGTTAGGGCAGTGTGCAGTGTGGTTGAGATTGCATCGTCTGTGGACCTATTTGGGCGGTAAGCAAATTGGAGTGGGTCTAGGGTAGGTAGGGTAGGGTGGAAATGATATGGTCCTTGACTAGTCTCTCAAAGCACTTCATGATGACGGAAGTGAGTGCTACGGGGCGGTAGTCGTTTAGCTCAGTTACCTTAGCTTTCTTGGGAACAGGAACAATGGTGGCCCTCTTGAAGCACGTGGGAACAGCAGACTGGTATAGGGATTGATTGAATATGTTCGTAAACACACAGGCCAGCTGGTCTGCGCATGCTCTGAGGGCGCGGCTGGGGATGCCGTCTGGGCCTGCAGCCTTGCGAGGGTTAACACGTTTAAATGTCTTACTCACCTCGGCTGCAGTGAAGGAGAGACCGCATGTTTTCGTTGCAGGCCGTGTCAGTGGCACTGTATTGTCCTCAAAGCGGGCAAAAAAGTTATTTAGTCTGCCTGGGAGCAAGACATCCTGGTCCGTGACTGGGCTGGATGTCTTCTTGTAGTCCGTGATTGACTGTAGACCCTGCCACATGCTTCTTGTGTCTGAGCCATTGAATTTAGATTCCACTTTGTCTCTGTACTGACGCTTAGCTTGTTTAATAGCCTTGCAGAGGGAATAGCAGCATTGTTTATATTCGGACATGTTACCAGACACCTTGCCCTGATTAAAAGCAGTGGTTCGCGCTTTCAGTTTCACGCGAATGCTGCCATCAATCCACGGTTTCTGGTTTGGGAATGTTTTTATCGTTGCTATGGGAACGACATCTTCGACGCACGTTCTAGCACACAGCCATTTGACAAAGACAGAGTACGCTATCATTTTCTTTTGAAATAGACTACATATCATGCTTCTTTAGACCTGTCTAAAATAAGTCATGGATTGATTGTGAAGGTGTAGGCTATATTACATGGATTTATTAGACTCTTTAAAATGGCTTGTTTGTAGGCTAGGTGTGAAAGCCAGGAGAAGCTAAATGTGTTTGTTAATTAACGGTGAATTATCGTGAGACCGACAGTTATTTGCTTGACAATCACCGGTTAACCAAATTTCCTGATCGCCACAGCCCTATGAGGAGCTTATGGTTTCACTTCTCAGTATTCAGGAGTAGATGATAACAAAATGTGTATCAGTCTCTGAATGATTTTTGAAGACACAAAAGATGATGTTTGAGTTGTGTGCATCAGAACATTTAAAGGGGCGCAACCCTGAGAAACTCCCTGAGGTAAATAAGGTGAGAAAAGAAAAGAGGAGACTATAGTATCCCTGCCTCCTAACTCAGGATGTGAATGCAGCATCAAACTGAATGCAAATAGGTCTGCTATTCCACCCTGTCAGCACTGTGCTTCTTTGTGAGAGCTGATAAGCCGAGGGTGAGCAGTGATAGCCAGTGTAGTGTTCTCATCCTGCTAGAGGCAGGGGTGATAAATGTAGTCCCCACTCTGGAGCTCCAGACCTGATGTGTTTTAGATATCCGTCTGCTGCACGACCAGCCTGGTTCCAAACAGATTACTTTACATCTGTCCAAGCACAGAGATGGGCTCTGCATGTGTAGAGGTGAATTCAATAAAGATGGATAAGGAACTAATATTGTATACTGCTTTTTCAGAGCTTCCCTTGGCGGTATTTGGGATTGATTTCCACTTCTGGGCGTATACCATTCATTTTGTTGTACCAAGCAAACTAAATCCAGTCAAGTATTTACAACGATTTGACCCCGTTGTGGTGTCTGTGTGTGTGCAGCTCCTGCTCAGATTCTGACGTTCAACGGCACCGTGACCACACCCTGGATGAGGGACATCGTGTTGCCCTGTAAGGCGGTGGGCGACCCAGCCCCCACGGTCAAGTGGCTCAAGGAGACGTGAGTACAGGAAAGTCTGACCCACAGCTTAGGGAAACACATCATGCTGCATGTAGTTCAGACAGTAGCACTTAGCACAGACTGTGTTTTGAGTAACGTTTAATGCTTTCCACTTGAACTAAATACCAGTGAAAAAACAGTGGCTCTTTGTTTTTACAGTATCCTTTCACACTCATCAGCAGAATGTTAAAAAAATCATAGTTGTTTACATGTACAGCATGTTCCTACACACAAAAAAGTAGGGGTAACATTATCCAAGACTTTTAAATTATTTTCGCTGCTTCGTATCTCACCGTAGTTCATTGTCTAACTGTCTCTCGTACATTTGTGATTCAGCAACGGAAGCCCCGCCCCTGCTGTGATTGACAGTAGACGCATCATCCAGGGCAATGGCAGCCTAGCCATCCGCACAGTGAAAGCTGAGGATTCTGGGAACTACACCTGTGTGGCTAGCAACAGTTTTGGGCCAGATAAAATCATCCTCAACCTGCAGGTTCAAGGTAACCGGAAGGAGTCTGTGGTGGAACAGTGCAGTATACCACTCAATTCAAATCAATTCTCCATTTTATTGATGGTCATAAAAACAGAAATGTGTTCATGGTATGTACAGTACAGTGCCTTGCGAAAGTATTCGGAATGGGAATAAAATTCAGTCTCTCGATGTGCAAAACTGATAGAGACTGATAGAGATACCCCAAGCGACTTACAGCTGTAATCGCAGCAAAAGGTGGCGCTACAAAGTATTAACTTAAGGGGGCCGAATAAATTTGCCTACGCCCAATTTTTCAGTTTTTGATTTGTTAAAAAAGTTTGAAATATCCAATAAATGTCGTTCCACTTCATGATTGTGTCCCACTTGTTGTTGATTCTTCACAAAAAAATACAGTTTTATATCTTTATGTTTGAAGCCTGAAATGTGGCAAAAGGTCGCAAAGTTCAAGGGGGCCGAATACTTTCGCAAGGCACTGTAGTGAAGTGCATTCGCAAAGTATTCAGACCCCTTGACTTTTTCCACATTTTGTTACATTACAGCCTTATTCTAAAAATGATTCAATATGTTTTTCACCCTCATAAATCTACACACAATACCCCATAATGACAAAGCAAAAACAGTTTTACATTTTGTTTTTGCACGTTGACATAAGTATTCAAACCCTTTACTCAGTACTTTGTTAAAGCATCTTTGGTAGCGATTACAACCTGGAGTCTTCTTGGGTATGACGCTACATTACAAGCTACAATACACACCTGTATTTTGGAAGTTTCTCCCATTCTTCTCTGCAGATCCTCTCAAGATCTATCAGGTTTGATCGGGAGCATCTCTGCACAGCTATTTTCAAGCCTCTCCAGACATGTTAGATCTGGTTCACGTCCGGGCTCTGGCTGGGCCACTCAAGGACATACAGAGATTTTTCACGAAGTCACTTCTGTGTTGTCTTAGCTGTGTGCTTAGTGTTGTTGTCCTGTTGGAAGGTTGACCTTTGCACAAGTCTAAGGTCCTGAGCGCTCTAGAGCAGGTTTTCATCAAGGATCTCTCTGCTCCGTTCATCGTTCCCTCAATCCTAACTAGTCTCCCAGTCCCTGCTGCTGAAGAACATCCCCACAGCATGATGCTACCACCACCATGCTTCACCGTAGGGATGATGCCTGGTTTCCTCCAGATGTGACGCTTGGCATTCAGGCCAAAGAATTCAATCTCGGTTTCATCAGACCAGAGAATCGTTTTTCATGGTCTGAGAGTCCTTTAGGTGCCTTTTGGCAAACTCCAAGTGTGCTGTCATGTGCCTCTTACTGAGGAGTGGCTTCCGTCTGACCACTACCATAAAGGCCTGATTGGTGGAGTGCTGCAGGGAAGGTTCTTCCATCTCCACACAGGAACTCTGGAGCTCTTTCCGAGTGACCATCACACCTTGACATGTCTATCTATATAAGGTCACCTCCCTGACCAAGGCCCTTCTCCCCCGATTGCTCAGTTTGGCCAGGCGGCCAGCTCTAGGAAGAGGCTTGGTGCTTCCAAACTTCTTTAATTTAAGAATGATGGAGACCACTGTGTTCTTGGTGACCTTCAATGCTGCAGAAATGTTTTGGTACCCTTCCCCAGATCCATGCCTTAACACAATCCTGTCTCGGATCTCTATGGACAATTCCTTTGACCTCATGGCTTGGTTTTTGCACTGACATGACATGTTGACATGCACTGTCAACTGTGGGACCTTATATAAACAGGAGTGTGCCTTTCCAAATCATGTACAATCAATTGAACATCTCAAGGATGATCAATGGAAACACGATGCACCTGAGCTCAATTTTAAGTTTTCATAGCAATGGGTCTGAATAATTATGTAAATCAGGTATTTCTGTTTTTTATTTGTAATACATTTGCAAAATATTCTAAAAACATGTTTGTGCTTTGTCATGATGGGTTATTTTGTGTTGATTGAGGAAGGAAAACATGTATTTAATCCATTTTAGGATATTGGCTGTAATGTAACAAAACATGGAATAATGTAAGGGGTCTGAATACTTTCCAAATGCACTGTATGCCCCTTGAGATAGGAACTCATTAAAATCCATGTTTTTACTTCTAGTTCCTCCAGACCAGCCTCGTCTTACCGTTACCAAGACGACCACCACATCTATCACTCTGTCCTGGATACCAGGAGACAACGGAGGCAGCTCCATCAGAGGTCAGACTCCAACACAGCAAGCAGCAACACTAACTATTATAGGAGATTTTATTGTTTTACCTTGGAAAACAAGTTACTGACTTCATTAAATAGTGTCCCCTATGAGCAACACCAGGATGGTTGTTTAGCAGACAACAGTGCATCAGCCTAACCTCTCTCTCTCACATCAGGCTACATCCTGCAATACTCAGAGGACAACAGTGAGCAGTGGGGCAACTTTGCCATCAGCCCTAGTGAGCGTTCCTATCGCCTGGAGAACCTGAAGTGTGGCACCTGGTACAAGTTCACCCTGACTGCCCAGAATGCTGTGGGGCCAGGGCGCATCAGTGAGATCATCGAAGCTAAGACTCATGGAAAAGGTAGAGAGATGGTGACATCCTTTTACGTATGTTATGAAATAGTGACTGCATTGCTTTGACACAATTAATACAAAACTGATACTTATGAATGGACCGCTCATTAAAGTGTGTGTGTGGTCTGACTCCTCTCTCCTCTCTGCCCAACAGAACCCCAGTACTCTAAAGAACAGGAGCTCTTCACCAGTATCAATGCCACGCGTGTCAAGCTCAACCTGATTGGCTGGAACAACGGCGGCTGTCCAATCACATCCTTCACGTTGGAGTACCGTTCGGTGGTGTCTCCCACATGGACCACCGCCCAGCGCACCTCTCTGATCAAGAGCTACATCCTGTATGACCTGGCCGAGGCCACCTGGTACGAACTTCAGATGAAGGTGTTCAACAGCGCCGGCTCAGCAGAGAAGAGGGTCAAGTTCGCCACACTCAGCTACGACGGCAGTGAGTGTACTTGTCTCTTCACTGATGCTATACATAATGCAGCAAGTTATAAGTTGAAAGATATACACGCTTAGATTGACTTATTCAGGATAACTGAATGAAAATTGAAGAACTGTATTTTAAAAGGCATTTACCTTCCCATCCCTTGAAAATTGTCACAACTGATCGAGTCTCCATCCAAGATGTTAATTTACGGCGTAGGTACTATACCTGCCTTAGAGCAGAAGTAAATGAATTCATATTTTGCTATTTACCGGTGCTGCCATTAAAGAAGCTGTCTCATGCAAGTCTCATGCAACTGATGAATGGGGCAGTAAAGTACCTCCAATAGATTTTCTGCTGACTCCAGTGGCCGTGGTGGTTGTTGTGTCTGCTGCTGCTGTTTATGACACCTCCATCACTGCCCTATCGAGCGCTCTGCGCTGCATGAATTAAATAATTATGTGATCTACCGACTGCAGAGGGGCTAGAGGGGGGCAATAGATGAGCAATCACCTGCCAGTGCCAACACCCCCCAGTCCCATAGCGATTCAATGGCCCTACCCAACCCTAAACCTTACTCTCTCTCTCTCACTCACTCACTCACTCACTCACACACACACACACACACACACACACACACACACACACACACACACACACACACACACACACACACACACACACACACACACACACACACACACACACACACACACACACACACACACACACACAGCCCCCATCCATCCCCCAGCCATCCACGAAGGGAAAAAAAGCTGACTATTCAGCGAATAAGGAAGAGTTCACCTCTTTTAAGTAGTGCTTCAGTTAACTGGGCATTATTGGAAATTCGGCAGAAGGTCAGGTGCTGATTGCAGGCAACACAGTGCTACAACAGCTTGTTGGAGCAGATTGAGTGGGATTGCTGGGAAAGACATTTCGTTTGGGATGTAAGCCGCAGACGCACTGTTACCTTTTGCCAGGCGCTTGCTGCATGTTTTAAACATTAACACAAAGGTCATTTAGTATTCATCGACAGACCTTGTATAGACGTTAATTGACAGTGAGTGTACGAAATGATAGGAACACCTTCCTAATATTGAGTTGTCGTGCGGTAGCAGAGAGAACAGTTTATGACTTGGCTGACTGGAGTCTTTGACTACCAGTCAATCTATGTCATGGAAATGTTTTCTTCACTGTGTGTATATTTATATTTGGCTGGTGTTTTGCAGTCATTGTCTTCTCTACCAGGTCTGGTTTGCACACTTGACAATCCTGCAGTTAAGTACAAGAAATGTACGTGGTCTTGTCATAACAAATATCACAACAGTTTGTCAGCTAATTACATTTCTATGACCTGTCCCCAGGTACCATCGCTCCCCTGGTGAAGGCCCCGACGGTGAGTGCGGGCAGTACGTCCAGTAACGAGGGTCTGAAAATGGTGACCATCATCTCATGTGTTCTGGTGGGCATCGTGCTGGTCTTCGTCCTGCTACTTGTCCTCAGGAGGCGGAGGCGGGAACAGAGACTGAAGAGGCTTAGAGGTGAGAGGTCACAGCAGCAACATGATTGGTTAGATTTCAGTAAAAGATTTCTGTAACAATTGTCAAACTTTTTTCAAGTATACTAAGAGAATCATCTGTATGTAATGTGATTTTTGTTCTTGTTTGCTCTGTAGATGCTAAAAGTTTAGCCGAGATGCTGATGAGGTAAGCAACAGCAGTTTGACACATCACTTAATAGATAGTTAATATTGTTTAAAGCATTCTTGGAAGAAGAACACATGAAATACTGTTTCTATGGAATCATATCAGAATCACTATTATATGAATATTTTATGCAGTGTGTAATGAGATCTGCATTGACCTGTGTATGGCTTCCTGTGTTCCCCATGCAGTAAAAACACACGACCAGCAGACACCATCAACAAGCAGCAGCAAACCATGAGAATGCACATCGACATCCCCCGAGCCCAGCTGCTCATAGAGGAGAGAGACACCATGGAGACAGTCGGTGAGTGGACACTGATACATTATGCTGCTTTCATGTGTTCTCTGAATTATCGGCAACTTGTGACTTAAACTTACAGAACGCTCCCAGACACACCATAACTCATAATGAGCTTCCAATTAGGAAATACGAGTGGGATATTTGTGTAACATTGGATAACAATGTGTGAATATTACATATGTGTGGCCTTCTAAGTGTTAATAGTGCCTACTGTGGTCATTGTCATCGTACTGTAGGGACCATGTTTGTGAAAGCTCTCTTTCTCTTTCAGATGACAGGTCCACAGTGCTACTGACTGACAATGACTTTGGGGAGACCCAGAAACAGAAGTCGTCTACGGTTACCCACACTGTCCACTACCAGTCCCTGTCACAGGCCACCGGACCTCTAGTGGATGTATCTGACGCTAGGCCAGGAACCAGTAAGTCCAGTACAAACATCCTCTTTACATTACTGGAGGTAAAACTAGAATGAATAAGTGGTATCAGGATTGCATTCATACGGCTGAAACTGATACAGCTAGAGTGTATTCTAGACAACCAGACTGACTCCAGTCCTCAGTGAGTCATCAGTAGCATTATGATCAGTGTCACTACCATCTCTGATGTTATTCTGATGTTATTCACACAGATTAACAATTTATTTCAGCACAATGTACAGTGCCTTCAGAAAGTATTCATACCCCTTGAATTATTCCATATTTTGTTGTGAATTCAAAATGGATTAAATATATATATTTTACTCACAGTACCTCATAATGACAAAGTTTAAACATGTTTCTAGAAACTGCAGCAAATGTATTGAAAATGAAATACAGAAATATCTAATTTATATAAGCGATTTCAGCTTTGAGTCTTTCTGGGTAAGTCTCTAGGAGCTTTCCACACCTGGATTGTACAACATTTGCCCATTATTCTTTTCAAAATATTCAAAGTATTACGTTTGTTCCTTGTTGCAAACAGGATGCATGTTTTGGAATATTTTTATTCTATACAGGCTTCCTTATTTTCACTCTGTCAATTTGGTTAGTAATTGTGTAGTAACTACAATGTTGTTGATCCATCCTCAGTTTTCTCCTATCACAGCCATTAAACTCTATAACTGTTTTAAAATCACTATTGGCATCATGGTGAAATCCCTGAGTGGTTTCCTTCCTTTTCGGCAACTGAGTTAGGAAGGATGCATGCATCTTTGTAGTGATTTTGTAGTACCCTCCAAGCTCGTCATCAAGCTCGAGACCCTGGGTCTCGACCCCGCCCTGTGCAACTGGGTACTGGACTTCCTGACGGGCCGCCCCCAGGTGGTGAGGGTAGGCAACAACATCTCCTCCCCGCTGATCCTCAACACTGGGGCCCCACAAGGGTGCGTTCTGAGCCCTCTCCTGTACTCCCTGTTCACCCACGACTGCGTGGCCACGCACGCCTCCAACTCAATCATCAAGTTTGTGGACGACACAACAGTGGTAGGCTTGATTACCAACAGCGACGAGACGGCCTACAGGGAGGAGGTGAGGGCCCTCGGAGTGTAGTGTCAGGAAAATAACCTCACACTCAACGTCAACAAAACTAAGGAGATGATTGTGGACTTCAGGAAACACCCCCCTATCCACATCGATGGAACAGTAGTGGAGAGGGTAGCAAGTTTTAAGTTCCTCGGCATAAACATCACAGACAAACTGAATTGGTCCACTCACACAGACAGCATCGTGAAGAAGGCGCAGCAGCGCCTCTTCAACCTCAGGAGGCTGAAGAAATTTGGCTTGTCACCAAAAGCACTCACAAACTTCTACAGATGCACAATCGAGAGCATCCTGGCGGGCTGTATCACCGCCTGGTACGGCAACTGCTCCGCCCTCAACCGTAAGGCTCTCCAGAGGGTAGTGAGTTCTGCACAACGCATCACTGGGGGCAAACTACCTGCCCTCCAGGACACCTACACCACCCGATGTTACAGGAAGGCCATAAAGATCATCAAGGACATCAACCACCCGAGCCACTGTCTGTTCACCCCGCTATCATCCAGAAGGCGAGGTCAGTACAGGTGCATCAAAGCTGGGACCGAGAGACTGAAAAACAGCTTCTATCTCAAGGCCATCAGACGGTTAAACAGCCACCACTAACATTGAGTGGCTGCTGCCAACACACTGACACTGACATTGACTCAACTCCAGCCACTTTAATAATGGGAATTGTTGGGAAATTATGTAAATATATCACTATAGCCACTTTAAACAATGCTACCTTATATAAGGTTACTTACCCTACATTATTAATCTCATATGCATACGTATATACTGTACTCTATATCATCGACTGCATCCTTATGTAATACATGTATCACTAGCCACTTTAACTATGCCACCTTGTTTACATACTCATCTCATATGTATATACTGTACTCGATACAATCTACTGTATCTTGCCTATGCTGCTCTGTACCATCACTCATTCATGTATCCTTATGTACATATTCTTTATCCCCTTACACTGTGTAAGACAGTAGTTTTGGAATTGTTAGTTAGATTACTTGTTGGTTATTACTGCATTGTCGGAACTAGAAGCACAAGCATTTCGCTACACTCGCATTAACATCTGCTAACCATGTGTATGTGACAAATACAATTTGATTTGATTTGACTGGGTTTATTGATACACCATCCAAAGTGTAATTAATAACTTCACCATGCTCAATGGGATATATATTTTTTTACACATCTACCAATAGGTGCCCTTCTTTGCCAAGCGTTGGAAAACCTCTGTGGTCTTTGTGGTTGAATCTGTGTTTGGAATTCACTGCTCGACTGAGGGACCTTACAGATAATTGTATGTGTGGGGTACAGAGATGAGGTTGTAATTAAAAAATCATGTTAAACGCTATTATTGCAAACAAGAGTGAGTCAGTGCAACTTATTATTATAATATTTTTTGTTATTTAACCTTTATTTGACTAGGCAAGTCAGTTAAGAACAAATTCTTATATTCAATGATGGCCTACCCCAGCCTAACCCAGACGAACCTGGGCCAATTTTGCACCGCCCTATGGGACTCTCAATCACAGCCAGATGTGATACATCCTGGATTTGAACCAGGGACTCTAGTGACCCCTCTTGCACTGAGATGCAGTGCCTTAGTCCGCTGCTCCACTCGGGAGAAAATTATGTGACTTGTTAAGCACATTTTTACTCCTGAACTTATTTAGGCTTGTCATAACATAGGGGTTGAATACTTATTGACTCAAGACTTTCAGCTTTTCATTTTTTAACCAATTTGTAAACATTTCTAAAAACATAATTCCACTTTGACATTATGGGGTATTGTGTGTGGCCCAGTGACAAAAAACATCTCATTTGAATCCATTTTGAATTCAGGCTGTAACACAACAAAAGGAGGAAAAAGTTGAGGTGTGTGAATACTTTCTGAAGGAACTGTATGTGTATGGTATCCAACCAAAAAATGAGCCTATTTGCAAAGGACTGCAGTCAACCCAATCAAACATTCTCTTTGACCATGATGGTTTTCTCACTGCTATTGTAAGCTCTATGTATTTTTGTGAAAACAAGAAGTCCCGAGATGAACTCCATGTGCAGAGATATTGTGATGGTGGGTGTTTTCTCTTTGTTGGTTTATGACAGGATAGAGTGTCCAGCCTCATTGCTATAGCCAGCTACAAACTTTAAAACTCCTTTAAAAACAGAGCATTGCGTTACTCGAGATGAGCCCTTGCTAAGTGACATAACACCCTGGTGTGTGACTGTGATGTAACATCCTGTGTCCTTCCTCCTCAGACCCCACAGCCCGCCGCACAGCCAAAGCAGGCCCTGCCGCACGCAACCGCTACGCTAGCCAGTGGACCCTGAACCGACCACACCCGCCAGTCTCGGCCCACACCTTGAGCACTGACTGGAGGCTGCCCACGCCACGGGTGGCCGGATCTGTGGATAAGGAGAGTGACAGCTACAGTGTCAGCCCATCTCAGGACACAGGTAACAACGCACCTGAAGATGAGACAAGCCTGTAACAACAGCTGTAACAGTCCCCATATAAGAATGTCTGCAACATAACCCTTAACCATGTCTATAACAAACCTTTCACCTCTGTATTAACAACAGATAGGCCTACTATACAACTTGTAACAATGCCAACACTTATTAACACAATGCTTGCATTAGCCCCTAACTGCTTTACTAGCACGACCTCTAACCCTAACCCCTGGTGTAGACCGAGCGCGGAGCAGCATGGTGTCCACAGAGAGCGCGTCATCCACCTATGAGGAGCTGGCGCGGGCCTACGAGCACGCCAAAATGGAGGAGCAGCTGCGCCACGCCAAGTTCACCATCACAGAATGCTTCATCTCGGACACGTCTTCGGAGCAGATGACGGCAGGCACCAATGACTACACAGACAGCCTGACCTCCAGCACGCCCTCCGAGTCAGGCATCTGCAGGTTCACCGCCTCCCCGCCCAAGCCTCAGGACGTCAGCCGAGTCATGAACATGGCCGTGCCCAAGGCTCACAGACCGGGTGAGGCCGCGTAGACACATAGCTAGCTCTGCTCTAGCACTTGAGTCCTGAGCTCTGTTGCTAACCTGTTGCTAACCTTCGCTAACCTTCATCAGGCCTGTAATGCTATGGGTTTGTAAATATTTACTGCTGATGTATTCACTCAACTGTTGAATATGCTGAAGATAATGATGTAGTAATGCCACTTGATGATGTAGTAATGCCACTACTAGATGCAACAAATGTGGAGTTTTGCAGACAGTTCTTTGCATAAATTACAGGCACATGTATTAATGAATTAAGCTTATTCTATTGACGATAGTGCAACAACATTACATTGCAGGAAGACCAATCTTTAACATTGAACCACTTAAGGATGTGATCTGCTATGAGGTCACTTTATCTTATAAATTCAGTCTATTTTTTTATTAAAGTCATCATCTCTATTCATTTTATTTTTGGATCATTGTAGAGTATATTTTATTAAACTCAGACTTTGTAGACTTTACTCAGATAACTAATAAACTGCACTAGTGTCTTAAATCTATAACATTACTTATTTAGGTTATAGAAAAGCCACAGTCTCCTTCATCCATTACCCCAATGTGTATAATGAGATATGGGGGGGGGGCTTTAAACCACATTGTAAATGTTGTCATTCATTTAATGTTGATCAAGGCCATGAGGACAGATTGCAGCATGGCGGTATGAGAATAATTCATCACTGAAGTATTCTTTGGCATATAACCTCAATAACCAGGCAAAGTTTGTATACATAAATCTTCTTAAGGCTAGGTGTCCCGCTAGACAACTTCCGGTGAAACTGGAGGGCGCGCAATTCAAATAAATAATCATAAACTTTATGGATATTAAACATATTAAACATTGATGTACATACAGGTGTACATTATATTATATCAGTTAAATGCTTACATTCTTGTTAATCTAACTGCACTGTCTGATTTACAGTAAAATTTACAGCGAAAGCATGCCATGCAATTGTTTGAGGACGGCGCCCCACATCAAAATATTTTTCCACCGGCACAGGTTTTATAAATTCACAAATCGCGATTAAATATTCACTTACTTTTGAAAATCTTCCAATGATTTGTCATCCAAAGGGTCCCAGCTACAACATGTAGTGTCATTTTGTTAGATAAAATCCTTCTTTATATCCCAAAAAGTCTGTTTAGTTGGCTCCATCGATTTGAGTAATCCACTCATTCAACATGCAGAGAAAGGAATCCAAAGAGCTACGTCTAAACTTTGTTAAAACAAGTTAAAATACATTTCTATTTCATCCCCAGATTAAAATGTAAAATGTAATTAAACTATAATATTTAATACGGAAAGAAGTATGTTCAATAGGAAAACAGTATTAGCAGGTGCGTGTCCTCTTCGTCGCGCGCACATACACAAATTTTCAAGTCTGTGTCCGTGTACTAAAACTCATTATTCTTCCTCATTTTTGAAGACACAAGCCTGAAACCTTGAACAAAGACTACTGACACCCAGTGGAAGCCATAGGAATTGCATACTGGGAGCTAGATTTAATTATTTACCTTATTTTCCATTGGAAGAGCATTGGATTTTCTCCTACCATATCTATTGTGTTATAGTCTTTTACATTATTTTAACATTTCTACAAACTTCAGAGTGTTTTTTTTCCAATGGTACCAATTATATGCATATCCTGGCTTCAGGGCCTGAGCAACAAGCAGTTTATTTTTGGCACGTCAGTCAGGCGGAAATGGAGAAAAGTAGACCCTAGCCTGAAGAAGATTTATGTAAATTACTTTCACATACTGTATAAGCTAGTTTTGTTGGTTGGAGTGGCAGATGTGATGAGCTTGTATCTGAGGGGGTAAAGAAATTTCTATTTCCACCCAACCCTTCCCCCCAGGGGCAGTAATTTCTCTAATGAAGTATTTTGAACTGAGATTTTTCCATAGTTTGGCCATGTTATGTTTAATTCAATGGTGTTGTTTTCCAAAAGCTAACTCCAATCTCTCTCTCTACTTTGTCCTGTAGGGGGCGAGCTTGTGCACCTGCCTCCTTACCTGCGCATGGACTTCCTGCTGAACCGGGGCATGTCGTGCACGGGTACTGGAGGGAGGGGTGGTGTCGGGGGGGAGGGGGCCATGGGTCAGGCCTGTCTGGAACCCCAGAAGAGTCGCTCCCTGAAGCGGCCGTCGCGTATGGCGCCCCCTACACCCACAGAGGCCCCCCCAGGCCACCAGCAGGGCCAGCAGCAGGGACCCAGTGCCCCAATGGCAGCCCGGCTCAGCCGCCACCCTGCCCCACAGAGAGGGCTCAGAGCTGGCCCAGGCCGCCAAGCTCAGCACCTCCCAGGAGTCCCTGCTGGACTCACGAGGACACCTCAAACAGACCAACAACCCCTACGCAAAGTCCTATACGCTAGTATAACACCAGAGGCATGGGGCTGGACTAAAACTCACACTAACACTGGACTTATTACACTTACAAGTGCAGTAAACTGACTCTCACCACACAGTCCTGTATATAACGTCCCCTTTCTTCTTAAACGAGGGATAACTTTTACTAATCTCCTTTTATTTATTTTGGAGCTTTCTTTGTTTTTTAAACTTGTGAGAAATTTCACTCATCTGAAATGACACGCAGAGCTTGACAAAATATTTACGTTATGCGGGAACATCATTTATTATTGATTATTATTTTTAATCAATAATTATTAATCATGGATTATTTGTTGTTAGTTGTCAACGTTTAATGATTATTAATTATTGATTACAAATGATCAACTATTACCATCACTACACTGTTTTAATAAGAACCTGGACAACTTTTTTCCGGAGTGTGAGATGATAATTTGGAGCCCATCATTTTTTTTCTATGGAAAATTCCTTTTAAACACTGAATGAAACTTGGGAAAATCTGAAATCTGAGAATGAAAGCAATTGACAGCAGTCCAAACTTGTCAGCTGCTCTCAAATGGTTACTTTTTGAAGAAAAAATAAATCTATTTCCTATGGATGCATGGGGACTGACCAATTAAAGACTATTATAAGGATTATGATCACTACTGGACAGCCCAGTTGAGCATTTTGTCACACTATGAAATGATCCAATGTGAAGATTTATTATTCTTATTACTATAAATATATATATAAAAAGAGATCACTTTTATTTGTGGATATTACAGGGAAGAATTGATTTGGTTAATGAAGTCCTTAGTCATGTTTGCACATATCTCGTTTTGATTAGGAAATGGAGTCACTATTGATATTTCTCTGTATTCCATTCTCTGATGGTGCAATATGAAAAAAGATTATGAAAATTATATGGATACTATTTGCTCTATACTGTACTATAATGAAAATAATGACTATGTTGTGAGTATACTTACAGGGCGGGACAAACTCCAGCTATGTATCAGGTGTAGTTTACCACTGCTAATTTACCAGGGTGGTAGATGAAGTTAGCTAGAACAGGGAGGGTTAGAGATTTAACGGTTTGCACTTCATGACACCCAAAAAGTGTGTCCAGTCAGAGCCCCTATTCTCAGTGCACTAGGTAGAGTCTTCAAGACTCTCACTCTCCTCTTCAGTAGATTTACTGTTGCTGCATTGCAGTGATGCTCCTCTACAGGGAAAAAACAATGAGACAATCCAACAGAATCCCCCTTTCAAACCAAACCTAGTCTATGGGAAATATCTATCTAAAGTGTGGATATAACAAAACTGTCTTGTTGTTGTCTACCCTGGCCCATTTCTTTCTTTCTTTAAGTCCTGGAGGGAGAGTTTGATAAGAATGCTGTGAGGTTATTATTGCCAGTTTTTATTATTAGTTTTAATTCATTGTCTTCATATTCCTTTTAACAAGATGTTGCTTTTTATTTTTAACATGGTGTTCACCATGGTGGCACTGAAATAAAGAGAAATTAACACACCGTTCAAATTTGATTAATAAAAAGGCTGTTCCCAAAATGATCCTGCAAATTTGGACATGAATGACTGGCGATGGGTCTTTTTAGAGGCACTGATAGAGGAGGATGCCTCCGAAGGTTTCCCTGTGTGGGTCACTGGGTGAGTGAGTGAGTGAGTGAGTGAGTGAGTGAGTGAGTGAGTGAGTGAGTGAGTGAGTGAGTGAGTGAGTGAGTGAGTGAGTGAGTGAGTGAGTGAGTGAGTGAGTGAGTGAGTGAGTGAGTGAGTGAGGTGGTAGTGGTGGATTTTTGGATAACTCATCTTAAAGGGCAACTGAACGTAAAAAGCAACTTCTCTGGTTGAAAACAGCCTATGTCAGAAACATTTATTCCAGTGCCAAAATTAACAAAAAAGTTTAAGTAGAATAACTTTGCTTATAAAGTCAGTATATTCCAAAATAGAGTTTTGTGAGATTTGTGTAACTGAGGTCGTCATGACTTACATGAGGGTTGGGTTTGGATTACAATCATGCCCATGAAATGGGATTGTATCGCCAAGGGAGAATTGTTATGCACTGAGAAATTAATGTGGTGATTGCGCTCTATCCAATCATAGCAGCGAACCTCCAGACAGCGAGACAGACCTGCCTATTAAGCAACTCCCCAGACTCTGACTCATTTACATAAAACAACTTGTCGCCAATGTTATGTTGAAAGAACATTTGGCCCCTAAGCCCTTTATGGAGTGAACAACTTGCTAATGTGTTTGATAGTGATCACTCAAGTCTGCCACTGTTTTGGTCAAAATGAGAATTGAGACAACTGCCTCTTGTCAATATTCCAAAATTCCAAACCCTTTCTAGGGTGTCTCGTGTCCCGCTGCAACCTGTTTTGTAAGATGATTTGCTATGAAACGCTGTCAGACAGACACACTCTCTGGTAATAAAGTAGTTTTTCATGCACATGTTATACCTTGAGAAATACTGCACCAAACACCTTAGCTAAATGTCAAATTGTGCGACTAAGACCTCGGCAAAAATGTGAAAATGACAGATTTCTTGATTTATCTCTATGTTGTTGCTATTGTGCCTTAAGAGGGACAAATAACAGTAACTGCCAGGGTACGATAAATCAAACATAACACCCACATCTAACCACACCCCCAATACTCAAATCTCATTTATCTTTTTTTAAATATATAATTATTTTCTTTTTTCTCCACACCCGATACAAACATACACATACAAACAACACATTACAGACGCACACAAACAACGACTATCTCATCTGCCCAGGTCCGCATGCTCACCCCCCCCCCATCCATAGTACCTGCATTATTGTTTGCCACATGCCCTTAAATTGTACCAATTTGTTTTTCTCAGTTACCCATGCTATTTCAATAATTAATCATTAGATTTTTCCATGGTGTTGATGATGGCAGATTAATTGATTTCCAAGTTTTTAAGTATATGTTTTTTAAAGATGAGTGATGGAAGAGAATCATCCAGCCCATTGGGTATCTCTCACTGCACCCCCATATGACACGTCTTGAAATATGCAGACAGATGGATTAAAAGTTAGTTTACATTCTAATACTTCTGACAGCCAACTTTCTTGCTCCGCCCATAACCTTTGGACTTTATAGCGTTCCCAGAAAGCATGAATGATTGAGTCATTGTTCGTTTTACACTTAAGACATGACTCTGCCATTGTGCCGTGGAATTTGTGAATTTTGTCTCTTGTATAATAAATTGTAAACATTAGTTTATACTGGATTAAGCGTACATTTTTGGGTAAGTGTAATTCCATTAGTTATGCTCCAACATTCCCTCCATCTTGTGACAACATCATTTATTTTTAAGTCTTGGTTCCAATAGTTTATCTAATTTATCTTAATGAGCAGCAGAAAAATGCATGCGATTCGGTGAGTTCAGCCACTCTTTAAATGAATGATGATCATCACATTCATTACAGCACTCATGAGTCTCACAATACTAAAATTCTCCAAATGAAAATATTGTTTGTACCAATGACCTTGAATGTTTTTTCAGTGCTAAAGATATTAACCAGCGCTCATTAATAACTTGTGCACAACTCTTTGCCTGCAGGTGGCAGTGTTGCAAAGTTAAGCTGTCTATTTTCATTGAATAACACACTTCATCAATGTATCATCTCTAGGTAGCCTCAAAACATATCAGATAAATTTCACACTTACCGTCTCATATTTCTAGTAAATTTGGTAATGGGTGCCATCCTGCATGCTTCAATATGCAGTGAAGAATGTGAGACGGTATATTCATATTGACTGATCCAATGTGTGGTGTTCTTCAAGACTATTAGGAGAAGGTTTAGTTATGGGGGGAAAATGTGAACTGGCAGGATCAATAGCCAGGATGGATCAAACCAATCAATCCTTATGTTCTTGCTGCAAAGAAGTGTGTGTACAAAAACAGTGAGAATTAGCCTACATTCAACTCTCATGGCACTGCTTCGGATGTGTTCTGTGTATAGACAAACCTAAACAAAAACACACTCAGTTGCTGCTGGAATGCAAAGGCCACATTTCAGGGCCTAAAAATTAAGTCCCTTCAAACACAAACTCTCTAATATGCCACTAGCTAGCACAACTTGGCATTTTAACCCATTAGGTGCTGAAAACAGCTCCATTTCAATCCCCCAGTGAGTGGGTGTGGTGTTAGGCTAGTAGCTGTGACTTTGAGTAAGAGGCGCTTACTAAATTGGTCTATTGATTGGGAGCCTTCCAGACTGTCACTCTGGAGATTCAGCCTGAGCTCCCCAAACGACGCCTCGGCCTGAAAATTGCTTCCACTGTCCTATATCACAGACTGGGGGGCTAATGGGAAGGAGTATTACTCAGCATGACAACTTTATTCGCCATCCTCTTCTGAAGTACACAACAAATTAAATGCAGTGACAGAGATTTACTCAGCCCGCCACACTTGGCCGTTATTAACTGCTGTCATAAATAAAAGGTGCGGGCCGGACTGAATTCCTCTGATATGAAGGAGAAATATGGAGCTGTCTGTCACTGGGCCGGGCTGGTATGTTGATTGCATCTATAGATGGACGTGGAGCGCTGCTTGATTTGCTTTAATTAAGACATGTTAAATGCAATCACATGGTCGGCCAAGGATATATGTTGTGTTTGGAGAGGGGGGGTATGGAGTTGGTGTGGTATCTGGTGTGACATATGGAACATAATGGTTTTTTATGAGATATTGGGATATGGGTACATGATGACAGGGAAGTAGGAAGATTAATCGTTTCACAGTCCTCATTTCAGAAGTTAATTAAAACTACGACCATATGACTCAATGGAGATGATATAAGAATTATTGAACTGGGTGTGTGTTACAGCTCAGTTGCTGTACCGTACATCCTTTTGGGGTTCAAGAATCCATGGCATGGGTGTGATTGCTCAGAGTTTTGGACCTCCAATTTACTCTGAAGTCAGTATATTTATCCAATGTACCACCATCCTACTCAGTATACTGGTCTATCTCAACTCCTACTCCCAACCCTGGTTCGTATGCTGGCTTCCTGCCAGCGTTGACATCAAACAATGCTGCAGCATCTTTCAGGAAGAGAAACCACTTCACATATCTACATAATGTTTCCTTATGCCTCAGTCCAAAGAATACCTCAAATAGCCAGGCAGCACATCCCACTGACACCAACGTCGCAAATATGAAGTTCCATCTGCATGGACTCTGGGGTGCACTAACCCCTTGGCAAATCGCTACTGTAGGTTAAACCACTTAACAGCGGTGTTAGTTAGCTTACCAACAAGGTCATCCCAGTATATTTTCATTAAGTAACTTAAAATGTACAAATGCCCATTGTAAAAACTGCATACAGTACATAACGGCAAGATTTTGAGACAGTGTAAACGCGAAGACAGAGATGGAGTGTCATTGATCTTGGGCAATGTATTGATAGTAGAGCGTTGAGTGTCTGTCACCTCTGACAGAGACCCTCCATTGACCACCAGCACTGAGTCATAAGGCTGGATCTCTTGGTGCCTGAAAACACAACTGCTTCAGCAGCTGTCAGTAGAAAGCATGAATAGGACATTCTTGGGTTAGGGTCAGCCCTAAAAACATTCCAAATAGACTGAAGAGGATGGTATAGTTCCACCATAGTAAACCGTATGGTGTGGCAAATCAATAGTCTATCCATACAACACATGTAGATGTCAAACCCAATACATGTTAATGTCATCGTCACCAATCAACTGCATTACAGTTAAAAATGACTTTGACTTTTACAATACACAAATCATGACGGATTAGACAAATATCCACTGTTAGTTCATATTTGTTAAATGTGCACCAATCCGTCGTCCTTCTTCAGTCCCCCACGGCCTGCGTTCCATTGACCTCTTTACCGCATCTATAGCCAGGTTATAGATTCCTGTATGTAGGATTAGAACAACACTTAAGGCTTGCACAGCCTCAGTGATAGTATTTTTACCGCAAGTTTGTGTCCCGGGATCCCGCTTAATAGCTTAGTGGTTAGCTGCTAGCCGTCAAGCTAATAGAGCAGGCTAGTAGTGTTAGCCACCTGGTGCTTTTATCCATAGCTGGGCACAAATGTGATAGGTGCAAGATGATTTCCACACAAGAGGAGGGAGGGAAAGTGGAATTGATCAATGGACAAGAGTCTGTCTGCCCTACATGCATCACCATCAAGCAGCTTCGGGAAGAGATTGTCCAGTTGCTAGTGCAGATGCAGCAAAAGCAGGACCTGCTTTCCAAGTTAACCGACCTGGCGACAACCCAGGAAAATCCTCAGTCTGGATTGCCTCCTACTGCAACCAAGGTGAGTCGGGCGGTGTCTTTATATTGAATATAAGAATGCAATAAACTGATATACAATGATTTCATTATTTCCAATGACATTTTCATGCTTACTGAAACCTGGCTTAAACCTGAGGATTGTAGGACTCTAAATGACACTACCTCTCCAGCCTTTTCTTATGTAAAGAAATCCAGTCCTTGTGGCTGTGGTGTTGGGGTGGCTGTCATTCACAGAGACAAGTATACAGTGCATTCAGAAAGTACTCAGACCCTTACCCTATTTCCACACTTTGTTACATTACAGCCTTATTCTAAAACTATGTCCACACAATACCCCATAAAGACAAAGCAATATTTTTAGCAAAAAAAGTCAGATCATCTGAAGCAGCATTCCATCACTTTCCTTCTAGGTCAAATAGTCCTTACACAGCCTGGAGTCATTGTTCTGTTGAAAAACAAATGATAGTCCCATTAAGCGCAATGGGATGGTGTATCGTTGCAGAATGCTGTCGTAGCCATGCTGGTTAAGAGTGCCTGACAGTGTCACCAGCAAAGCACCCCCACACCATCACACCTCCTCCTCCACGCTTCACGGTTGGAACCACACATGCGGAGATCATCCATTCACCTACTCTGCGTCTCACAAAGACAAAGTGGTTGGAACCAAAAATCTCAAATTTGGACTCATCAGACTAAAGGACAGATTTCAATTGACTTCAATTGTACGTACTTTAACTTCTTCGAAATAGGGGGCGCTCTTTTAATTTTTGGTTAAAAAACGTTCCCGTTTTAAACAAGATATTTTGTCACGAAAAGATGCTCGACTATGCATGTAATTGACAGCTTTGGAAAGGAAAAACTCTGACGTTTCCAAAACTGCAAAGATATTATCTGTGAGTGCCCCAGAACTAATGCTACAGGCGAAACCAAGATGAAATTTCATACAGGAAATGGTCCAGATTTTGAATGCGCTGTGTTCCAATGTCTCCTTATATGGCTGTGAATGCGCCAGGAATGAGCCTGCAATTTCTGTCGTTTCCCCAAGGTGTCTGCAGCATTGTGACATATTTGTAGGCATGTCATTGGAAGATTGACCATAAGAGACTACATTTACCAGGTGTCCACCCGGTGTCCTCCGTCGAAATTATTGCATAATCTCCAGCTCCATGCGCGTTTCCATTTTCTTCAGAGGAGAAAGTCAACTGCCACGAATGATTTATCATTGATAGATATGTGAAAAACACCTTGAGGATTGATTCTAAACAACGTTTGCCATGTTTTTGTCGATATTATGGAGGTAATTTGGAAAAAAGTTTGCGTTGTAATGACTTGATTTTGGGGGGTTTTTCTTACCCAAACGTGATGAACAAAACGGAGCGATTTGTCCTCCACAAATAATATTTTTGGAAAAACTGAACATTTGCTATCTAACTGAGAGTCTCCTCATTGAAAACATCTGAAGTTCTTCAAAGGTAAATGATTTTATTTGAATGCTTTTCTTGTTTTTGTGAAAATGTTACATGCTGAATGCTAGGCTTACTGCTATGCTAGCTATCAATACTCTTACACAAATGCTTGTTTAGCTATGGTTCAAAAGCATATTTTGAAAATCTGAGATGACAGAGTTGTTAACAAAAGGCTAAGCTTGAGAGCTAATATATTTATTTCATTTCATTTGCGATTTTCATGAATAGTTAACGTTGCGTTATGCTAATGAGCTTGCGGCTATAATTACACTCCTGGATACAGGTTTTTTTCGTAGCCAAACGTGATGAACAAAACGGAGCGATTTCTCCTACACAAATAATATTTTAATGAGCTAATGAGCTTGAGGCTATAAATAGGATCCCGGATACGGGATTGCTCATCGCAACAGGTTAACGTTTAGAAAAGTCAATAATCATCGCTTTCAAATGGTTTTCCGAAAGACGCTGATATTCCCCTTATCTTTCCAACAAGTTCAGTCTCAGTGCAGTTAGACGTTCATCCACGTTCTCCAAAAGTCAAATTTTGAAGTTGCTCATTCTAGGCACTCATTCTGAATGGTTAAGAATGGGGTTAAGGTTTGGGATAGGGTTAATGTAAGAGCTCAAACAAGAATAAAAAACCAATGTCAATAACTGGGATAAAAACAGAACCTTCTGATCCAGAGTCATGAGTTTATGCCCATGACTTCATTTCCTGACTTCCTCAGGACATGGATAGACGTCCAATTTTGAAGTCAATCTTGAAAGACCTGGCTGTATCTTTCATATCAGAGAGAAAGAATCTTTCAAAAAGATACACTTACTGTAGCAGTTTTGTACAGATCAACACCTGTGTCTGCCTCCAGTTGACAAACTTCACTTCCTACTCAGTTACGCTTACACATAGGTGTTTGGAGCATGCTAGATAGCCAATGATGTCTTCCCTTTGTCTTCCGTAAACAAGCACTGCAACATGGAGAAATGGCCGTGTTGCAGTTCTAACCCCATAAATGTGTGTAGTAATTTAACCTTATTTATTTGTTATTATTATTTGTCACTGATATGAAAGATACGTTCCTTATGTTTCCAAAAACTACCGCAAGTGATGCAATATTTGGTTGTGCACGTTTTTGTGAAACTTTTCAATGTTTGTATTTCAATTTTTTGTGTGCCTGAAATGCTCAATTGATGCAGATTTGAAATTAATAACATTGATTTAAAAGAAATCCCGCTATGCCCTCAGACGAACCATCAAACAAGCAAAGCGTCAATACAGGATTAAGATTGGAGGATACAGGATACAGGATTAAATACAGGCTTAAAAACTGGGGAGTCCTACTACACAGGCTCTGACACTCGTCGGATGTGGCAGGGCTTGAAAACTATTATGGACTACAAAGGGAAACCCAGACACGAGCTGCCCAGCGACGCGAGCCTACCAGACGAGCTAAAAGGCTTTTTATGCTCACTTCGAGGCAAATAAAACTGAAGCAAGAGCTGTTCTGGATGATTCGGTGATAACACTCTCGGTAGCCGATGTGAGCAAGATCTTTAAACAGGTCAACATTCACAAAGTCGCGGGGCCAGGTGGATTACCAGGACATGTATTCAAAGCATGCGTGGACCAACCTCAAGTGTCTTCACTGACATTTTCAACCTCTCCCTGACTGAGTCAGTAATACCTACATGTTTCAAGCAAACCACCATAGTCCCTGTGCCCAATGAAGCGAAGGTAACCTGCCTAAATGATTACCACCCATAGCACTCATGTTGGTAGCCATGAAGTGCTTTGAAATGCTGGTCATGGCTCAGACCAACAGCATCATCGCAAATACCCTAGACCCACTCCAATTCGCATATTGCCCCAACAGAGCCACAGAAGACGTCATCTCAATAGCACTCCACCCTGCCCTTTCCCACCTGGACAAAAGGAACATCTATGTGAGAATGCTGTTCATTGACTACAGCTCAGCGTTCAACACCATAGTGTCCACGAAGCTCATCACTAAGCTAAGGACCCTGGAACTAAACACCTCCCTCTGCAACTGGATCCTGGACTTCCTGATGCCCCCCCCCAGGTGGTAAGATTAACATCACATCTGGCACGCTGATCCTCAACACTGGGACCCCTCAGGGGTGTGTACTTAGTCCCCTCCTGTACTCCCTGTTCACTCACGACTGCGTGGCCAAACACAACTCCAACACCATCATTAAGTTTGCTGACGACACAGCAGTGGTAGGCCTGATCACCGACAACAAAGAGACAGCCTATAGGGAGGAGGTCAGAACCCTGGCAGTGTGGTGCCAGGACAACAACCTCTCCCTCAATGTGAGCAAGACAAAGGAGCTGATCGTGGACTACAGGAAAAGGCGGGCCGAACAGGCCCCCAGTAACATAGATAGGCCTGTAGTGGAGCGGGTCAAGTGTTTCAAGTTCCTTGGTGTCCACATCACCAACGAACTATCATGTTGGCTCCCTTGTCAGACTCATGATACTTACATTTAGGTCAGTGCTTGCAAGATCCACTGACCACTGTCCGTAATGGTACAGCATTTGTCTTCAGGATTAGCATCCTGGAAAGACCCATCGAATGTTCTCCCCAGTTGCACGCACACGTGTGACATAATAGTAATTTTCGGTGCAGCCTATCCACCCAAAATGAAAAGCAGCAACCACTGTTGAATGTCTTCATTCTTCTGCAAATAGTGCAAAGTATAATTTATGCTATGGCATCCATTCACAACACAGTGTGTTTTTGTGGGCTTGCTGGTTAGTAGCTTGCTAGCTAACAGTCCCACCACAGATGAAAGGTTACCAGTGTCTTTGGTTGTACGTTCTGCTTGAGCTAGCTAAAGGTTTGTAAATGAAGCCAAAGCAAGGCGTAGGTGAACATGTGATGAGGATTTTAAATGAATTAAAATTATAAGATGCTACTGGGACTGTTGATATTGCAAACACACAACTCAAAGCAATAGGCAAGACATTTACATTTACATTTAAGTCATTTAGCAGACGCTCTTATCCAGAGCGACTTACAAATTGGTGCATTCACCTTATGACATCCAGTGGAACAGTCACTTTACAATAGTGCATCTAAATCTTAAAGGGGGGGGGTGAGAAGGATTACTGCATTTTGAACATGTTTATCTAACCAGCTTATTTAGCTTTTCTGTGTTGCTATCTAATATTAGAGCATGGATAAGCTTTTTAATTTAAAAAAATATCATGCCTGTTTATATTGAAAACCCTATTTGGACGTCCTACAGTTAGAATACAATTCTTCACTTTTCCCTGAATGTTGACACTTATTTCAGGTCTCAATCCAGTTTAGGTAAACTCATGACAAAAAACAAAAGAAAGATATCCAAACAGCCAGCTACAAAGCACAGTGTCCCCACATAGCTTTTCATCAGGTCCCCTGATGATCCAATGATCTCAGGTCATTTGTCCTACTCCTCAATAGGAATGTACTACTACTCATGCATGAACTACAATGTTGCCTTTTATGGTTTATTCATGACATTACTCCTAAGACAATCCATAGTGCTGATTATAATCTTTCAACACCGCATTTTAAAGGATTGCCATCTAAAAAAAGATAACTTCACGGGGTACACGGAAAAACAGTAAAGATAGTTTCAAGTGCTTAAGACACATTCTGGAGTTTATTATATTGTAGCTCCAAGATATCAGCAGTATTAGCTTTCAGAGCCTGTTCAACCTCCCTAGTGATGAAATGGATAAATATGAATTATGACATTTTACAAATAAAATGGATTTAGTATTGTCAAAGTAAGGCCTAGATTCAATCGGATTAAGCGTTAACCAGTGGGTCTGAGTTGGCGGTGTCAGAGGTGTTACTGTGTTGGAGCTTTCAAATCGGTGAACAGCTACTTCTGTGATCGTTGTCATGAAGCCACACCCACCTCACTCACGATAGAATTTCAGAAAGAGAGAGTGTATGCTATATAGAAATAATCAACCTCAAATTGAAAATCATTCAACAAAATAATGATAATTTCTATCAGCCTAACTGAGGTATAGATAACATCTCACATTCAAGTGTTCAAGCTTGTAAACAAGGCCGTAAGGGATTTCTCTTAATGCGTCTCCGTGCAGCCAATGGCAATGTCCGCTTTAGGTAGAATGCCGAGAGCCGCTTGTGGATTTGAGAGCTCTAATGCGGTTGTTGGCTAGAGCAGATCTGACAGAATCTAGCCCTAAGAAAATAATTTTGGGCCCTTGTGTTGATTTGGTGTTTGGTTTGGAGAGGAATAGTTTAATGGGGCTGTGTACAGGGTGGGGGCTGGATTCAATCTGTGTCATGGAACATTGTCTTTGAATTTCAAGCTGTAACGTGGAATTCCCCCGATGCTTCTGCGATACGGATTGAATCCAGCTCCTGGGTGTGTTGTGTGGCAGTAATATTGTGAAGGAATAGTCATGGAGGAAATGTGATTTTTTTCAGGTGGAAGCGGGCAGGGCCATTTGCAGGGCCATTTGCAGGGCAAACACGGACATTGACGGCATGTGCGGCACAATCTGCTCAGACCTGGATGTGTATTGTGTCGGTGGGGATCGCTGCTGCTTCATGACTAGTTTGAATCATGCTGGCATGTTGTTTTCAGGCTTGCCATGTTCGGCACTGGTGTTTGATTTATTGATTTTATGTTCGTCACTGTCAAAATGATTTATTAAATAAATAAGAAAATAGACATTGATGACAGGCACATGGGCTAGTGGGGACCATAAACAAACACAATGTTAACAAAATAACTTCTGACTCAATGTTTACCTCTTGGATATTTATTAAGTATTCTTTGAACGTGTCTCTACTGAAGATTGATGGTATTGTACAGTATATTCCACTCATTTGGGTTTGAACAACAAAAGGAAACAATGGGGATTCAATAGAAACACCCATTAAAAAACAATTAATGTCGAAACAAAGTCATACAAACAAAATAAAAACACTTTCCATTGACGTTGAAGTTGAAGAGAAGGAAGGAAATCCACAACTCTCATGTAAATATCGGAACAAGCCCCAGATTTAGTTGGCAAGTTGAGACACCGGAGACATTGGAAAGCAAATTGTAGCCATTGATTAAATTCTAAATGCATCAGCCACTGGGCGCTGCGATAACTGGGAGGGATCAAACAAGACAAGCTGGAATGTCTGGAAACACTCCCCACAACGAGAGGGAAACACCCTTAATAACAGACATACTAGGGGAAAGAATCTTTAGATTTATGATGCCACAGTTGAAAAGAATGCAGAATCTGACGATCAATCTTCACAATACATTTGGCTACATGTTCCGCCTGAGGGTGATAGAACCCTGGTTCCAGTTTCTTAATTGCTTTACGAGGAAACCTACTTATCAAGCAGCGTTTTATTGTTCAAATGGGTATATTGCAGCGTACACGACATGAGAGACATGAGAGGACTACTAAGGGTTTGGACTGCTACAGCAACTGGAAAATATAGAGCCTAGTAGTATTACAGTATCATTAAAAAACGAAAATAGCAAAATCATAGGAAAGATCAAGATTTATCCAGAACTTAACCATCATTTATGGACACATCAATCAATTAATAAGTTACATATAATCATTTCAAAGAGATCAGTGACCCCTTGATCCTTGAACCCTGACCCCTCCCTCTAGCCTTCCCTCTTCCCCTTAACTCCCCCTCAGTTGAGTCCATAACGGTGTGGTTTGATTGACATGCAAGACCAAACCCCCAACTGGTGCAGTCCCGGCCTATGGGAGACAGAGCTGCCCGGCTCTGTCCTGCCCACTCTAGGACTTTACTTCCTGCTTCTTCTTGCTCTGGAACTTCCGGAACTGTGATTGGATGGCCACAGCAGCCTTCTCCGTCTCCGGAGCCTTCATGTCGATGTCCGCAAAGTCCTCCTCAGGAGCAGCCTTAGAGTCATCTGTAGTGAGGCAATAAAGACAGTGAGAGACTGGTAGAGAGAGTGAGACAGCATAGAAAAACTGGGGAATCTTACTGTATGTGACTCTACCACAGTTGGGGTCACTCTATTTCATCCCTCCATCATGAATGGAAAAGGTCACCTAAAAAATTGACCGTTTTCAATTCATGAATTGACTGAAAAACCTTTGTTAATAGGTATAGAATGTTCCAAAGTTCATAGAAATGTGTTTAATTTGAATTCAATTCAATAGATTATGTTTCAAGAAGCAGCCGTTTTGAGCGTATACAGAGGGTAGGCGGCTTTACAACTTCAAAGACTTTAAATCAGGGGATAAAATGTGAAATATGAAGCAAGGCAAGCCTTTCTAATCTCCCATACATATACATGCTGTCATGTCCTCTCTTCATCCAGGAGGATTTCATTTTCTAACTCCCCTTTCATTACTCATACATTCCCCCCTTTAATCTAGAAGACAAAAGACATGTACATTAATACATCAGAATATATTTATGTTATATTTACTTACAAATGTAAGGTTAAACGTTTCCTAATACATAAATAATCACAGCCAAAATGCCAGCAAAGACTAAATGAGTTCAGATCAGTGCCCATGCTAGATACCAAAGAGGGAACATTCTGTGAATATTAAGCCTTGGTTGATTAAATATGAGGAGTGAACATACAGAATTGGATGCGTGAAGTGACTGTGAATGACCAAAAAAGCAATACTGGGTGCAATTTCTGTGATGCAGGTTCAATTACTAGGTCTCATCCCAACAGCATTGGGATGCGATAGTATACGTCAGTCTCCATCCACATGCATCTAATATGTGGATTGAATACTGAAAGATCCATTCCTTTACAAGATGTCACAAATGCCATATGCATTTTACATTGTACATAGTTGTGAATGCACACTCTTAGAAAGAAAAGGTGCTATCTAGAACCTAAAAGGGTTCTTTGGCTGTCCCCATTGGAGAACCCTTTGAAGTACCATTTTTGGTTCCAGGTAGAACCTTTTGGGGTTCCATGTGGAACCCTTTCCACAGAGGATTTTACCTGGAACCAAAAAGGGTACCCCTATGGGGACAACCGAAGAACCCTTTCGGAACCCTTTCTTCTAAGAGTGTAATAACATATAAAATGTGCACACATACAGCAAAATGAACAACATACGTTTAGGTTTAGATGGATTTTCTTCACGACTGTGGCATCCTTTGAAGACAAAATGTTTTCAATGGAGAGGAATGTACATTTCATGATTGCAGAGCCCATACAATTACTCTCCATGCTATATTTCCTTGTGTAATGGAACAGTGTGGGGACATCCCATTTCCCTGTGGGCCTAACCCATCTAAATTGATTGAAGTCAGTGGCTATTGCCAGTGTGGGTGCGTTGTTTTTTAAATATAGTTTCTGGAGGAAAGGGATGTTTCTCATGTACATATCTTGTGTTCTTCGTTAACAGACTGAGTGCCCCCCCCCCTCCTCTGATACATATTGCACACTTCACAACAAGGTCACAGTCCTCCTAAACCATGAATTGAGACTTGAGGAGGTGCATGTGTGAATATCTAAATTCTCCCAAATTGATGATGTCTTCATTTCTGGGGGAGATGGTAAAAGGTCATGTTGGAGCTGATGTATGCTGCTCAGGGACACTGGGACAATGATTGATGAAGGTATAGTCTCAGAACATCTAGGTGAGAGCACTCAGTAGCATATGGAGGTGTATTACAATAGCTGGAATCCAAACTACATGTAATCCCCACTACCAAGTATATAGTTCACCAAATTTGTCTAGAATAAAACATAGTCAACATAATACTGAATAGAGTCAGTCTTAAAAACTATAGGACTGAATGTGAGATTGTGGTAATAGATCATTCACTCATGTTACTAGAGCAGGCATGGGATGCCATTGTCAGTCTTTACATTATTATAGGTTCCTATGGTACATGTATTCTATCAACTTAAACTTAGGCAATAAAACCAATCAAATTCAATTGACAGGAGTATGGTATTTGTGTGGCTTTTACCTTTGTATTAAACTGTATAACAATGCAACTCATCGTCCAACCAGTTGAGACTAAAATCCATATGAACACCAGGTCTTACTCTTTATACCGTCATCAGTGGCTCCAGAAGGGTGGAGAGGAGGCTCACGGCCACCCTGTTATGTTGAAGGAAGGATCAATTTCATGTGCAGAATGGCCAAATGAACCCTTTTAAAAGTGATTGGCTGTCATTAACCTGCCGGCTTCATTGTGTCTTAGGATGAGATTCCAGGGATGGGGGGAAGGACATAGTATATGTTACATCAGTTGATTATATTGTGTATTGTTTAAAAACTTATTGGCTCAATTATTGGCTCTGTCGAATTATATAGACTACAGGAAGTAGGAGGTTTTACCTTCTAGTGTACAATATGACTATCAAATACCAAAGTCAGGGAATAATCTTGGGGAATAATCAATTATTTGATCAAGAATCTATTTGAAGTAGGACTTTTAATTAAATTTATCCTGTAGTCACATTCACTTTACCTGAATGACTGAATTCTACACTTAATGTTATTCATAGATATCAAAGGATCCTCCAAAGTATTGCAAGCCTAAGTTTGACGTCTCTAACTCTGAGGATTTGAATGTCATTATCATGACAACAATACCATGCCCCAGCTTGGAAAGTAGGTCTTTCTGTGAATTTCAGGCATGAATGTACCCAAGGTAGATTTCCTTTATTTCTATAATGGCATATTTTATTTCATAAAAAAACACAGAGACTGTGGACTCTCACTCAATGTGTTCTATGACTCTCACTCAATGTTTTCTATGACTCTCACTCAATGTGTTCTATGACTCTCACTCAATGTGTTCTATGACTCTCACTCAATGTGTTCTATGACTCTCACTCAATGTGTTCTATGACTCTCACTCAATGTGTTCTTTGACTCTCACTCAATGTGTTCTATGACTCTCACTCAATGTGTTCTATGACTCTCACTCAATGTGTTCTATGACTCTCACTCAATGTGTTCTTTGACTCTCACTCAATGTGTTCTATGACTCTCACTCAATGTGTTCTATGACTCTCACTCAATGTGTTCTTTGACTCTCACTCAATGTGTTCTATGACTCTCACTCAATGTGTTCTTTGACTCTCACTCAATGTGTTCTATGACTCTCACTCAATGTGTTCTATGACTCTCACTCAATGTGTTCTATGACTCTCACTCAATGTGTTCTATGACTCTCACTCAATGTGTTCTATGACTCTCACTCAATGTGTTCTTTGACTCTCAAGCAATGTGGTCACATGAACCAACATGGATGGCGTTTTCGGAATTTGACAAGATGATTTTTAAAAGCAGGATATTAGTTAGTTACAGCAGGCCTATGTGATGCATGTTGTGTATTTTGTCATATTTCTCCTGTATAAATCCTGTACACACCTTGTCCAGCAGGTTTGCTGTTTCCACTCATGGCTCCAGATCCTTGTCTCTGCAAAGGAAGAGATAGCGAGGGATCAATATTCCAATATTCAATACTTTACATATGGGGAATAACTTAGAGGTAATTGTGGGCAATTGTGTACATCCATGCGTACATGTGTGAGCTTCTGCTGAGACTTCTGCTCCGTGGAGGAAGCACACACTCCCCATCCTGCACATCACATCCCTACCTGAGTTATCAATACAGTGCTTTCAATGAATTGAAACACAGCAGATGAGCTTTGATGCCAGGTAGGCGGCTGAGGAGGGAAATCACAACAACAAAAAATGGTAGTGTCCTCAGTATCATCAGTTCTCCTATAGAAGGGGAAGGAAGGGGAACTAATTTCAAAGCTTTGCCATCTGTCTCACTGTTAGTGTGGAAAAACTCCCAAGGATTCACTGAGGTGATGGGATGGCATCCTTGTTAGGTCACATCTGTCTGTGTTATACTCTGTCACATGGGGTGAGGTTGATACTGGGGTTCACCAGAGGTTACTAACACCCTCCCTTACTCTCTCCATCTCATTTTCTCTCCCCCTCACTCCATCTCTACCTTTCTTTTCCTCTCCCCCACCTTCTTCTTCTCTCTTCCTCTCTCCCTGCACCTCTCAACAAACAATGCCTGAGCAGACAGGGGCCATGGCTCCGGACCCAGAGAGAAAGAGAAAGAAAGAGAGAGAGAGAAAGAGAAAGAAAGAAAGAAAGAGAGAGAGAGAGAGAGAGAGAGAGAGAGAGAGAGAGAGAGAGAGAGAGAGAGAGAGAGAGAGAGAGAGAGAGAGAGAGAGGAGGGATGGGAAGCTAATCCAAGTTCAAAGGAATATAACACTCCTCCATATCAGGCCACATTAGAACCATGAAATGAACTTCTACAGCCCAGACCAGCACTCCAGCGCAGTGCCACACAAGACACTACACATGGCAGTCTATCCTCTATGTAGGGAAACACTGTCAAAGAGTACCATAGGCAACACTTGGTAGGAACATAGGGATCCACTGAACAGGTATACAAACAACACAACAGACAAGACATCCTATAGGACAACACCTCCAAAGACTGCCATGCAAGATACTGTAATACAGGCAACTACAGTGAAACAACACACACACACACACACACACACACACACACACACACACACACACACACACACACACACACACACACACACACACACACACACACACACACACACACACACACACACACACACACACACACACACACACACACACACACACACACACACACACAAGCTCAAAAGTTGACATTATGAGTTGGTATTTCCCAACTGGAAAGGAGAGGATACCTTTATTGCTTTTCCACTGGTGCTGCTGTGATACAGTAGAGAAGCTCAGCACATAGAGTGGTTACAGAGGTCAATGAAGAAACAGTAATCGCTATCTAATCTGCTCTAATCTTTGTGTTGTTGATCGTTGTCATTAGGGACCCTGTAATTGTTTAATGTCTGTTTTCTCTTTAATGACACGCAGCAACGGCCAACAGATGTGAAAGGGAACAGCTGTGATGAAAACCATAAACATGAAGGATGGTTTCTCCTAGTCTTCATCAGTTTGAGGAAAATCCCTGATTTAGGGTCGCATCAGCTCTGTGAACGCACCCCCAGTCTCTACACACTCCTCCCTCTCTCACTTCTCTTCCTCCTCCTCCCTCTCCCCCACCCTGTGATCCTCCTCTCTGCCTGGCTATGGTTAGAGCTTACATAACCAGGCTGGTCATAACGTTCAGGAAGATTACTCTGAACACACTGGCACATTTTCCACATTACTCCTCTTTGCTCTTTTTTTCTCTCCAATGAGTCTTTTATCTCGCCCTCTTTGAGCTATATCTTTGTTTTACAGCGCCTAATAAAATGTGCCCCAAAAAAATTATACATTTGCATGAGGCTTTAGAAACCATGAGTGAATTCCAAATGAGACGCTTGTCACGGCTGCCTGATTCTCACGTTCCCTCTCTACTCTCACTTCTGCTTGGCTCCTTGATGCTTATCGTTCCCGCACTCGCTCATGCAAGTTTAGCAGCCATTGCCAAAGTCCTGCCAGCAACATCATCAACAAGCCATTCAAAACATTATGTATTCTATATTATACATAATTATGGGTCACATGCTCAGTGTGGTGTGGCGGCTTTCCACACTGAACATTTCATTAGGCGCAACAAAGTGTGGGCCGTTGTCTGTGCTGAGTGTCAGATGAAGTGATGAAGCTGTAACAGTCTGTTATTTAATAGGGTTACACATGGAGCACAGTCCCTATCTGAGCCACTTTACTAGAATACTGTAGAGGTTTGAGCGGGCACAACAATTAACATCCTCACACGCCCTCTGCCTATCTCTCTCTCTCTCAAGCATGCAGAGGAGTAACATTTGAGGATCTAGATTAGCATGACATACGTGGTCCGTTAGGCTCTTTTGCTGTTGTAACTCTGTGGGTTGGCATCATTAGTCCACCAATAGAGAAGCATGTGGATACAAACTGAACTTGCCGTGGAAGCAGAAAGCATCTTCCATAAAAGAGGAGATAAAGCAGTGGATCATGAATATTTGGTGAATGATGTCGATGCTTCAGGGTTTGGGGAGATGTGAACTGCCTTACTTGTCTTTTTGGGTGAAACTAATGCAAAAAAACATTTTTTGCATTTTATAGCCAAGATTAAAAAAATACCCACAAATACCCATAATTTGTGACTGGCAAGAGTCCCACCACAATACATGGAGACATTGACACGATCTGCACAAACAGAGTTATTAGCATTTTGTCTCATGAAAGAAGGCTTGAATTAATATGTGTCTGAATGAATGAATGAGGACACAATGTGCACTGCCAGTTTGGCATGGAGGAGAGACCAGTAGATTTGTCACGCACCTGCAACCCTGTCTCTGGAAGACCTCAGCATCCACACACACACGCACATACACACTCACACAAATGCTCTCTAACTCTCTTCCACTTCCTGAAAATCCCCATGTTTTTGAAAGAAAAACGTTTTTTTTTGTCTATTAAAATAACATCAAATTGCTCAGAAATAGTGTAATGTTGGAAATTACTTTTGTAGCTGGAAACAGCAGATTTTTTATTGAATATCTACAGTACATAGACGTACAGAGGACAATTATCAGCAACCATCACTCCTGTGTTCCAATGGCACATTGTGTTAGCTAATCCAAGATTATCATTTAAACGGCTAATCGATCATTAGAAAACCCTTTATGCAATTATGTTAGCACAGCTGAAAACTGTTGTATTTCAATTTATGCTCAGCCGTGCCTCGCAAGTGATACACCAACTGATCTATTTTGTTATCAAAGCTCGAATTTTGTAATATAATATGGTCTGAGAAGAACAATATTGGCAGGCCAGGCATGTGCTGTGATAATGTAATAGGCATACTGCACAAACCTCATTCCTACAGAACTGTTTTTATTAGGTTAAAAACATTTAAGCCATGTTTAAAAATAAATCTGAGTGGTAGATGCCGGCTTGCTTTTGACCGCGAAAGTGATCTCGACTCAGAAAAGGTTGGCGACCACTGGTATAGATAAAGGTATGGAGACAGGTTTAAGAAGGATTTTTAAGCCTTGATACAATTGAGAAATGGATTGTGTATGTGTGCCATTCAGAGGGTGAATGGGCAAGACAAAGGCTTTAAGTGCCTTTAGATGGGTTATGGTAGTATGTGCCAGGTGCACTGGTTTGTGTAAAGAACTGCAACACTACTGTGTTTTTCACACTCAAAAGTTTACCGTGTGTATCAAGAACGGCCCACCACCCAAAGGACATCCAGCCATCTTGACACAAAATGTGGGAATCATTGGAGTCAACATGGGCCAGCATCCCTGTGGAACGCTTTCGACACCCTATAGAGTCCATGCCCGGACAAATTGAGGCTGTTTTGAGGGCAAAAAGGGGGGGTGTTCGTAATGTTTGCTATACTCAGTGTAGAACGCAGTGTATGTTACTGATAGGAAAGAGTCTGCATATGAGAGGTAGATTGTAACCACAGATTTAGAGCTAAGTGTGTTTATATGAGTGTACCCTCCACTTCATTTCTGTTTGTGTAACTAATATCACAAACTAGAGATGTGGGTAATGTGTACTGTCTCCTGGCAGGCTTCAGTCCAGGAGGTCTGCACTACAATGTGTCCTGCTTCAGCTCAGCACAGTTCAGCCTGGTTGGGCCCATGGACAGCGCAGCTTACACAGCAGCCATGGAAAACACTACATTAGGTTGGCCACTGAGAGATGCCAAAACAGATGGCTCCCAATGTTGGAATACTTGTTTGGTGTGGCCCGCGAGTGAGAAAGAGTGTGTGTGTGTGTGTGTGTGTGTGTGTGTGTGTGTGTGTGTGTGTGTGTGTGTGTGTGTGTGTGTGTGTGTGTGTGTGTGTGTGTGTGTGTGTGTGTGTGTGTGTGTGTGTGTGTGTGTGTGTGTGTGTGTGTGTGTGTGTGTGTGTGTGTGTGTGTGTGTGTGTGTGTGTGTGTGTGTGTGTGGGTGAGTTTGTGTGTCCAACTCATGCCAGACCTAAATAAAACCTGAAACTCAGATGTGTGAGGGTATGTACAAATCTTTATATTTAGTTGCGTGTGAACGTGTGCGTGGGTATGTGTGTGCGCCAGTGTGTGTCTGTTACACGCTGGCATGCCTCGGTTCCATCACACCTCGTCCCAATACATCTGAGCCTCTACTCCTCTCCTTTCCTCCCCTATCTGCTCTCCTCTCCTCTGCTCTCCTCCTCTCCTCTACTGGGCTTAATTTCATTAACCCACAGTCCTATCATGAAGAATGACCTTGTCTCCACCTCATTTCATCTTTACTGATAGATGTGTTCCTGACACAAGAGAGCCTAGGACACACAAAGAGTAATGACCGGATGATCTTCCATCAGAGTAATGAATGAATGGTGCTGTGGTGAAAAACATAGGAACACAGCAATGAGAGACAGATTAACAAAGCTTTTACACAACCTAACCTTTGCACACTCAAATTTCAGAAATGTTGGTAAATGAGCTTTAATTGTTTAAAGAAATTATGAAAAAGATCGGTGCTTTTTCTAATCATGGCCTGGGGTTGTTCAACGACAGACATGTATTTATTTAAAAACTTGGTTTCATTTCAGAGAGACATTTAATCATGTTTTCTTTGCACACACAGAAAAATGTCACGCCTTGGTCATTGTATTTTGTGTTTTGTTATATGTTTGGGTAGGCCAGGGTGTGACATGGGTTTATATGTTGTTTTTCGTATAGGGGTTTGTAGTATTTGGGATCGCGGCTGATTAGGGGTGTTGTATAGGCTTGGCTGCCTGAGGCGATTCTCAATCAGAGTCAGGTGATCCTCGTTGTCTCTGATTGGGAACCGTATTTAGGGAGCCATAGTTTCGCTTTGTATTTCGTGGGTGATTGTTCCTGTCTCTGTGTTGTGGTCACCAGATAGGCTGTAATTAGTTTCACGTTCCGTACTGTTGTTCTTGTATTTAGTATCAGTCATTTCATGTACCGCGTTTTCTTTCATTAAAGATCATGAGTAACAAACACGCTGCATTTCGGTCCGACTCTCTTCCTTCAACAGACGAACGCCGTTACAAAAAAAAGGTTTTATTGTCACATACACTGGATATTCAGTGAAATATGTTATTTTACAGGGTCTAGTAGTACAGCACCTCTGGATGAAATTAGGGTTAAGTGACTTGCTCAAAAGCACATCAACATATTTTCTTCCACCTTGGGTATTCAAACCAGCAACCTTTTGGTTACTGTACCAACACTCTAACCGTGAGTCTACCTGCCACCCCCTGCTATAGCGCTTAGCAAAAAAGAACACACATTTTCATACACATCTAAAAGCTACGAATTCAAAATATGACAACAGTAATATTTTACACACACACGAAGGAACCCACATTTATTTGAAGAGTTTATTTCCAAAAAGCTATAATCACCAATTTTTCACACACACACTCAAAATGTTCCTTTTTCAGGACACTGTCTTTCAAAGATAACCCAAATAACTTCCCAGATCTTCATTGTAAAGAGTTTAAACACTGTTTCCCATGCTGAACCATAAACAAGTAGTGAACATGCACCTGTGGAACAGTCGTTAAGACACTAACAGCTTACAGACGGTAGGCAATTAAGGTCACAGTTATGAAACCTTAGGACACTAAAGAGGCTTTCTACTGACTCTGAAAAACACCAAAAGAAAGATGCCCAGGTTCCCTGCTCATCTGCGTGAATGTGCCTTAGGCATGCTGCAAGGAGGCATGAGGACTGCAGATGTGGCCAGGGCAATACAGTTCAATGTCCGTACTGTGAGACATCTAAAACAGCGCTACAGGGAGACAGGACGGACAGCTGATCGTCCTGGCAGTGGCAGACCACGTGTAACAACACCTGCACAGGATCGGTACATCCGAACAGTACACCTGAGGGACAGGTACATGATGGCAACAACAGCTGCCCGAGTTACACCAAGAATGCGCAATCCCTCCATCACTGCTCAGACTGTCTGCAACAGGCTGAGAGAGGCTGGACTGAGGGCTTGTAGGCCTGTTGTAAGGCAGGTCTTCACCAGACATCACCGGCAACGATGTCGCCTATGGGCACAAACCCACCGCTGCTGGACCAGACAGGACTGGCAAAAAGTGCCCTTCTCTGACGAGTCGCAGTTTTGTCTCAATAGGGGTGATGGTCGCATTTGATTTATCACCGAAGCCTATACTCTGGAGCGGGATCGATTTGGAGGTGGAGGGTCCGTCATGGTTTGGGGCGGTGTGTCACAGCATCATCGGACTGAGCTTGTTGTCATTGCAGGCAATCTCAACGCTGTGCGTTACAGGGAAGACATCCTCCTCCCTCATGTGGCACCCTTCCTGCAGGCTCATCCTGACTTGACCCTCCAGCATGACAATGCCACCAGCCATACTGCTCGGTCTGTGCGTGATTTCCTGCAGGACAGGAATGTCAGTGTTCTGCCATGGCCAGCGAAGAGCCCGGATCTCAATCCCATTAAGCACATTTGGGACCTTTTGGATCGGACAGTGAAGGCTAGGGCCATTCCCCCCAGAAATGTCCGGGAACTTGCAGGTGCCTTGGTGGAAGAGTGGGGTAACATCTCACAGCAAGAACTGGAAAATCTGCAGCTGGTGGCCACACCAGATACTGACTGTTACTTTTGATTTTGACCACCCTTTGTTTTTGGACACGTTATTCTATTTCTGTAAGTCAAATGTCTGTGGAACTTGTTCAGTTTATGTCTCAGTTGTTGAATCTTGTTATGTTCATACAACTATTTACACATGTTAAGTTTGCTGAAAATAAACACAGTTGACAGTGAGAGGACGTTTCTTTTATATATACACTTTTAGAACCACATATACCAAGCTCATGCTTATGCAACAGGCACCACTTTTTAGAGGCTAAAAGTTCACAAAAACTTCACATGTAGATACAGTAAAACATGTAAAACTGTACCTATTTATCTTTCTTTTAGCATTTATTTTAAGAGCTTATATCCAAAACGCTATATCTACCGATTTATCACACATATATCTGGGTCTGGGTGAGAGATTAAGAGATTGCGTTGGCCCCTGACCTCAGTGGCTGGGTCTGTCTGTGGTGAACGCCAGTGGTTGCTGGTCACTCTCCCCGACCATGTCGTGCCGACAGTCATTCAGGAGCATCATGGTGATACATTGAGACATCTGTCACAACATTATGTCAGACTCTCACTGAACACGCCAACTTGCCGTTCATCATTAAACACTGCACTCAGGCAAAGGCATAAAATACACAAACATTAACACAGGCACAAACTAAAACAGATTCTCATGTTGGTCCACCAAGCAGCACAGCACAGCCATTTCCAGAGATGCCACTGATTAGGAGTAGGATATTGGGGAAAGAGGAACAACAACAGCAGTCATGGTCCACTCAGTCTATTACATAGTGTTTCACTAAGACTCAGGCAGTAATATGTCCAGTTAAACTGTGAGTGGGCACAGTTACTGTAGGAACTGCAAAGATAACTGGATAAGAGCGTCTGCTAAATGACTTAAATGTAAATGTAAATGATAACGATTCCATGGTGTTCATTTAGTTCAGTTCAGTCAGTTCCCGGTTGAGACAGGCATCATGGGCACAGCTTGGACTGAGGCACTGAGGAGCTGCTTGTCACGCAATGCTCCCAGTCCCATATGTCAAAGCCGGAGAGGAAGCTTAACTAATGGGATGAGGGTGATGATGGTGATGATATTGATAATGATGATTATGTTACCAGCACATAAGGCTGGTTTTTCCTAGCATGGTTGGTTTTGTCATAAGTTATAGTGAGCACACAGCTCTGAGCTTAGGGAGGTGTTGGTAGATAACTCAGAGCTGTGATTCCTTCTTACACACACACACACACAAAAGACGTAAGCAAGCATAAGACCCTGCCATCCTCTGTCCCTTCCACAGGAGGTAAATTGCTGACGGGTGAGTCGGTGCATCCCCAGGGCATGCCCAGCCCAACCTGGTCCTATACTCGCATGCAGAGCTTGGCACGCACCACAGCGCAGTGCGTTTAACCAGGTGCCACCCAGAGGTCTGCACTCAGCACTCCACAGCCCTTCAGCTTGACTCTTCAACCTATCTGTCTACCTGGCAAAGCCACCCAAAGTCACGCCAAACTGCTTCCTCTCACTGTACACCTTAACCCCTTACTAGGGGTAGATGGGAGCCGGGTTACTGTATATGAGCCAAACCTCATTGCCTCAAGCTCACATTGATGGTCTGGATATATGGTATAGAGCTCCCTTTATGGCATAGCTAGTACGTAACCTTAACAACGATGTGTTGTTGTGAAGCTAAATATCATCAGTAGGCAGATAGAGACATTCTCTTCCTGCTGTTAGTTAATGTATTCATCTCATCTCTCATGACTAAATGGAGTCAAATTTCTGCTGTAGTTTAAACCTAGATCGGAGCATCACTTCCTGTTTGATGTTAAACATGTATGTTTAACCATTGATATAATTTATTTAATAAAGCACGCCCTCACAATGATGTGATGAAAGGGTGGTGTGGTAGTTTGGGGGTTGAATTAGTCAAATAAATAAATGTCTCCTCGCTGACGTTTCTGGGGCTATTTTGGGTGTTTCTGGCAGCTTGGTCTCTCCAGAGGTTCTCCACACTGCAGTCAGTGTCTATTAACTATTCAACAAGGAGGAGAGGAGACGCTAGGCAAACTAGGACACAGATGACAATGTCGACAACTCAGCCCCAACCAACAGTCCTCAGCAGCACTATCGTTGGTGGGTGTGCAGGGGATGGGACTCGGGAGCCGGAGTGACAGTGTGGAAGACTGGCTACCACGGCTCAGAGGGATAGGAGGGAGGTGGGAGCTGAAGAGAAGCAGGTTTCAGGTAGGATGGAGCCGGCTACTGAGACAGGCTGATTCAGACACTGGACTATGACAGCTATGGTTCATAGCCACCAGAACTGTTACCAAAAATGTGCACTCAAGCTTAGTGGTTTTTCAGCTGCAAAGCACCCATTGTGATTTGGTACCATACATGGACGCTGAAATTGTATCCACCTAAGCATTGGGCGCTCTCCTAAGCTTATCTATGTACAGGCCCTACTGTGATTTGTATTGTTGTCTGGTAAATTAAATGAGCACTGAAATTGGACAAGACAAGCAATAAGCCAGCTGATTGGAGTGAATGTGGACTATTCAAATGAACCATTTTCACCACTGACCAATGGAACCCTCACTGTATTAACCTAAGAATAACCCCTTCTTCACACATTACCAGGTGTCGAAACTCATTAGCATACCGGTACGCCAATGTTCCCTAATCAAAAAGACCTGACACAAGAAGAGTCTCCTTTAAATGAATGCTTTCAAGGCAGAGCTTTAAGCTGAGATGGTCTTTGTCATTATTCCAGGCTCTATGGGAGGAAAGGGATCTCCTCAGCTCAGCTGCCAACACATTAGATAACTCTGGCTTAACCATAATTCTGTTTTGTAGCCCGATATTCAGCTTAAAAGCTCCGGGCTTGGCAACGTTGGATGGAAATGTGAAAAATTCAATGCATGCACATACAGAAATGATTACTTAGCCTAATAATCGCTGGAATCCTGTCAAGTGTCCATCTACCTTGAAGGGTAGTGCTAGAATGCCTACTCGTTAAGCAGACGCACAGAAGCCAAGTTTAGAGGATAGAGGATGTCCATGTTGGAATGGGATGGTATAATGGTAAAGGTCTTCCTCTCATGCGTTAATGCTCTGGTGTTGGAGGGCACAGTTAAGGCGTTCAACTTTATATTTAAGTCATTCAGCACACATTCTTATCTAGAACAACTTAGAGAAGGGAGTGAATACATTTTCACACGGGTCACCCTTGAGAACCGAACTGGCGTTGCAAGTGCCATGCTCTACCAAGTGAGCCGCACAGGCTTGACTCATCCATCTATCCAGAATCTGAAGCTGACATCGTCATTATTAGATACAGACTAGGTCAGCGGTGCCCCTGAGAGAAGGAAAGTTAGGGGACGACCTTGGTGGTAGGAGTGACCGTGGGAGAGACTATTTTGAGATGGCCTCCTCTTCGTGACAGTGTTAAGTGACAGTTGTTGAACTTTAGTTCATTCTCTCCGGCATTTCATTTAGCTGTTTGTTAATATCAGCATAGAGTCAATAGTAGATTCTGCCTCTGCTCTTCACTTTAGACCTGGGAATGTTGCCTATGTTCATTCAGTCTGCACACTGACTGATGTAACAAAGGAGAGTGAAATTTTGCAATGACAATAACAAGGCTTCAGACTTTGGTATGAGCATCATAATTCCAGATACTGTCTGGGTATAATGTAAGTTCTTAATGTTTTTCTTTCCGTCCATACTTTCTGGAAAGTTCAGATTCTGTATTACTGTCTTTGTATAAAAGGTAATTATCATTCCATGTGTTGCCATGGTAAACATTGAAGGATGGAAAATCTTTATGTAGAGACAGACAATCCAGCAAGACATGAATCTCTAATTATAGAAGAAGAGGGACCTAGTGACATGTGAGTGCTGTGCTTCTAGTGGGTCACTCATTCCAAGTCGGGTACTTCCATTGACATCCAATCTGCCCTGGCTGCCAGCCCATGATGTGTTAACAGAACCTTCCTTCCCTCACTGACCTGTATGTGTTGTACGAACTACAGTACTCATTATCAGACAGACAGGAAATAGCAGTTTTTCTCCCTGCTGGGATAACCAGAGCAAAACTAATGATACAACAGCATGGTTTCCCCATAAAACATGAACACGCATTAGACAGACTCCAGGGCCCTCTCTCTCTCTCAGCACACATCCAACAAAGTGCACAACATCTTTCAGCAGCACATCTGTATATACAAGCGTCTCAGAGTAGGAGCGCTGATTTACAGTAGTATCAGTTTTGTCTTTTAGATTCGAATGAATGGACCTGATCCTGGATCAGCACTCCTACTCTGAGATGTTTAATGAATACAGGCCCAGACAACATGACGGCTGTTGACTACACTGTATTTCTATTAGGATGAGTAATCATAATGAGAAGTTGATCCATACAGTCAATCCTGTGCCTCAATCCTAGCTCGAGCACATGGCTATATGTAGCTGGTTATTATACAGTAAGTGTAATCCTTTGGCATCACATGGAATGTGTTACGAAAGCATCATAAAAACAATGGGGGGTATTAGATGTTTAGGCGTTGCTATAAATGCATCGTATTCATGTTACTTTATTGAGATTAATGCTGAATGAGACTAAAACAAATGTCCTGAGACTGACTGTTATGAGAAACTGGAGCTCAGATGCTAACCTCCCTTTATGACTCTCTGAGACATGCAAAACTGGGTTCAAATAGTTTGTTTTCTTTCAATACTTTAGCTGTGCTTGAATGAGTTTGCCAAATATATGGGTCTGGCACAATGGAACAAATGGAATAGTTCCAAAAGTGCATACTTTAGTCCCATCTGGCATACCTGGCAGGCTAAGTCTAACAATCAAAGTATTTGAAAGATCTTAAATACAATTTGAACCCAGGACTGCTTCCATGCTTAAATGTGTCTGCAGTGTAAAGCTTACTACAAGCTCTACGCAGATGCAAGATTCGGAGTGTTGCAATGTCATTTTTAATACCAAAAGGAGCATCTTCTTGTAAATGCTCCAGCATTCAAAACACATTTTTACTACCTGAAAATTGAGACATGCTGTATCATTCCTTCTGCAGCTGTGGGGGCAATGTTGTCGCTTGATTGATATAGCTGATCTAAAAACTATAAAGGCTATTCATCAAAGTAGAGTATTTTGCATTGATAACCAAATATAATCTCAGTGACTGTTCAAACTGTAAACCAAAACATCAAGAATCCACCCAAAAAGGTATTTTGTTTACTACAGGCTATTGTGAAATGGTAAAACCTGCTGTAGCCAGCTTGTTAGCCATGTGCTTTTTCTCCAGGATCAAAACATGATAATGTTCTATTTTTTATCTGATATGGGTCTGCTGCCTCAGTTTGTATGATGGCAATTTGCATATACTCCTGAATGTTATGAATAGTTATCAGATGAAATGCAATCAATTGCAAAGTCCCTCTTTGCCATTCAAACGAACTGAATCCCCCAAAAAACATTTCCACTGCATTTCAGCCCTGCCACAAAAGGACCAGCTGACATCATGTCAGTGATTCTCTCGTTAACACAGGCTGGAGATCACTCTGTCATGCTTACTGAGTTTGAATAACCGTCTGGAAGCTTTAAAAGGAGGGTAGTGCTTGGAATCATTGTTATTCCTCTGTCACCCATGGTTACCTGCAAGGAAACACGTGCCATCATCATTGCTTTGCACAAAAAGGGCTTCACAGGCAAGGATATTGCTGTCAGTAAGATTGCACCTAAATCAACCATTTATCAGATCATCAAGAACTTCAAGGAGAGCGGTTCAATTGTTGTGAAGAAGGCTTCGGGGCACCCAGGAAAGTCCAGCAAGCGCTAGGAAACTCCTAAAGTTGACTCAGATGCAGGATTGGGGCACCACCAGTACAGAGCTTGCTCAGGAATGGCAGCAGGCATGTGTGAGTGCATCTGCACGCACAGTGAGGTAAAGACTTTTGTCAAGAAGGGCAGCCACTTCTCTCCAGGAAAAACATCAGGGACAGACTGATATTCTGCAAAAGGTACAGGGATTGGACTGCTGAGTACTGGAGTAAAGTCATTTTCTCTCTCCTTTCCGATTGTTTGGGGCATCCGGAAAAAAGCCTGTCCGGAGAAGAGAAGTTGAGCGCTACCATCAGTCCTGTGTCATGCCAACAGTAAAGCATCCTGAGACCATTCATGTGTGGGGTTGGTTCTCAGCCAAGGGAGTGGGCTCGCTCACAATTTTACCTCAGCCATGAATAAAGAATGGTACCAAACATCCTCCGAGAGCAACTTCTCCCAACCATCCAGGAACAGTTTGGTGACAAACAATGCCTTTTCCAGCATGATGGAGCACCTTGCCATAAGAGAAAAGTGATAACTAAGTGGCTCGGGGAACAAAACATTGATATTTTGGGTCCATGGCCAGGAAACTCCCCAGACCTTAATCCTCAAGAGGCGGTTGGAGGCGGTTGGACAAACAAAAGCCCACAAATTCTGACAAACTCCAAGCATTGATTGTGCAAGAATGGGCTGCCATCAGTCAGGATGGTCTTGTAAAAGAAGGGTCAACATTGCAAATATTGACTCTTTGCATCAACTTCATGTAATTGTCAATAAAAGCTTTTGACACTTATGAAATGCTTGTAATTATACATCAGTATTCCATAGTAACATCTGACAAAAATATCTAAAGACACTGAAGCAGCAAACTTTGTGAAAATTAATATTTGTGTCATTCTCAAAACTTTTGGCCATGACTGTACACAAGCAGCATATCAAACTGGGATAATATTTTAAGTTACACTAGCAAGATTAAGTATATTTACCAGGGCATACACTAAATTACTAAAAGTATGTGGACACCTGCTTGGCAAACATCTCAATCCAAAATCACGGGCATTAATATGGAGTTGGTCCCCCCTTTCCTGCTATAAAAGCCTCAACTCTTCTGGGAAGGCATTCCACTAGATGCTGGAACATTGCTACTTCCATTGAGACACAAGAACATTAGTGAGGTCGGGCACTGATTTTGGGCAATAAGGCCTGGCTCGCAGTCGGTGTTCCAATTCATCGCAAAGTTGTTCAATGGGGTTGAGGTCAGGGCTCTGTGCAGGCCAGTCAAATTCTTCCACACCGATCTCGACAAACCATTTCTGTATGGACCTAGTTTTATGCACGGGGGCATTGTCATGCTTAAACAGGAAAGGGCATTCCCCAAACTGTTGCCATAAAGTTGGAAGCACATAATTGTCTAGAAAGTTATTGTATGTTGTAGCCTTAAGATTTCCCTTCACTGGAAGTAAGGAGCCATGAAAAACAGCCCCAGACCATAATTCCTCCTCCACCAGACTTTACAGTTGGCACTATGTATTCAGGCAGGTAGCATTCTCCTGACATCCGCCAAACTCATTTCGTCTGTCGTTTCCACTGCTCCAGAGTCCAATGGTGGTGAGTTTTACACAACTCCAGTCAACGCTTGGAATTGCGTGTGGTGATTTTAGGCTTGTGTGCAGCTGCTCGGCCATGGAAACCTATTTCATGAAGCTCCCGACGAACAGTTCTTGTGCTGGCGTTGCTTCCAGAGGCAATTTGGAACTCGGTAGCCACTTGTTGCTCCTAGACGTTTCCACTTCACAATAACAGCACTTGCAGGTGACCTGGGCAGCTCTAGCAGGGCAGACATTTGACAAACTGACTTGTTGGAAAGGTGGCACCCTATGACGGTGCCATGTTGAAAGTCACTGAACTCTTCAGTGAGGCCATTCTACTGCCAATGTTTGTCGATGGAGATTGAATGGCTGTGTGCTATTGCCACCTTGACAATGGGTGTTGGATCAGCGACGATATAATGTTACCAAAAGGTGTCCTCTACTCCAAAAATCCCACTCCACCCACCTGCGTGCATGCACATAGATCAACGAAGTGAAACTTGAAGTAACCTTTAATAATTGCTAGCAATTAAATCTGCCTCCTCTCCTTCTCCTGGTGTCTGTCCCCATCCCACACCTCTGATGTTAGCCCTATGTTGTGGACCAGGTTATGGGGAGTGCACAGCAGACAGGGATCAGACAATTTAGCTGGATTACAGATCATTTTAGCATAATCTCTGCTCATTGTGAGGAGCGATTAGGGTCAGAGTGTGGCATCGTGATTCACAATGAGCACTGAATAATTCTGAACCAGGACCATGTCTCACCAGCGTAATGTTGCATGTTTCGTACACCGTGGAGTATTACATAATGGACTGATCTGAGGACTGTGACCAATTTCAATTTCAGAGAAACATATGATTTTAAAAAATTATACCTATGCACTCTGTCAGATGCCAGTTAGTCATTCAAAAGAGATTATATCAATTAATATGACATTTCCACTAACAGATTAACTCAAAAATATTGTTCAGGTCAAAAACAACAAAAACTTACTTTGGCTAATTTCTTCCATTGACTGAATTGGTGCCTAAATCTGTCAAACAGGCACTTCTGAGCTGAATTTAATTCCCTCTTTCTGACTTTCATCAGTAGAAACAAGGGTAAAAAGGACACAAAGAGACACTACTCTTCCCTACCTCCCTCGCCTCTGCTACACCGACCTTTTTACACTAATTGGTAGCAACCTTCTCTCATTCTCCTTTTCCATTGATGTAGAAAAGGCTAGAGTGAAGAGGGGGCCTGGTGGTCCACTTCTGATGATGAAACAGAGGGCTTTGCTAAGTAGGCACCAAGGCCACCATGCATCCAAATTGTTGGATGCAGTTCCATATTGGACTCTTTGTCTGATGCATTGCCATTACTTAGACAGAGCATCAGTAGGTTAATATTTAAATAATACTATTTTCAAATAGAGGATGTTATGAAACTGTTTAAGTTTCTATATCATAGAAATGTAATAAAATATGTCAAAATGAAGTTATATACCACTGTTAGTTGATCATAGCATGCATGATTGACGGTTTTTGAATCAACAAACCATTTCCTTATTATTCTGCATCTACTGTACACACATCCATATGAATGGCATACTTCAGTACTTGCCATCTTAACCTACACTGACAACTCACATGGAAAACACCAAACCACTGGACCATGCTCTCAAAGCTAATCAAACAAGGCTGACTGCACCCTGTTTTTAAGCCTGGAGGCGACACTGGCTGTGCTGCTCTTTCTGTCTATATATCTACCAATCTATCTCTCTTCATCTACTTTATCCATCTGCCTGCACGATCACAATCGACAACTAACTCAGAGACATTGGTATTATTTACAGCACGTTAAGCATCTGTTGGTTGGGTCCCCCAAGTCTCTACAGGGATAGAACATTCTGGATCATCTACCCATCTTCTTAACCACACTGCACCTTCACTGTGGAGGCAGTGTTTTATCACATCGTGTTTCATAATTTCATAATGACATCACGCTCAACGGACTAAAATGCTTATTTTTACCCCAAAATAAATTTGAAGGCAATAGAACAAACAGTGTTGTGATTTGTTGTCATTGTGAAGAGGCTGTGAAATTAAACAAGTGAGTGTCTCATCAACACAAAAGATATCATGGCTGTTGAATGAGCCTGACTGTCTAAATCTGAATGTTTTTTTGATTTAACCAGGTAGGCTAGTTGAGAACAAGTTCTCATTTGCAACTGCGACCTGGACAAGATAAAGCAAAGCAGTGTGACACAGACAACAACACAGAGTTAAAACAGGAGTAAACAATAAACAAGCCAATAACACAAACAAGTCAATGACACAGCAGAGAAAAGAAAGTCTATATACAGTGTGTGCAAAAGGCATGAGGAGGTAGGCAATAAATAGGCCATAGGAGAGAATAATTAAAATTCAGCAGATTAACACTGGAGTGATAAATGAGCAGATGATGTGCAAGTAGAGATACTGGTGTGCAAAAGAGCAGAAAAGTAAATAAAATAAAAAGTATGGGAATGAGGTAGGTAGACTGGGTGGGCTATTTACAGATGGGACTATGTACAGCTGCAGTGATCGGTTAACTGCTCAGATAGTTGATGTTTAAAGTTGGTGAGGGAAATAAAAAGTCTCCACCTTCAGTGATTTTTGCAATTCGTTCCAGTCACTGGCAGCAGAGAACTGGAAGGAAAGGCGGCCAAATGGTGTTGGCTTTGGGGATGACCAGTGAGTTATACCTGCTGGAACATGTGCTATGGGTGGGTGTTGTTATCGTGACCAGTGAACTGAGATAAGGTGGAGCTTTACCTAGCATAGACTTATAGATGACCTGGAGCCAGTGGGTCTGGCGATGAATATGTAGCGAGGGCCAGCCGACTAGAGCATACAGGTCGCAGTGGTGGGTGGTATAAGGTGATTTGGTAACAAAACGGATGGTACTGTGATAGACTGCATCCAGTTTGCTGAGTAGAGTGTTGGAAGCTATTTTGTAGATGACATCGCCGAAGTCGAGGATCGGTAGGATAGTCAGTTTTACTAGGGTAAGTTTAGCGGTGTGAGTGAAGGAGGCTTTGTTGCGAAATAGAAAGCCGATTCTATATTTGATTTTGGATTGGAGATGTGACAGGACGGGATAGATACACCGCACCACAGACAGAACCAAATCTCCACCCGAGCGGATTTACATAATCCTGCATGCAACAAAAAAATATTGAACAAATCTGCTTAATATCTGAGTATTTGTGGAGAGCATTCCAATCTAGCCTGTTGACAGAGGGACGGTCACTTGTCTCTAAATGTGGAGATAATGTGGATTTAGGGACCGGGTTATAATGCTATCGCCAGAGGCCTGACACAAGAACTTAATGCATGTACAGATGCAGTTACAAATAATACACGAGTATACTTAAGAAATGACCCAGCTGCTTTTCAAGACCACAGATGGCTCCTAAAGCCCCCAGCCAGGAGGCTGCAGCGTGGACGGTTGCGATGTGTTTAAAAGACACTGAGACCAAGCAATTCTTCAGGCTCTGGCTGAGACTGGGACCAGGGTGTGTGACTGGTTTATGATTGCATGTGATTCTTTCTCTGATTATCTCCCAACCTCCCCCATACACCGTGCGCACCACCTCTTTTCTACTCCACACATGCATAGTCTGATTATATAACCCAGTAGTAACCCAATACTGGGCCCCATCTTGACTGGTTACCTGCACATTGTTTGGAACACATTGTCATTTCATACCAGTGTCTTCATACTGGGCACAAACTGGTGAGATTATTTAGGCTTATTTATAGGTTGAAACTTTGTGTGAAAGGAAATGGGTGGTGAGGTGGGAGGTGAGCTAGTGGGGACTATTGGCATTGATTTCCATTTAATTATTTATTCACAGAGCCCCTCTAAAGCCTTGGCTTGATTCTTTATGGGCATATAAATCCATCATGGAGATGGGAAGCTAGTGAATGTCTTGTGTGCTGCAAGATCCCACTTTGTAATGTCTTATTAAATCACATTTTATTTGTCACTTGCTTCGTAAACAACAGGTTTAGACTAACATTGAAATGCTTACTTACAGGCACTTCACAACAATGTATAGATATATTTTTTCAATAATAACACACGGAACAAATACACAATGAGTAACAATAACTTGGCTATATACACGGCGTACCAGTATTGAGTCGATGTGCAGTGGTACAAGATAATTGAGGCAGATATGTACATATAGGTAGGGGTAGAGTGATCTCATTTATAAAATCCTGTGTTCATGCAGTACCATAGAAACCTATATAAACATGAGCAGGGAGAATCATTGTCAGATAGGTGCTCTGCGACGGTCACACCCTGACCTTAGAGAGCCTGTTTATTTCTCTATTTGGTTAGGTCAGGGTGTGATTTGGGTGGGCATTCTAGTTTTCTATTTCTTTGTTGGCCGGGTATGGTTCCCAATCAGAGGCAGCTGTCTATCATTGTCTCTGATTGGGAATCATACTTAGGCAGCCTGTTTTCCACCTGAGTTTGTGGGATCTTGTTTTTGCACAGTAGCTGTATAGCCCTGCAGAACTTTACGTTAGTTTATCTTTTGTTGTTTTTTTGTTGTTTATTTTAAATAAAGAAGATGTACACTTTCCACGCTGCGCTTTGGTCTCATTCCCGACGATGGCCGTAACAGCGACGTACAGTATGATCTCATACCTCAGTGTATTTTGTATTTGTACTTATTATGGATCCCCATTAGCTACTCGTCCAGGGGTCCAACAAAATTAAGGCAGTTTATAATTTTTTTTAAACATTCACAGATTTCACAACATACTGTGTGCCCTATGTATGTATAGTGCATATGTTATTGTGTGTGTGTGTGTGTGTGTGTGTGTGTGTGTGTGTGTGTGTGTGTGTGTGTGTGTGTGTGTGTGTGTGTGTGTGTGTGTGTGTGTGTGTGTGTGTGTGTGTGTGTGTGTGTGTGTGTGTGTGTGTGTGTGTGTGTGTGTGTGTGTGTGTGTGTGTGTGCCAATATTTGTGTTGCTTCACAGTCCTCGCTGTTGCATAAAGCAATTTTTTTAATCTGTTTTACAAATCTAGTTTTACTTCTTGCGTCAGTTACTTGATGTGGAATAGAGTTCCATGTAGTCGTGGCTCTATGTAGTACTGTGTGCCTCCCATAGTCTGTTCTGGACTTGGGGACTGTGAAGAGAACTATTGTGGCATGTCTTGTGGGGTATGCGTAGGTGTCTGAGCTATGTGCCAGTAGTTTAGACAGCTCGGTGCATTCAACTTGCCAATACCTCAATACATCAATACCTGATGAAGTCAATTTATCCTCCACTTTCAGTCAGGAGAGATTGACATCCGTATTATTAATATTAGTTCTTTGTGTACATCCAAGGGCCAGCCGTGCTGCCCTGTTCTGAGCCAATTGCAATTTTCCTAGGTCCTTTTTTGTAACACCTGACTACACGACTGAACAGTAGTCAAAGTGCTACAAATCTAGGGCCTGTATGTAGGACCTGTCTTGTTGATAGTGTTGTTAATAAAGTGATGCTCTGCCTTCTTATAGACAGACTTCTCCCCATCTTAGCTACTACTGCATCAATATGTTTTGACCATGACACTTTACAATCTAGGGTTACTTCAAGCAGTTTAGTCATCTCAACCTGCTCAATTTCCACATTATTTTTTACAAGATTTAGTTGAGGTTTAGGGTTTAGTGAGTGTTTTGTTCCAAATACAATGCTTTTAGTTTTAGAAATATTTAGGGCTAACTTATTCCTTGCTACCCACTCTGAAACTAACTGCAGCTCTTTGTTGAGTGTTGCAGTCATTTCAGTCGCTGTAGTAGCTGACGTGTATAGTGTTGAGTCATCCGTATACATAGACACTCTGGCTTTACTCAAAGACGTTAGTAAAACTGAAAAAAAGCAAGGGGCCTAAACAGCTACCCTGGGGAATTCCTGATTCAAACTGGATTATATTTGAGAGGCTTCCATTAAAGAACACCCTCTGTGTTCTGTTAGACAAGTAACTCTTTATTCACATTATAGCAGGGTGTGTAAGCCATAACACATACGTTTTTCCAGCAGCAGACTATGATCGATAATGTCAAAAGCCGCACTGAAGTCTAACAAGACAGTCCCCACAATCCCTTTATCATCAATTTCTCTCGGCCAATCATCAGTAATTTGTGTAAGTGCTGTGCTTGTTGAGTGTCCTTCCCTATAAGCACACTGAAATTCTGTTGTCAATTGGTTTACTGTGAAATAGCATTGTATCTGGTCAAACACCATTCTTTCCAGAGGTTTACTAAGGGTTGGTAACAGGCTGATATTGGTTGGCTATTTGAGCCAGTAAATGGGGCTTTACTATTCTTGGGTAGCGGAATGACTTTAGCTTCCATGCAGGCCTGAGAGCACACGCTCTCTAGTAAGCTTAAAATGAAGATGTGGCAAAAAGGAGTGGTAATATCATCTGCTATTATCCTCAGTAATTTTCCATCCAGATTGTCAGACCCCAGTGGCTTGTCATTGTTGATAGACAACAATAACTTTTCATGTCTTTCATAATTGTCATCACAAGTAGATTTTGGTTGATGTCGACTTAATGTTGCACTAAAGACCGGTAGCTAACACACCTAGAAAGCCAATCCAAAACCCAGGTGTGTTGTGTTTTCTACTCAATGTTTTAATGTGTATTTTTTTTATTTAACTAGGCAAGTCAGTTAAGAACTAATTATTATTTTACAATGACGGCCCACCCCGGCCAAACCCTCTCCTAACCCGGAAGACGCTGAGCCAACTGTGCACTGTCCTATGGGACATCGAATCAAGGCTGGTTGTGATACAGCCTGGGATGGAACCAAGGTAGTGTAGTGATGCCTGGAGCACTGAGATGCAGTGTCTTAGACCGCTGCTCCACTCGGGATCCCACTGGGTAGGGTTGCCTGGGAATGCTTCCCTCACACACACACACTGAGGCAGCCACTGACCGAGCCTCTCCATTGGGCCACCTATCCAGGCAGAATGTGTACCAGGATAGAGAGGGGGCAGCTGTAGAGAGAGGAGGGGGCAGCTGTTGAGAGGGGAGGGGGGGCTGCAGTAGAGCTAAGAAGACTAGCCTCATCTGCCACTACCACGGCCAGCCAGTCTGTCTGTCTGTCTGTCTGTCTCTTTCCTGTCTGTCTGTCTGTCTCTCTCTCCTGTCTGTCTGTCTCTCTCTCTGTCTGGCTCTCTTTCCCTGTCTGTCTCTTCTTCTCTGTCTCTCTCAGCCAACTGCTGCTGGATTCCATTGACAGAAAGCAATTGTGTTGCACGAGGCCAACTGTACTAGCCTATACACCGGGAAAGTGACCAAAGAAAATGCAGCTCAATTGTTTCTAGGATTGGCCCATTGTTCTGAGGGAATGAGACAGTGATAAGGTCCAAGATTGGGGGCCTCACTTATTTCCATTTCCCCCTGCTCTGCGCATGCAGTGACAGAACAGAATGTGTTATTGCAATGGGTCAGCGGTATACCTTGAATTATTCAGTGACTGTAGGGTGTACTCTTTTCAGGCGCTCAGTGCAGTGTTTGCATATACTGGATTCTGGGATGGCTTGTTCTGTTTTTCTCTAGCAGTGTAATAAACACAGAGACCAATTGCCTTCATCTGAGACATGATTGTTATAGACATGGTTTTATGGCTTAACTGAACTGACTGATGCAGTCGGTTGATTGGCAGACTTTGTGTCTAGGTCAATATCACTCCCGCTTCAACTAACACATTTACTATTCATGCTGGATTAAGCATTCATTTACATGTCATAGCTCAACAATCTTGTTTATCAAATGATTCTCACACAGTTAGAATATTCCCTTATGTAGGCCTCTCTAAGTAGTTCTGCCTACTTCAAATGCAAAATATTAAATGAGAAGACTACATGATTGAGCAGGCCTTTACATTATGACAACAACCATTAAATAAAGACTGCATAAAACATTTTGACTATGTATGGCTCTTACAGCAACCGCGGCCATTAGACAATCTGCTTTCAATTTCCCGGAATATGTGTATTTTGCGCGCGGAACACCTGGAGCGGAATGCTGGTTTGTTCTTCGGTGATTTCTGCCAGATTAGAGGCCATATGAAACTGTATCCATTCAACAAAAGTCTTCAGTTATTATGTAACCACGTAAATTCATGTTTCCTCTTTTCATTAGGCTAATTGACAGTTTATAATCCTAGTATGTCCTCGCTTTTAAGTATAGAGTTAGTCAGATGATGTATGGTTCTCTTCTAACAATACATTAAAATCATAATGCACCAGAAAACAAATGTGGAGCTGCTGCTGGGCTGCAACCTGGATTCAAGGGTAGACGTAAGATAGTAAAAGTAAATCCCTCCATTTTATTATGCTATGTTAGGTTTTGTATGGTATGTATTCATTTGTGGATGTCTTTCATCCATTTCGTATTATTTGTTACGAATTACAATTTGTATGATATCCCAATGGGCTCAGATGTCAGTTCAATGTATAATTTGATTTACATTTGGTTGAGTTGTCAACTAATGTGATTCCAACATTATATTTAAAAAAGTTTGTGTTATATTGCCTACCTGTCCGCCTTGACCAACCACACTCCTTTCATTTTGCCTTAAAGATTTCTTCAGTATCGGTGTCCCTTCCACAGGATGATTGAGCTAATGTAGGCTAATGCGATTAACATGAGGTTGTAAGCAACAACAACATTTCCCAGGACATAGACATATATGATATGGGCAGAAAGCTTAAATTATTGCTAATCTAACTGCACTATCCAATTTACAGTAGCTATTACAGTGAAAGAATACCATGACATTGTTTCAGGAGAGTGCACAAATTTGAAAATGAAAAGTTATTAATAAAACAAATTAGGCACATTTGGGCAGTCTTGACACCACATTTTGAACAGAAATGCAATGATTAATTGGATCAGTCAAAACGTTTGCACATGCACTGCAAAATCAAAATTGCACCTGGTCTGAAAATAATACATTGTGGCCTTTCTCTTGCATTTCAAAGATGGTACATAGAAATACAAAAGAACAGTTGTTTTTTTTGTTTGTATTATCTTTTACCAGATCCATTGTGTTATATTCTCCTACATTCCTTTCACATTTCCACAAACTTGCTCAGGTCATGAGCTACAGGCAGTTAGATTTGGATATGTCCTTTGAGGCAAACATTTGGGGAAAAAGGGGCAGATCCTTAAGAGGTAAAAGTAACCTTCTGTCTTAGGTAACCATAACAAGTGTGATATACTGTATTATACTATTTTGAGCATCCTGGATTTACGTTTCCTATGTTACGTCTAGTCTATGAGACCAGGCCTGGAATTGTGTTTACTTTAAGGTGTCTACCCTACAAAGATAAGCACGCAGGCTATATTTCCAAAGCATGCATTATTGTATTTACAAACTAAACAATAAATTCCACATAAGGACAAAAATTACCAGTGGTGGTTAAGAGAGGACCGTTTTGGGTTGGTTTACCGGGAGTTGGATAATAAATCATTTTAGATCGGCTGGACTTCACTGACACTTGCTTATATTCTAGCGAAACGTTTACTATCGTTGCCATAGCAGAAACTGCAAATAATTAATTTTTATTTCAGGCTGTATCCTAATTGGCTACTTTGACACGATTTGTTTGCGCTCCGTTTGAATACTGAAATTAGCAGCAACAGACTGTCCCACAGATTCGTTTATTAGCCTACGCTATTATAATAGCGATAATTGAAATAAAGCAGGTACACCTACCTCACTCATGATTCCCAAGTGTTGTAGTGTGGCAGCTAGGATGATTTCAGTATTTGATATACAGTTGATGTACAGTTGTCACTGGTAAGAAGTCCTGTCCACGATGCCTTGGATTCGTTATAGAGGGGAGGTTTTATACTACGTGAGTAAATCTTACATGTCATCACGTTTCCATTAAACCAATAGGAATGTCGTCGGCACTATCTCAAATCACCACTCAGAGCTAAAACATGCATTATAGTCGTACGTAAAGGCAGCATTATCAAGTTATTGTCACCTCAGCTGATTATTAGATAAAACAAACCAATACCACTTCTGTTGCCACAGCACAGTGTAGACGACACATCAAAGCTACCCAGATGTTTTCATGAAATGCAAAACAGCTAATGTCATCCAATGTTAATGGCACTGCAAGTTGTATAGGAAATGTGTTATAGCAACACATTTAGCCTTATTATGTGGGAAGACAGCTTTGCCCTGACCAACATAGCTGCAGGAAGTAGGGGTTCTGAGAGTGCTGCAGTTCAGTTGAAAAATCACAATTAAAAGGGTATTAATACCAGTCAAGTTTTTTAAAACTATTTTCTACATTGCAGAATAGTAGTGAAGACATCAAAACTATGAAATAACACATATGGAATCATTTAGTAACCAAAAAAGTGTTAAATCAAAATATATTTTTGATTAGAGATTCTTCAAATAGCCACCCTTTGCCTTGATGACACCTTTACACTCTCTTGGCATTCTCTCAACCAGCTTCATGAGGCAGTCACCTGGAATGCATTTCAATTAACAGATGTGTCTTCTTAAAAGTTCATTTGTGTAATTTCTTTCCTTCTTAATGCGTTTTAGCCAATCAGTTGTGTTGTGACAAGGTACGGGGTTATACAGAAGATAGCCCTATTTGGTAAAAGACCAAGTCCATATTATGGCAAGAAAAGCTCAAATAAGCAAAGAGAAACGACAGTCCATCATTACTTTAAGACATGAAGGTCAGTCAATATGGAAAATGTCAAGAACATTGAAAGTTTCTTCAAGTGCAGTCGCAAAAACCATCAAGCGCAATGATGAAACTGACTTCCATGAGGACCGCCACAGGAATGGAAGACCCAGAGTTACCTTTGCTGCAGAGGATAAGTTTATTAGAATTACCAACCTCAGAAATTGCAGCCCAAATAAATGCATCACAGAGTTCAAGTAACAGGCACATCTCAACATCAACTGTTCAGAGGAGACTGTGTGAATCAGGCCTTCATGGTCAAATTTATGCAAAGAAACCACTAGTAAAGGACACCAATAACAAGAAGAGACTTGTATGGGCCAAGAAACATGAGCAATGGACATTAGACCATTGGAAATCTGTCCTTTTGGTCTGATGAGTTCAAATTTTAGATTTTTGGATCCAACCGCGTGTCTTTGTGAGACGGCGGGTAGGTAAACGGATTATCTCTGCATGTGTGGTTCCCACCATGAAGCATGGAGGAGGAGCTGTGAGTGTGCTTTGCTCGTGACACTGTCTGTGATTTAGTTAGTTTCAAGGCACACTTAACCAGCATGACTGGCACAGCATACTGCAGATAAGCCATCCCATCAGGTTTGCGCTTAGTGGGACTATAATTTGTTTTCAACAGGACAATGACCCAACACACCTCCAGGCTGTGTAAGAGCTATTTTACCAAGGAGGAGAGGGATGGAGTGCTGCGTCAGATGACCTGGCCTCCACAATCCCCCGACCTCAACCAAATTGAGATGGTTTGGGATGAGTCAGACTTCAGAGTGAAAGAAAAGCAGCCAACAAGTGCTCTGCATATGTGGGAACTCTTTCAAGACTATTGGAAAAGCATTCCAGGTGAAGCTGGTTGAGAGAATGCCAAGACTGTGCAAAGCTGTCGTTAAGGCAAAGGGTGGCTATTTGAAGAATCTCAAATATAAAATATATTTTGATATATTTAACACTTCTTTGGTTACTACATGATTCCATATGTGATATTTCATAGTTTTGATGTCTTCACTATTATTCTACAATGTAGAAAATAGTACAAATAAAGAAAAACCCTTGAATTAACAGATGTGTCCAAACTTTTGACTGGTACTATATTCAACAAACTTCTGGCTGTCTTTTTGAGTGGGTGAATGAAGATTGATCAAAGTCTCATTCATTATAATTTCTACACATTAAAAAAATGTTTTATCTGTTTTTACACTTTCAAGTTATGGATTCATGATGTGTAAATTATGGGCCAATACCTACATCTAATATTTTATTTGCAACATCGACCAATACCGATATATACAGTGCATTCGAAAAGTATTCAGACCCCTTCACTTTTTCCACATTTTGTTACATTGCAGCCTTATTCTAAAATGGATTAAATTGTTTTTTCCCCTTCATCAATCTACATGCAATACCCTTTAATAACAAAGCAAAAACAGGGTTTTAGACATTTTTGCAAATGTATAAGAAAACAGAAATATTTCATTTAAATAAGTATTCGTACCATTTACTCATTACTTTCTTGAAGCATCATTGTCAGCGATTACAGCCTTGAGTCTTCTTGGGTATGATGCCACAAGCTTGGCACACCTGTATTTGGGGAGTTTCTCCCATTGCCTCGAAGCCACTCCTGCACTGTATTGGCTGTGTCCTTAGAGTCGTTGTCCTGTTGGAAGGTGAATCTTCACCCCCAGTCTGAGGTCCTGAGCTTTCTGGAGCAGGTTTTCCTCAAGGATCTCTCTGTACTTTGTTCTATTAATCTTTCCCTCGATCCTGACTAATATCCCAGTCCCTGCCACTGAAAAACATTCCCACAGCATGATACTGCCACCACCATGCTTCACCATAGGGATGGTATTGGCCTTGTGATAAGTGGTTCCTGGTTTCCTGCAGACGTGATGCTTAGCATTCAGGCCAAAGAGTTCAATCTTGGTTTCATCAGACCAGATAATATTGTTTCTCATGGTCAGAGAGCCCTTTAGAGACCTTCAATGCTGAAGAAATGTTTTGGTACCCTTCGCCAAATCTGTGCCTCTACACAATGCCTCTTTCGGGGCGGCAGGTAGCCTAGTGATTAGAACGTTGGACCGGTAACCGAAAGGTTGCTGGATCGAATCCCCGAACTGACAAGGTAAAAATCTGTAGTTCTGCCCCTGAACAAGGTAGGCTGTCATTGTAAATAAGAATTATTTCTTAACTGACTTGCCTTGTATTTTTTATTTTTTTAAAGACACTTTTACTCTGACGTACTGTCAACTGGGGATCTTACATAGACAGGTGTGTGCCTTTCCAAATCATGTCCAATCAATTGAGTCCACAGGTGGACTCCAATCAAGTTGTTGAAACATCTCAAGAATGGTCAGTGGAAAAAAGATGCACCTGAGCTCAATTTCGAGTCTCATAGCAAAGGTTCAGAATACTTATGTAAATAAGGTATTTTTGTTTGACATCTTTTTGCAAAAATGTCTACAACCTGTTTTCGCTTTTTAGAATGAGAATAAGGCTGTAACATAACACAATGTGGAAAAGCAAGTTTCTATGTTCATAAGTGTCACAACTTCCGCCGAAGTCGGTCCCTCTCCTTATTCGGGTGGCGTTTGGTAGATGACGTCACCGGTCTTCTAGCCATCGCCGCACCAACTTTCATTTTAATTTTGTTTTGTCTTGTTTTCCCACACACCTGGTTCACATTCCCTCATTAGACTAGATGTATATTACCCTCTGTTTCCCCCATGTCTGAGTGTGGAATTGTTCTTTGTGTAGGGTGTTACGCTACAGGCTGGCTTGCGCTAGGTTTGTTTCAAACCTAGGTTTGTTTGAGTGAAATGCATCAGAAAGGTATTGGAAAGTTCCGGAAAACCAAATCTAAAGTTAAAATTGCGTGTAGAAAAAAAGGATCTGCATTGTTTTTATTTGAGATTTTGTCACAGCCCCTTCTAACGTGTCCTGCACTGCCTGGGAGCATCGTAGAGAGGCACGCACGTGTTCCTGAGAGTCATAGCTTTTAGACATGGGTCGTAATAGCTAATAGCCCCAACTGCTCAAATGCTTCAGACAAATCCGGAGGAAGAAAACAGAAACCAGTAAGTTTGTTATAATAGCGCACATCAGAGATTACTCACAATTGGAGGAGGGTCTCAAGCGGAGGAGGAAGGAAAAATAACAGAAATAATATATTATTACGGGATATTATGCCAAGTTTCAAGAGGCCCTCTGAGGCCCCAGGCAATGTTATTTATAATAAGGGTCATGTGGAGAAAATTGGAACTCTGAAATGAAAATGTATGGCCCTCCCTTCAGCAAAATATGTTTTATCTAAACCCTCCCTGAATGCATGAAAAAGTGACCCTCCCCGATACCCATAACAGTATTTAAAACCTAAAGTGGATAGCAGACAACATGCCTAACATTTATCCTCACTTCTTGGACAGACCAGAGCCTTAGTTATGCAGTTTTAGAAACTGTCATGCAGGTGAAAGAGGACCCAAAAGCGACTTGGCGAAAACAGAGTCTTTAATCCAGTAAAGTAAATACAATCAAAAAAACACAACTTTCACTCGAAATGACGAGGACAAACTGGAGACTCGATCTTGAACAGCAGGTGAACAGCAGGTTGCCTCGGGAAGGCACTAGAACCAGACAGACTCAGACACCTGCTCACCACGCAGCATCTGAGGAAAACACGACACGACAGGGCGATACACAAACACAGCACGGTGAATTCTAGACAAGGAACCGACAGGGCAGAAACGAATAACAAGGAGAGAAATAGGGACTCTAATCAGGGAAAAGGATCGGGAACAGGTGTGGGAAGACTAAATGATGATTAGGGGAATAGGAACAGCTGGGAGCAGGAACGGAACGATAGAGAGAAGAGAGAGCGAGAGAGTGAGAGAGGGAGGGGGAGAGAGAGGGATAGAAAGAGGGAAAGAACCTAATAAGACCAGCAGAGGGAAACGAATAGAATGGGAAGCACAGGGACAAGACAAGATAATAAATGACAAAACATGACAGTACCCCCCACTCACCGGCGCCTCCTGGCGCACTCGAGAGGAATCCTGGCGGCAACGGAGGAAATCATCAATGAGTGAACGGTCCAGCACGTCCCGAGACGGAACCCAACTCCTCTCCTCAGGACCGTAACCCTCCCAATCCACTAAGTATTGGTGACCCCGTCCCCGAGAACGCATGTCCATGATCTTATGTACCTTGTAAATAGGTGCGCTCTCGACAAGGACGGGAGGGGGGAGGGAAGACGAACGGGGTGCGAAGAAAGGGCTTGACACAGGAGACATGGAAGACAGGATGGACGCGACGAAGATGTCGCGGAAGAAGCAGTCGCACAGCGACAGGATTGACGACCTGGGAGACACGGAACGGACCAATGAACCGCGGAGTCAACTTACGAGAAGCTGTCGTAAGAGGAAGGTTGCGAGTGGAAAGCCACACTCTCTGGCCGCAACAATACCTTGGACTCTTAATCCTGCGTTTATTGGCGGCTCTCACAGTCTGTGCCCTGTAACGGCAAAGTGCAGACCTCACCCTCCTCCAGGTGCGCTCACAACGTTGGACAAACGCTTGAGCGGAGGGAACGCTGGACTCGGCAAGCTGGGATGAGAACAGAGGAGGCTGGTAACCCAGACTACTCTGAAACGGAGATAACCCGGTAGCAGACGAAGGAAGCGAATTGTGAGCGTATTCTGCCCAGGGGAGCTGTTCTGCCCAAGACGCAGGGTTTCTGAAAGAAAGGCTGCGTAGTATGCGACCAATCGTCTGATTGGCCCTCTCTGCTTGACCGTTAGACTGGGGATGAAACCCGGAAGAGAGACTGACGGACGCACCAATCAAACGACAGAACTCCCTCCAAAACTGTGACGTGAATTGCGGGCCTCTGTCTGAAACGGCGTCTAACGGGAGGCCATGAATTCTGAATACATTCTCGATAATGATTTGTGCCGTCTCCTTAGCGGAAGGAAGTTTAGCGAGGGAATGAAATGTGCCGCCTTAGAGAACCTATCGACAACCGTAAGAATCACAGTCTTCCCCGCAGACAAAGGCAGACCGGTAATGAAGTCTAGGGCGATGTGAGACCATGGTCGAGAAGGAATGGGGAGTGGTCTGAGACGACCGGCAGGAGGAGAGTTACCCGACTTAGTCTGCGCGCAGTCCGAACAAGCAGCCACGAAACGGCGCGTGTCACGCTCCTGAGTCGGCCACCAAAAGCGCTGGCGAATAGACGCAAGAGTGCCTCGAACACCGGGATGACCAGCTAACTTGGCAGAGTGAGCCCACTGAAGAACAGCCAGACGAGTGGAAACAGGAACGAAAAGGAGGTTACTAGGGCAAGCGCGCGGCGACGCAGTGTGCGTGAGTGCTTGCTTAACCTGTCTTTCAATTCCCCAGACTGTTAACCCGACAACACGCCCATAAGGAAGAATACCCTCGGGATCAGTAGAAGCCACAGAAGAACTAAACAGACGGGATAAGGCATCAGGCTTGGTGTTCTTGCTACCCGGACGGTAAGAAATCACAAACTCGAAACGAGCGAAAAACAACGCCCAACGAGCTTGACGGGCATTAAGTCGTTTGGCAGAACGGATGTACTCAAGGTTCTTATGGTCTGTCCAAACGACAAAAGGAACGGTCGCCCTCCAACCACTGTCGCCATTCGCCTAGGGCTAAGCGGATGGCGAGCAGTTCACGGTTACCCACATCATAGTTGCGCTCAGATGGCGACAGGCGATGAGAAAAATAAGCGCAAGGATGAACCTTATCGTCAGACTGGAAGCGCTGGGATAGAATGGCTCCCACGCCTACCTCTGAAGCGTCAACCTCGACAATGAATTGTCTAGTGACGTCAGGAGTAACGAGGATAGGAGCGGACGTAAAACGTTCTTTTAGAAGATCAAAAGCTCCCTGGGCGGAACCGGACCACTTAAAACACGTCTTGACAGAAGTAAGAGCTGTGAGAGGGGCAGCAACTTGACCGAAATTACGAATGAAACGCCGATAGAAATTAGCGAAACCTAAAAGCGCTGCAACTCGACACGTGACCTTGGAACGGGCCAATCACTGACAGCTTGGACCTTAGCGGAATCCATCTGAATGCCTTCAGCGGAAATAACGGAACCGAGAAAAGTAACGGAGGAGACATGAAAAGAGCACTTCTCAGCCTTTACGTAGAGACAATTCTCTAAAAGGCGCTGTAGAACACGTCGAACGTGCTGAACATGAATCTCGAGTGACGGAGAAAAAATCAGGATATCGTCAAGATAGACAAAAACAAAGATGTTCAGCATGTCTCTCAGAACATCATTAACTAATGCCTGAAAAACAGCTGGCGCATTGGCGAGACCGAACGGCAGAACCCGGTACTCAAAATGCCCTAACGGAGTGTTAAACGCCGTTTTCCACTCGTCCCCCTCTCTGATGCGCACGAGATGGTAAGCGTTACGAAGGTCCAACTTAGTAAAGCACCTGGCTCCCTGCAGAATCTCGAAGGCTGATGACATAAGGGGAAGCGGATAACGATTCTTAACCGTTATGTCATTCAGCCCTCGATAATCCACGCAGGGGCGCAGAGTACCGTCCTTCTTCTTAACAAAAAGAACCCCGCCCCGGCCGGAGAGGAAGAAGGCACTATGGTACCGGCGTCAAGAGACACAGACAAATAATCCTCGAGAGCCTTACGTTCGGGAGCCGACAGAGAGTATAGTCTACCCCGAGGAGGAGTGGTCCCCGGAAGGAGATCAATACTACAATCATACGACCGGTGAGGAGGAAGGGAGTTGGCTCGGGACCGACTGAAGACCGTGCGCAGATCATGATATTCCTCCGGCACTCCTGTCAAATCGCCAGGTTCCTCCTGAGAAGTAGGGACAGAAGAAACGGGAGGGATGGCAGACATTAAACACTTCACATGACAAGAAACGTTCCAGGATAGGATAGAATTACTAGACCAATTAATAGAAGGATTATGACATACTAGCCAGGGATGACCCAAAACAACAGGTGTAAACGGTGAACGGAAAATCAAAAAAGAAATAGTCTCACTGTGGTTACCAGATACTGTGAGGGTTAAAGGTAGTGTCTCAAATCTGATACTGGGAAGATGACTACCATCTAAGGCGAACATGGGCGTAGGCTTCTCTAACTCTCTGAAAGGAATGTCATGTTTCCGAACCCATGCTTCGTCCATGAAACAACCCTCAGCCCCAGAGTCTATCAAGGCACTACATGTAGCACCCGAACCGGTCCAGCGTAGATGGACCGACAAAGTAGTACAGGATTTTGATGGAGAGACTTGAGTAGTTGCGCTCACCTGTAGCCCTCCGCTTACAGATGAGCTCTGGCTTTTACTGGACATGAATTAACAAAATGTCCAGCAACTCCGCAATAGAGGCACAGGCGGTTGGTGATCCTCCGTTCCCTCTCCTTAGTCGAGATGCGAATCCCTCCCAGCTGCATGGGCTCAGTCTCTGAGCCAGAGGAGGGAGATGGTTGCGATGCGGAGCAGGGAAACACCGTTGATGCGAGCTCTCTTCCACGAGCCCGGTGACGAAGATCTACCCGTCGTTCTATGCGGATGGCGAGAGCAATCAAAGAGTCCACATCTGGAGGAACCTCCCGGAAGAGAATCTCATCCTTAACCACTGCGTGGAGTCCCTCCAGAAAACGAGCGAGCAGCGCCGGCTCGTTCCACTCACTAGAGGCAGCAAGAGTGCGAAACTCAATAGAATAATCCATTATGGACCGTTCACCTTGGCATAAGGAAGCCAGGGCCCTAGAAGCCTCCCTACCAAAAACTGAACGGTCAAAAACCCGAATCATCTCCTCTTTAAAGTTCTGGAACTTGTTAGAGCAATCAGCCCTTGCCTCCCAGATAGCTGTGCCCCATTCTCGAGCCCGGCCAGTAAGGAGTGAAATGACGTAAGCAACCCGAGCTCTCTCTCTAGAGTATGTGTTGGGTTGGAGAGAGAACACAATCTCACACTGCGTGAGAAAGGAGCGGCACTCAGTGGGCTGCCCGGAGTAGCAAGGTGGGTTATTAACCCTAGGTTCTGGAGGCTCGGCAGGCCAGGAAGTAACAGGTGGCACGAGACGAAGACTCTGGAACTGTCCAGAGAGGTCGGAAACCTGAGCGGCCAGGTTCTCCACGGCATGGCGAGCAGCAGACAATTCCTGCTCGTGTCTGCCGAGCATGGCTCCTTGGATCTCGACGGCAGTGTAACGAGCGTCTGAAGTCGCTGCGTCCATTCCTTGGTCGGTTCCTTCTGTCATGCAGGTGAAAGAGGACCCAAAAGCGACTTTGCGAAAACAGAGTCTTTAATCCAGTAAAGTAAATACAATCAAAAAACACAACTTTCACTCAAAATGACGAGGACAAACTGGAGACTCGATCTTGAACAGCAGGTGAACAGCAGGTTGCCTCGGGAAGGCACTAGAACCAGACAGACTCAGACACCTGCTCACCACGCAGCATCTGAGGAAAACACGACACGACAGGGCGATACACAAACACAGCACGGTGAATTCTAGACAAGGAACCGACAGGGCAGAAACGAATAACAAGGAGAGAAATAGGGACTCTAATCAGGGAAAAGGATCGGGAACAGGTGTGGGAAGACTAAATGATGATTAGGGGAATAGGAACAGCTGGGAGCAGGAACGGAACGATAGAGAGAAGAGAGAGCGAGAGAGTGAGAGAGGGAGGGGGAGAGAGAGGGATAGAAAGAGGGAAAGAACCTAATAAGACCAGCAGAGGGAAACGAATAGAATGGGAAGCACAGGGACAAGACAAGATAATAAATGACAAAACATGACAGAAACTGTTCTTCATCCTGTAAACATTACATGGCAACGCAGGAATGGCGCACAGGGCTGCAGGCCAGATGGTTGTTGGTTTGCAGACCACCATGGAGAAGAGTAGGGGTGGAAAGATGTCCTTTATAGTAAAATCATTGCATGAATCTATCATTGTATTTGCAGGTCTGAGAAAAAAAAATCCTTTTATAAAGATTTCATGCATTTCTACATAATTTGACAAAACATTTTAATACCACACATATTACAGAAATTATGGTTTAAGAATGGACAGAGAGTTCATGTGTTCATTTGATCATATTTCTCCAATGCCAAAATAGTTTGTCTTGTTCGCAAAGAAACTGTCCCTGCTTGCAAATAATAAAGAAATCTGAGCATGGTACTTTCAAAAGTTAGGCCTACCTTTCCACTCCAGACAGAGTAGGCCTACCGACGCAGAAACTTTTAAGCTTTAACTGCTGACTACTCTTCTTTCATAGCTTAACACAATGGCAGAAAGTCACAAGTGTTTACCTAAAAGCTGCCTATAGCCTAATGTCATCTGTCAAACAGGTAGGCCTACCTCTTATTTCTTAAATAGGAAGAAATAGGCTCCAACACAAAGCTTTCTTGTTGTTAGTAAAATCTCATTAAAATGAAGACGGTTAAAATGAATTGTGCCTTTTTCGAATTTGCCTACTTTCAGCACCATGAGCTGTCCATTTCAGATTGATTGCTCTGCAGCTGCTGCTTCAAGTTTCAGCACCACAATGTAAGTTACTCGAATCTGGCTTATTGTGAGGTCAATAACGCTGATAAATACATCACGGGCAAGAAACATATTGTTTTTCATCAAATCAATTATAGTAGTAGCAAGCAATCAAAGTTGACCTCCAGTCCTTCTCATCTTTGCGTTTTTCCTACAGGTAAAACGCAAAGATGTATTTATGTAAATTTCGATCCATCCCTTAGTTCCCTAATGGTAAGTCCGCCACTGACTGCCTCACTGTAGTAGCAGATCACCCACCAACAGAAATGAGTGGGTCCTGTCTGTACAGCATGGAGTGGTATGGTTTATGATTCCTGTCTCGGAGGGGTTTACAATTAGTCTCCTATTGTCCAGTAACAATGTTTTGGCTTTATGGTTTTGCTTTAAGCAAGGGAGGCATCGATTCTATTCATTGGCTGGGTTGAACAAGTGTAACAGTATTGCTTCCTCTCCTTACACAAACCTGGGCTCGAACCAGGGACCCTCTGAACACATCAACAACTGCCTCCCATGAAGCATCATTACCTATTGCTCCACAAAAACCACAGCCCTTGCAGAGCAAGGGAAACAACTACTTAAAGCTCTCAGAGCGAGTGATGTCACCAATTCACACCGGTTACACTCACCCCCTTTGACCTCCTCCTTCTACGCAGCAACCCCAGCAGAGCCCAACTGAGTGATCTGGGTCAATAGCATCAATGTAACAGTGTTGCTTCTGTCCCTCTCCTCACACCAACCTAGGTTCGACCAGGGACCCTCTGAACAAATCAACAACTGCCTCCCATTTAGCACCATTACCTATTGCTCCGCAAAAGCCTCAGCCCTTGCAGAGCAAGGAAAACAACTACTTAAATGTCTCAGAGTGAGTGACATCACTGATTCAACCACTATTAGCACTCGTTGCTAACTAGCTAGCCATTTCACACCATTTACACAAGTCCACTGGCCCGCTCTGTTGTTTGATAAGGTCTAGAGGTTTATAACTTTCATAGTGCAGCCATTTTGCTGACTTTGGTTGTCCTTATCTGTCAACTGGCATAGGGAAAGTGTTTTTCAGGTCTCCACACTTTATCCTTGTTACCTCGATTCATGTTTTTCTTTGCAGCTTCGTCCAATATTGATTCACCTGAGTAGTTATTTGGATTCAAAGCCGCTCACTTTTGTTTAGGTATGTGTTCCATAAATTAATCAATTTACGACTAGCTAACTCTCAATCAGCCATTGTTCCACATCACAACCAGTTGGAGCACCCAGCTGCATCCGAACCAGCAGACCCACCTGTCTTCCTCTGGGCCAGGCAGGGGGATTGGGGAATAGTGCTCTATGTTTTACCTCCATTGATCATCAGTCATTCTGTGCATGGATTTACCTGGATCCAGGAATGAAATGTTTAAGCCCTACTACACACAAACATGCACACACACACACACACACACACACACACACACACACACACACACACACACACACACACACACACACACACACACACACACACACACACACACACACACACACACACACACACACACACACACACACAGAGAGAGAGAGAGAGAAAGACAATCCCCAGGGGAGACACAGAGTTTGTTGTTACACATGGTTCAGTAAAAAAAGGAGTCTCTTCAGTTTGTTATGTTCGTTATGTTAAAATACAATTCTATGGTTATGGGTCTAATTGGTATTCTGTGAGAACATTTAGCTGTATTTGCATAAACAGTTCCCAGTAATTCATTTGGCAGTTAAAACTTGGAGATCCAGATGACGAGCAATCGATGTGAGATGAATTTTTGTTACAGTTTACGATGTGAGTTCCTGGTGATTAAGTAGCTCCAGTGGTATTTGGTGGGAAGAAGCGGTGCAGGCCTGCATTCTAAGCACACACCCAGTTCCCACAGCAAGATACAGCACTATATTTCCACAGAACCAGCTCTGAGATGAGCAATGCATGAGTCCTAATAACCAGCTTGCATTGACATTTAACCTCCATTTGATATCATAACATACAGGAAGTTTACTTTGAACTGTTTGTAATATTATTCCAGATCATTGGCAAGCTGCTCACTCCAGTCGCGTGGATGTATCTCTAGGAGGTCTATATGGCAGATGCTTGAAATAAAGATCATGACATGAAGCAACAAGATCATTCACTTTAGTTTTCAAGCACTTGTACTGGAATTCATTCAGGAACAACATCTACCCACTCTGCAAAACATCTACATGGAAAACTGATTTGAAAAAAGTAATCAAAATAAGGGAATTTTGTCTTTTTTCACCCAACTTTTAACCTAAATCCAATGACATGGTGACACATTTTGTTGATTTCACGTTGAATTCACTTTAGTTGACAACTCAACCAAATGTAAATCAAAACTAAACGTTGAGCTGACGCCTGTGCCCAGTGGGTACTCTGCAAAACTACTTATGCAAGCAGGATATCATCATTGCGCTCTTGAACACAGCCCTAATCGAATAACTCTGAATATCTTGGTGTGAGGTTAGAGGAGCCTTGTCATTGAGTCACATTCACTCTCTGACCGAAAGACAATGCAAAAATACTGTCAGGGTGGCTGCGGAATAAACTTCTGATGTGGGGAATATTTGAGTAGACTCTGATGAAACCTAAAAACGGTTGTGAAAACACAGAGAGGATTTCAGCTTGATTGGCTGTTTCACCATCCTGTCTGTCTGTCTGTCACACTGGCTCTGGCCTTGGCACAGACAGCTAAAGTCAGCTGTGAGTCACCACTCTGCTCTCCTTTTTCAGGTCACATTATTGCTTTTAATAGAGGTGTCTTAATTGTAGAGGGCAATTAAATAGCACTCTGTGACACCCCCTACTCCCACGCAGCTTACTTGGCCTTCCATTCAGCTCCAGGGAATCTCTCTCTCTCTCTCTCTCTACCTATAACACAAACCCCTCTTCCTGTCTCTCCCACTGTCTCATTCTCTACATATCAGATTCATAATATCTATCTACTCTCTCGCCCTCCCCCTCTGCAATGCATTCTGTAAACAGCAGTGAGGGTAAGGGGTCTGTAAGAGCCTCTGTGTGTTTTATGTGTCAGGCTGGCGACTTGCATCTAATCCCAGTAGTCTCGCCTCTGCCTGTGGCCAGTGTGAAGAGACAGAGACAGCTGCCTGTTGACAGCCTGCCTGCACGGCTGCCTGCCTATACTGGGAAAGTCCTCCAGCCAGCCCTACACTGTGCTTTACTGAGGGTTAGGCTTGGCATGGTAAGGCAGTGGTTCTACTCTTTGCAATAAATACACTTTTTTTTATTTAATTCCATTTGTCCATTTAATTCCAATGGTAAGGCATTGGTTCCAAACTCCAGTCGTCGAGTACCCCCAACAGTTCACATTTATATTATAGCCCCGGACAAGCACACCTGATTTAACTAGTCAACTAATCACCAGTCCCTCCAATGAGTTGAATCAGGTGTTTTTTTGTCCAGGGCTACAACAAAAATGTGTGCTGTTGGGGGTACATGAGGACTGGAGTTGGGAACCACTCTGGTAAGGCACAGAATGTAAGGGATTCCTATTACAGGCACTGCTGATTGGTTGATTCAGCAGCCTGTTTAAGTGGCCTTTATCCACAGGTTAAATTATTCTCCATAGGTTCATTTTTGTAGTGAGTCATTCTTACAAATACATTTTTGTTATACTATCTACATTATTTATTATTTAATCATTCATCCAACATGCTTTAATGACTTCAGTAACTTTTCAATGGTAGGGGATTGTTTGTTTTTTAATAGTTACTAATGGTATTTACACACACATACAGGCTGACCAGAAGTCTAATAGCCTACTGAACAAGAGACTGTGACAGCACACTGTGACAGTTGTTCTCATATTGCTAAGGTCAGGTTCATATAGGCAAGAACCATCTACTGGTGAGCATTTGTAAAGACAATGTCTCAGTGGTAGTCTCAGTGGTAGTCTGTATTAGGACATACAGGACTGACTGATAAAGTGGTATATTCCACTGTCAATACAACATTCACAAACAAAATGGCCTCTCATGTAAAGCATTTTCACACTGAAGATTACAACTAACATGGGTTATATTATCTGTGCCTGCACAAGGCAGTCTTGACTCCCGCCTCAAAGCAGCCAACATCCAATGGGTTAAAAAAAATATTTCACCTTTATTTAACCAGGTAAGCTAGTTGAGAACAAGTTCTCATTTACAACTGCGACCTGGCCAAGATAAAGAAAAGCAGTGCGACAGAAACAAAAACACAGAGTTACACATGGAATAAACAAGCGTACAGTCAATAACACAATAGAAAAGAACGTCTATATACAGTGTGTGCAAAGGGCATGAGGAGGTATGGCAATAAATAGGCTATGGTAGCAAAGTAATTACAATTTAGCAGAATAACACTGGAGTGATTGATGAGCAGATGATGATGATGTGTAAGTAGTGATACTGTTGTGCAAAAGAGCAGAAAAGTAAATAAAAACAATATGGTGATGAGGTAGGTAGATTGGGTGGGCTATTTACAGATGGACTATGTACAGCTGCAGCGATCGGTTAGCTGCTCACATAGCTGATTTTTAAAGTTAGTGAGGGAAATGTAAGTCTCCAGCTCCAGCGATTTTTGCGATTTGTTCCAGTCACTGGCAGCAGAGAACTGGAAGGAAATGAGGCCAAAGGAGGTGATGGCTTTGGGGATGACCAGTGAGATATACCTGCTGGAACGTGTGCTACGGGTGGGTGTTGTTATCGTGACCAGTGAGCTGAGATAAGGTGGAGCTTTACCTAGCATAGACTTATAGATGACTTGGAGCCAGTGGGTCTGGCGCTGAATATCTAGCGAGTGCCAGCCAAGTAGAGCATACAGGTTGCAGTGGTGGGTGTCATAAGGCGCTTTGGTAACAAAACGGATGGCACTGTGATAGACTGCATCCAATTTGCTGAGTAGAGTATTGGAAGCTATTTTGTAGATGACATCGCCGAAGTTGAGGATTGGTAGGATAGTCAGTTTTACTAGGGTAAGTTTGGCGGCGTGAGTGAAGGAGGCTTTGTTGCGAAAGAGAAAGCCGATTCTAGATTTGATTTTGGATTGGAGATGTTTGATATGAGCCTGGAAGGAGAGTTTACAGAGTCTGGGAGGAGAGTCTGCAAAGTAGTTGGTGAACCAGGTGAGGCAGTCATTTGAGAAACCAAGGCTATTGAGTCTGCTGATAAGAATACGGTGATTGACAGAGTCGAAAGCCTTAGCCAGGTCGATGAAGACGGCTGCACAGTACTGTCTTTTATCGATGGCGGTTATGATATCGTTTAGTACCTTGAGCGTGGCTGAGGTGCACCCGTGACCAGCTCGGAAACCAGATTGCACAGCGGAGAAGGTACGGTGGGATTCTAAATGGTCAGTGATCTGTTTACTTGGCTTTCAAAGACTTTAGAAAGGCAGGGCAGGATGGATATAGGTCTGTAACAGTTTGGGTCTAGAATGTCACCCCCATTGAAGAGGGGGATGATCGCGGCAGCTTTCCAATCTTTAGGGATCTCGGACGAAACGAAAGAGAGTTTGAACAGACTGGTAATACGGGTTGCAACAATGGCGGCGGATCATTTTTAGAAAGAGAGGGTCCAGATTGTCTAGCCCAGCTGATTTGAACAGGTCCAGGTTTTGCAGCTCTTTCAGAACATCTGGTGAAGGAGAAGCTGGGGAGGCTCGGGCAAGTAGCTGCGAGGGGTGCAGAGTTGTTGACCGGGGTTGTGGTAGCCAGGGGGAAAGCATGGCCAGCCGTAGAGAAATGCTTATTGAAATTTTAGATTATCATGGATTTATCGGTGGTGACTGTTGCAGTCTGTTTTTGTGCTGGTCAAGGGCAGTCAGGTCTGGAGTGAACCAAGGCCTATATCTGTTCTTAGTTCTACTTTTTTTGAAAGGGGCATGCTTATTTAAGATGGTGAGGATATTACTTTTAATTAATTGACGACCAGGCATCCTCGACTGATGGGATGAGGTCAATATCCTTCCAGGATACCTGGGCCAGGTTGATTAGAAAAGCCTGCTCGCAGAAGTGTTTTAGGGAGCGTTTGACAGTGATGACGGGTGGTTGTTTGACTGTGGACCCATAGCGGATGCAGGCAATAAGGCAGTGATCGGTGAGATCCTGATTGAACACAGCAGAGGTCTATTTGGAGGGCAAGATGGTCAGGATAATATCTACGAGGGTGCCCATATTTACGGATTTAGGGTTGTACCTGGTGGTTTCCTTTATCATTTGTGTGAGATTAAAGGCATCTATCTTAGATTGTAGAACTGCTGGGGTGTTAAGCATATCCCAGTTTAGGTCACCTAACAGAACAAACTCTGAAGATAGATGGGGGGGGGCAATCAATTCACATATGGTGTCCAGGGCACAGCTGGGAGCTGAAGGGGTCTATAACAGGCAGCAACAGTGAGAGACTTATTTCTGGAGAGATTCATTTTTTAAATTAGTTTGGGCATAGACCTGGAAAGTATGACAGAACTGCAAGCTATCTCTGCAGTAGATTGCAACTCCCCCCCTTTGGCAGTTCTATCTTGACAGAAAATGTTGTAGTTGGGTATGGAAATCTCAGAATTTTTCGTTGCCTTCCTAAGCCAGGATTCAGACACGGCAAGGACATCAGGGTTGGCGGAGTGTGCTAAAGCAGTGAGTAAAACAAACTTAGGGGGGGAGGCTTCTGATGTTAACATGCATGAAACCAAGGCTTTTTCGATTACAGAAGTCAACAAATGAGAGTGTCTGGGGACACGCAGGGCCTAGGTTAGCCTCCACATCACCCGAGCAACAGAGGAGGAGTAGGGTGAGGGTACAGCTAAAAGCTAGCAAAATTTGTCGTCTAGTGCGTTGGGGACAGAGAATAAAAGGAGCAGATTTCTGGGCGTGGTAGAGTAGATTCAGGGCATAATGTGCAGACAGGGGTATGGTGGGGTGCGGGTACAGTGGAGTTAAGCCCAGGCACTGAGTGATGATAAGAGAGGTTGCATCTCTGGACATCCTGGTTATACTGGGTGAGGTCACTGCATGTGTGGGAGGTGGGACAAAGGAGGTATCTAAAGCATGTACAGTGGGACTAGGTGCTCCGCAGTAAACTAAAACAATGATAATTATCCTAAACAACAGTATACAAGGCATATTGACCTTTGAGAGAGACATAAAGCGAGACATTAAGCAATCACAGGTGTTGACTGGGAGAGCTAGCTAAGTCAACAACGGGTAAAACAACAACAGCTAATCAGCTAAGTCAACAACAACAGGTAAAATGGTGATGAATGGGCAGAGAGGATATATATGCCATTTAGCAGACGCTTTTATCCAAAGCGACTTACAGTCATGTGTGCATACATTCTACGTATGGGTGGTCCCTGGAATCGAACCCACTACCCTGGCGTTACAAGCGCCATGCTCTACCAACTGAGCTACAGAAGGACTCGGTTAACTACACACAGGGCCTGAGTTCGGGCTAGGGCTGACAGATAAACAAAGGTAAACAAAGTGGAGCACCGTGATAAATGAACAGTCCAGCAGGCATCAGCTATGTAGCTAAGTGATCATAGGGTCCAGTGTACAGCAACAGATGAAACAGGGAAGCCGCTAGGTAGTCGTTACTACGCTAGCACGCAGGAGACACGGCTTTTAAAGTTAGCACTCCGGGGTAAGGAGAAGCGTCTGCTCCGTCGTCCGGCAAACGTCTGAGGACCAGTTGTGGTGGTACGGAGGGGCTCTGTGTGGACAAAGGGACCGGGCCAAATGGCGAAAGAGGTATTGTAGTTGTGGTAATTTCATTTGCTAGCTGGGAGATGCGCCTGACTCAGGGCTAGCTTCGTGGCTGGGTCACTCAGTGGCAGCTAGCTAGCTGTAATGATCAATGGTCCAGGGTTTACAGCAGAAATCTGGCGTCGTAGTGGAGAAAAACAGTCCAAGGCTGGCAGGTATTATCCAGGCTAAAAAAAACGGCTAGTGCCTGAGCAGAGGGTAAAGTCCACTAACAGTGGCGAGCAATGACTAAATAGCAAGTAACTTAGCTAATTAGCTGGCTACCTTCTGATGAAAGTTTTGGCTATAGGGTCTAACAAAATAGCGGATCCATGTCACATTGAGTGAGGCGGGTTACCGGAAGGTATATTTAATTTTTTTAATGAAAAAAGAGATTGAAAAATATATTGGAATATATACACAAAAAAAAACGAAAAATACAAAAAGTAAACGAGAGGACAACAAACCACGTCTTCACTGCTACGCCATCTTGGATTTGTTCGTCCCATCGCTTCAACTCCCCTACGGACTTGGGAGAGCCAAATGTCGAGAGCCATGCATCCTCTGAACACGACCCTGCCAAGCCGCACTGCTTCTTGACACACTGCTCACTTAACCCGAAAGCCAGCTGCACCAATGTGTCAGAGGAAACACTGTACAGCTGGCAACCAAAGTCAGTTTGCAGGCACCCAACCCGTCCCAAGGAGTTGCTTGAGTTCAATGGCACAAGGAAATCCCAGCCGGCCAAACCCTGCCCTAACCCGGACAACACTGGGCCAATTGTGCGCCGCCTAATGGGTCTCCCGGTCACGGCCGGCTGTGACACAGCCTGGAATCGAACCTGGGTCTGTGGTGACCGCTGCGCCACTCAGGAGGCCCCCATTATCTCATTGTTATGGATGTATCCAAAGAAATGTCACTAGAAAACAGCTTAATAATGCCATCGAAGCCAGTGTTTGGGGGATATATTGGCATGGTTTGCCGGCCCTGGACTTCATCTTGAGCCTAACAACACCCGTGCCAAAATATCCTCCAAACACAAGCTTCTCGGGCATTATCACTTAAGTAAAACATGAAGACCTACTCTTCCTGGCTGTGACCGATGGTGGGATGTGTTATCTATTCAGATGTTTTGTTAGATGTTCCTTGTGTGTCAATCAGTGGTGGCTGGTGGCACTTTAAATGGGGAGGACAGGCTCATGGTAGTGGCTGAAACGGAATAAATGGGATGTATCAAACACCTGGTTTTCCATGAGTTTGATACCATTCAATTCACTCCATTGCCAGCCATTATTATGAGCCATCCTCCCCTCACCAGCCTCCTCTGATGTCAAGCCGAGATTGCTCCAAAGTAGGCTGCAGTCCATCACACTTTTGATACTGAGGCAGCCTCTCAGAGTAATCACAGAGTGACCAATCGAGATGCTGAACTGTAGATTTATTTCACTTTTTATTTCACCTTTATTTAACCAGGTAGGCAAGTTGAGAACAAGTTCTCATTTACAATTGCGACCTGGCCCAGATAAAGCAAAGCGGTTTGACAGATACAACGACACAGAGTTACACATGGAGTAAAACAAACATACAGTCAATAATACAGTATAAACAAGTCTATATACAATGTGAGCAAATGAGGTGAGAAGGGAGGTAAAGGCAAAAAAGGCCATGGTGGCAAAGAAAATACAATATAGCAAGTAAAACACTGGAATGGTAGTTTTGCAATGGAAGAATGTGCAAAGTTGAAATAAAAATAATGGGGTGCAAAGGAGCAAAATAAATAAATTAATTAAATATAGTTGGGAAAGAGGTAGTTGTTTGGGCTAAATAATAGGTGGGCTATGTACAGGTGCAGTAATCTGTGAGCTGCTCTGACAGTTGGTGCTTAAAGCTAGTGAGGGAGATAAGTGTCTCCAGTTTCAGAGATTTTTGTAGTTCGTTCCAGTCATTGGTAGCAGAGAACTGGAAGGAGAGGCGGCCAAAGAAAGAATTGGTTTCGGGGGTGACTAGAGAGATATACCTGCTGGAGCGTGTGCTACAGGTGGGAGATGCTATGGTGACCAGCGAGCTGAGATAAGGGGGGACTTTACCTAGCAGGGTCTTGTAGATGACATGGAGCCAGTGGGTTTGGCGACGAGTATGAAGCGAGGGCCAGCCAACGAGAGCGTACAGGTCGCAATGGTGGGTAGTATATGGGGCTTTGGTGACAAAACGGATTGCACTGTGATAGACTGCATCCAATTTGTTGAGTAGGGTATTGGAGGCTATTTTGTAAATGACATCGCCAAAGTCGAGGATTGGTAGGATGGTCAGTTTTACAAGGGTATGTTTGGCAGCATGAGTGAAGGATGCTTTGTTGCGAAATAGGAAGCCAATTCTAGATTTAACTTTGGATTGTGTTTGATATGGGTCTGGAAGGAGAGTTTACAGTCTAACCAGATACCTAAGTATTTGTAGTTGTCCACGTATTCTAAGTCAGAGCCGTCCAGAGTAGTGATGTTGGACAGGCGGGTAGGTGCATGTAGCGATCGGTTGAACAGCATGCATTTAGTTTTACTTGTATTTAAGAGCAATTGGAGGCCACGGAAGGAGAGTTGTATGGCATTGAAGCTTGCCTGGAGGGTTGTTAACACAGTGTCCAAAGAAGGGCCAGAAGTATACAGAATGGTGTCGTCTGCGTAGAGGTGGATCAGAGACTCACCAGCAGCAAGAGCGACCTCATTGATGTATACAGAGAAGAGAGTCGGTCCAAGAATTGAACCTTGTGGCACCCCCATAGAGACTGCCAGAGGTCCGGACAGCAGACTCTCCGATTTGACACACTGAACTCTATCAGAGAAGTAGTTGGTGAACCAGGCGAGGCAATCATTTGAGAAACCAAGGCTGTCGAGTCTGCCGATGAGGATGTGGTGATTGACAGAGTCGAAAGCCTTGGCCAGATCAATGAATACGGCTGCACAGTAATGTTTCTTATCGATGGCGGTTAAGATATCGTTTAGGACCTTGAGCGTGGCTGAGGTGCACCCATGACCAGCTCTGAAACCAGATTGCATAGCAGAGAAGGTATGGTGAGATTCGAAATGGTTGGTAATCTGTTTGTTGACTTGGCTTTCGAAGGCCTTAGAAAGGCATGGTAGGATAGATATAGGTCTGTAGCAGTTTGGGTCAAGAGTGTCCCCCCCTTTGAAGAGGGGGATGACCGCAGCTGCTTTCCAATCTTTGGGAATCTCAGATGACACGAAAGAGAGGTTGAACAGGCTAGTAATAGGGGTGGCAACAATTTCGGCAGATAATTTTAGAAAGAAAGGGTCCAGATTGTCTAGCCCGGCTGATTTGTAGGGGTCCAGATTTTGCAGCTCTTTCAGAACATCAGCTGAACGGATTTGGGAGAAGGAGAAATGGAGAAGGCTTGGGTGAGTTGCTGTTGGGGGTGCAGTGCTGTTGACCGGGGTAGGAGTAGCTAGGTGGAAAGCATGGCCAGCCGTAGAAAAATGCTTATTGAAATTCTCAATTATGGTGGATTTATCAGTGGTGACAGTGTTTCCTATCTTCAGTGCAGTGGGCAGCTGGGAGGAGGTGTTCTTATTCTCCATGGACTTTACAGTGTCCCAGAACTTTTTTGAGTTAGTGTTGCAGGAAGCAAATTTCTTCTTGAAAAAGCTGGCCTTGGCTTTTCTAACTGCCTGTGTATAATGGTTTCTAGCTTCCCTGAACAGCTGCATATCACAGGGGCTGTTCGATGCTAATGCAGAACGCCATAGGATGTCTTTGTGTTGGTTAAGGGCAATCAGGTCTGGGGAGAACCAAGGACTATATCTTTTCCTGGTTCTAAATTTCTTGAATGGGGCATGTTTATTTAAGATGGTTAGGAAGGCATTAAAAAACATATCCAGGCATCCTCTACTGACGGGATGAGATCCATATCCTTCCAGGATACCCCGGCCAGGTCGATTAGAAAGGCCTGCTCGCTGAAGTGTTTCAGGGAGCGTTTTACAGTGATGAGTGGAGGTTGTTTGACCTCTGACCAATTACGGATGCAGGCAATGAGGCAGTGATCGCTGAGATCTTGGTTAAAGACAGCAGAGGTGTATTTAGAGGGGAAGTTGGTTAGGATGATATCTATAAGGGTGCCCGTGTTTAAGGCTTTGGGGAGGTACCTGGTAGGTTCATTGATCATTTGTGTGAGATTGAGGGCATCAAGTTTAGATTGTAGGATGGCTGGGGTGTTAAGCATGTTCCAGTTTAGGTCGCCTAGCAGCACGAGCTCTGAAGATAGATGGGGGCAATCAGTTCACATATGGTGTCCAGAGCACAGCTGGGGTCAGAGGGTGGTCTATAGCAGGCGGCAACGGTGAGAGACTTGTTTTTAGAGAGGTGGATTTTTATAGGTAGAAGTTCAAATTGTTAGGCTACAGACCTGGATAGTAGGACAGAACACTGCAGGCTATCTTTGCAGTAGATTGCAGTTCTATCTTGTCTGAAAATGTTGTAGTTTGGAATTAAAATTTCCAAAGTTTTGGTGGTCTTCCTAAGCCAGGATTCAGACACAGCTAGAACATCCCGGTTGGCAGAGTGTGCTAAAGCAGTGAATAGAACAAACTTAGGGAGGAGGCTTCTAATGTTAACATGCATGAAACCAAGGCTATTACGGTTACAGAAGTCATCAAAAGAGAGCGCCTGGGGAATAGGAGTGGAGCTAGGCACTGCAGGGCCTGGATTCACCTCTACATCGCCAGAGGTACATAGGAGGAGTAGAATAAGGGTGCAGCTAAAAGCAATAAGAATTGGTCGTCTAGAACGTCTGGAACAGAGAGTAAAAGGAGGTTTCTGGGGGCGATAAAATAGCATCAAGGTATAATGTACAGACAAAGGTATGGTAGGATGTGAATACAGTGGAGGTAAACCTAGGTATTGAGTGATGAAGAGAGAGATATTGTCTCTAGAAACATCATTGAAACCAGGAGATGTCATTGCATGTGTGGGTGGTGGAACTAATAGGTTGGATAAGGTATAGTGAGCAGGACTAGAGGCTCTACAGTGAAATAAGCCAATAAACACTAACCAGAACAGCAATGGACAAGACATATTGACATTAAGGAGAGGCATGCTTAGTCGAGTGATCAAAAGGGTCCAGTGAGTGGAGAGGTTGGTTGGGGGTCACGGCGATTTAGACAGCTAGCCAGGCCATCAGTAGCAAGCTAGCATAGGATGGAGGTCTGTTATTAGCCACCTCTTGCGTTCCGTCAGTAGATTAGTGGGGTTCCGTGTGGTAGAGGGGATTAATCCAAATCACACAACAACAACAAAAATAAAAACAATAGATATAGTTATAGAGGCCCAAGAAGAAAACATAATAATAATAAAAATAAATAAATTGTCCGATTGTCTATTCAGATAACAGCCGGTAAGACAGCTAACGGTTAGCAGGCCGCAGATGGTCGTTCAGGTAACGTCGCGACGGAGGAGCCAGCCGGATAACTCCTTCAGGTAGATAACATCAGCAGTCCAGTTGTGAAGGCCCGGTGGGGCTCCGTGTAGGCAGTAAAACGGGTCCGGATAGGTGACTGCAGCCCAGGAGAGATTGATGGAACTCAAGAGTGATTGATGGAGCGGGCTAGCTCCTGTTGCTCCTGTTGCTCCTCGAACCTTACCACTGAGTGATGGGGAGGTATTCTGAGTACACACGTCATAAGAAAATATTATTTTATTATTCTTTTCTAGAGGATAGTCAGAATATTCTGGAGATATTACACAGTGTGGTCTCGTAAAGGATCTTGTATCTCGTATAGACATCAGCTTTCTATTAAACGACTAGTTTGTGCTGAGTCAACAATAATTGGTAATAACTCAGATAATTGTGCAGGTTCAGTGTCCTGTAGGTATGATAATACAACAACAAAAGTCCAACTATGTATTCAAATCAAACATATTCAATCAAAAACAATACTTAAAAAATCTTCTCAAAAGTTTTACCAAATGGTTGTCTCAGTGTCCCTGGTGGCTGATGATAAATCATACTCTATACACCCTCTATTTTACTGTTTGAGCATGAACATTAGAGAAACATCAGCTATGGATTAAACAGCACTGCTGAAAATGTGGACTCGATGATACTCAGCCAAGCACAGACTGAATGTTAAATCATAGCCCTGGAGGCTTTGTAAGTAGTGCGTAAAATATGTCAAAAATATTGTTTCAGACATGGATTCATTTTTGTTCATATGCATGGTCATTAATATCATTTTGATCTGTAGACACATTGGGGGGAAATAGACATCAAAACACAGGACGTTGATGACATATGGTGTGTCTTATCTTGTTTTCCCATAGCCATCTTTTCTTTCATTTGACTTCCTTTCTTTCAGTGACTTATAACCTAAAATTATTCTTAGTTCGTGTTTAGCCTGTTACCATATTTCCTTGCACCAAGGTTTGTTTGCATTGCCATTGCTAGTAGTGTCTGCCTGGTGGTCACCCCTCTCGTCCTGTCAGGCCTGCTCCAGCAACAACACAGTCCACTGTCCACCAGCAAATAGCCAGCCCAAGGCTGCAGGACATGCAGCACATTAATGTGGAATAATAAACTGAACTGGCTGGCCAAATTCTCACTTCTGCAGTTATCTGCCCAAGGCCGCAACAGCCAATTGAAAGAAATCTAATTAAATCAAACTAATTAAATGACCGCCTTAATTAGCCAATGCTGAGCTCTTTACTCTCTTGCCATGTTGCTGTGTACACGCAGTCACAAACTTAAAACAAGAATAGAGAGATCTCGTCATCACTCAGTGTGTGTGTGTGTGTGTGTGTGTGTGTGTGTGTGTGTGTGTGTGTGTGTGTGTGTGTGTGTGTGTGTGTGTGTGTGTGTGTGTGTGTGTGTGTGTGTGTGTGTGTGTGTGTGTGTGTGTGTGTGTGTGTGTGTGTGTGTGTGTGTGTGTGTGTGTGTGTGTGTGCGCGTGCGTGTGTGTTTGTGGAGCGTCGAGGCTCCTGGGGGCATTGGTGTTCGATCTGGGTCCAGACAGCAGGGTGAGTTACTCTCTGCTGACGCATTGTGGGGTACAAGTGCAGTGTTAATCGTTTGGCTGGCAGTCCCTGGGCTGCCAAGAGCAGGTCATCTGGGTTCAGACCCTGTTATACAGCAGGGAAACCAAACACACACTGACTAGTCAGAATTTGCTCCAATAAATACTTGTGGAGGCTTTGCATCGCTTGTGGGCATCGGAATGCATTTCCATATTAAGAGATTAAAATTAATTGAATTGTAATCGCAAATAAAGCCTATGCTGTCCGTACCCTGCCACCACCACAAACCAGGCTGGCACCCTGCCTTAGTCTTTTTATGAAAGAGATTGACTGAGCTAAAACTCACATATTTATGTGTGGGCAAATATGACTTGTTTGGTTTCTGTCTACTTGATGTACACTGAGTGTACAAAACATTAATAACACCTTCCTAACATTGAGATGCACCTGCTTTTGCCCTCACAACGGCCTCAATTCATCAGAGCATGGACTCTACAAGGTGTCGAAAGCATTCCACAGGGATTCCCACAGTTGTGTCAAGTTGGCAGGATGTCCTTTGGGTGGTGGACCATTCTTGATACACATTGGAAACTGTTGAGTGTGAAAACCCCAGCTGCGTTGCAGTTCTTGACACACTCAAACTGGTGCGCCTGGCACCTACTACCATACCCCGTACAAGGCACCTAAATATTTTGTCTTGCCCATTCACTCTCTGAATGGCACACATACACAATCCAATTCTCAATTGTCGCAAAGCTTTAAAATCTTTATTTAACTTGTCTCTTCCCCTTCATCAACACTGATTGAAGTGGATCTTACAGGTGACACCAATAAGGGATCATAGCTTTCAACTGAATTCACCTTGTCAGTGTACAGTATAGTCAGAAGATAGCTGTGAGATGTGCTCTGACCTGAGGATAGGTAAAGGATAACTTATTTTATTTTGATTAGTTTGTAATGACATCTTAGCTGTGAAAATGTGAGGAAAATGTGAGGAAAATCATTCAAAGAGGAAAGAGAGACAGCAAAACATTATGCAAGATTGTCATTATTCAAGATTCTGGGAGAGAATCTGGGCTCAACTGGTGCTGCCTGGTCCTCAACCGCAAGGCCAGCCCCCCACAGCCCCTCCCCTCACACCAGGACCAACCACCTTGGGCTCAACATGTCTCCTCATTACCCATCTAGAGTCATCAGGAGCTGGAAAGGACTGAACTTTCCACTGAAATGAAAGACCTCAAGAGCCTAGAGGATTCATGCACTCCGTCAACTGTAAAGATGTTCAGATATGTGTCCCTCTAGCGATTCCTATGTATTGTCTATCATAATTTCTCCTGTAAAGCAACAATCTTCTGTTATGTTTACCACAAATGTGAGTTGGGTTGCAGTCATGAGATGTATTATATAGGAGCTTTCTATCCATGCCACTGAGTCCGCTGAGAAAGAGAACACATTCCTTAGATCCTTAGTTACTCATTCAAGGGTTTTTCTTTATTTTTACTATGTTCTACATTGTAAATTAATAGTGAAGAGATCAACACCATGAAATAACACATATGGAATCATGTAGCAACCAAAACAGTGTTAAACAATTCAAAATATATTTTAGATTTTAGATTGTTCAAAGTAGCCACCCTTTGCCTCAATGACAGCTTTGCACACTCTTGGCATTTTCTCAACCAGCTTCACCTGGAATGCTTTTCCAACAGTCTTGAAGGAGTTCCCACATATGCTCAGCACTTGTTGGCTGCTTTTACTTTACTCTGCGGTCCAACTCATCCTAAACCATCTCAATTGGGTTGAGGTCAGGTGATTGTGAAGGCCAGGTCATCTGATGCAGCACTCCATCACTCTCCTTCTTGGTCAAATAGCCCTTACACAGCCCAAATAAAATAAAATCTAATTGTATTGGTCACATACACATGGTTAGCAGATGTTGATGCAAGTGTAGCGAAATGCTTGCACTTCTAGTTCCGACTCTGCAGTAATATCTAACAAGTAATCTAACAAATTCACAACAACTACATTATACACACAAATACACACAATTGTTAAAGAATGAATAAGAATATGTACATATGAATATATGGATGAGCGATGGCGTGCAGCATAGGCAAGATGCAGTAGATGGTGTAGAATACAATATGTACATATGAGATGAGTAATGTAGGATATGTAAACATGATTAAAGTGGGGTTATTTAAAGTGACTAGTGATACCAAAATGTAAACATTATTAAAGTGGCGTTATTTAAAGTGACTAGTGATACCTTTATTAAGTACATTTATTTAAATGTCCAGAGATTTGAGTCTGTATGTTGGAAGCAGCCTCTCTATGTTAGTGGTGGCAGTCTGGTGGACTTGAGATTTAAGCTGTTTTTCAGTCTCTCGGCCCCAGCTTTGATGCACCTGTGCTGACCTCGCCCTCTCGATGATAGCAGGGTGAACAGAAATGTCTCTGTTGGTTGGTGTCCTTGATGATCTTTTTGGCCTCCCCGTGACATCGGGTGCTGTAGATGTCCTGGAGGCCATTAGTTTGCCCCGATTGGGCATCTGTAAGAGTTTGTGAGCATTTTAGATGACAAGCCACATTTCTTCAGCCTCCTGAGGTTGAAGAGGTGCTGTTGTGCCTTCTTCACCACGTTGTCTGTGGGTGGACCATTTCAGTTTGTCCGTGATGTGTACGGAGAGGAACTTAAAACTTTCCACCTTCTCCACTGCTGTCCTGTCGATGTGTATGGGGGGTGCTCCGTCTGCTGTTTCCTGAAGTCCACGATCATCTCCTTCGTTTTGTTGAAGTTGAGTGAGAGTTTTTTTCCTGACACCACACTCTGAGGGCCCTCACCTCCTCCCTGTTGGCCGTCTCGTCATTGTTGGTAATCAGGCCTACAACTGTAGTGTCGTCTGCAAACTTGATGATTGAGTTGGAAGAGGGAACAAGGAGTACAGAAGAGGGCTGAGAATGCACCCTTGTGGGGCCCCAGTGTTGAGGATCAGCGGGGTGGAGATGTTGTTTCCTACCTTCACCACCTGGGGGCGGCCCGTCAGAAAGTCCAGGACTCAGTTGCATAGGTCGGGGTTGAGACCCAGGGTCTCGGGCTTAGTGATAAGTTTGGAGGGTATTATGGTGTTAAATGCTGAGCTGTAGTCAATGAACAGGATTCTTGCATATGTATTCCTCTTGTCCAGATGGGAGTGTGCAGTGTGATGGCGATTACATCGGCAGTGGACCTATTGGGGCGATAAGCAAATTGAAGTGGGTTTAGGGTATCAGGTAGAGTGGAGGTGATGTGATCCTTGACTAGTCTCTCAAAGCACTTCATGATGACAGAAGTGAGTGCAATGGGGCGATATTCATTTAGTTCAGTTACCTTAGCTTTCTTGGGAACAGGAACAATGGTGGCCCTCTTGAAGCATGTGGGGACAACAGACTGGGATAGGGATTGGTTGAATATGTCCATAAACACACCAGTCACCTGATCTGCGCATGCTCTGAGGACATGGCTATGGATGCCATCTGGGTTAACACGTTTAGATGTTTTACTCACGTTGGTCACAGAGAAGGAGAGCCCACATGTTTTGGTAGCGGGCTGTGTCAGTGGCACTGTGTTGTCCTCAAAGCGAGCAAAGAAGTTACTTAATTTGTCTGGGAGCAAGACGTGGATGTCCGTGATGGGGCTGGTTTTCTTATTGTAATCCGTGATTGACTGTATACCCTGCCACATACGTCTCGTGTTTGAGCCTTTGAATTGCAACTATACTTTGTCTCTATACTGACCCTTTCAATTGTTTGATTGCCGTGCAGAGGGAAAAGCTGCACTGTTTGTATTCGATCATGTTTCCGGTCGCTTTGGTACGACATCTCCGATGCACTTGCTAATAAACTCGCTCACCGAGTCAGCGTATACATCAATGTTGTTGTCTGAGGCTATCTGGAACATATCCCAGTCACCGTGATCGAAGCATTCTTGAAGCGTGGAATCCAATTAGTCAGACCAGCTTTGTATTGACCTGAGCATGGGCGTTTCTTGTTTTAGTTTCTGTCTATAGGCTGGGAGCAACAAAATTGAGTCATGGTCAGACTTGCAGAAGGCAGGGCGGGGCTTTGTATGCATCGCGGAAGTTCGAGTAGCAATGATCAAGAATACTACCAGTTCGAGTCACGCATTCGATATGCTGATATAATTTAGGAAGAATTGTTCTTAGATTAGCTTTGTTAAAATCCCCAGCTACAATAAATGCAGCCTCAGGATGAATGATTTCCAGTTTACATAGAGTCCAGCGAAGTTCTTTCAGGGCTGGCGAGGGATCTGCTGGGGGGGGATATACACAGCTGTAACTATAATCGAAGAGAATTCTCTTGGAAGATAATGTGGTCTGCATTTGATTGTAAGGAATTCTAGGTCAGGTGAACAAAAGGACTTGAGTTCCTGTATGTTGTGATTACACCATGAGTCGTTAATCATAAGGCAAACCCCACTCCTTCTTCTTACCAGAGAGATGTTTGTTTCTGTCGGCATGATGCGTGAAGAAACCGGATGGCTGTACTGACTCTGATAACAAATCCCAAGTGAGCCTGTTTCCGTGAAACAGAGAATGTTAGAATCTATGATGTCTCTCTGGAAGGAAACTCATGCCCTAATTTTGTCCACCTTGTTATCTAGAGATTGGACATCGGTGAGTAACATGCTCGGAAGTGGTGGATGGTGTGCTCACCTTCTGAGTCTGACCAGTAGGCCGCTCCGTCTGCCTTTCCTGCGGAGTCCGTTTTGGTTTGGGTCGGCCTCTGGGATAAGATCACATGTCCAGGGTGGAGGTCCGAACAAAGGATCCGCTTGAGACGTATTCCTGGTCGTAATGATGGTAAGTTGACATCGCTTTTATATCCAATAGTTTTTCCTGGCTGTATGTAATAAAACTTCAGATTTTCTAGGATAACAATGTAAGAAATAAAACATAAAAGAACAAATAACTGCATAGTTTTCTAAGAACCTGATGCAAGGTGACCATCTTTGTCAGCGTCATTTCACTGGAGGTATGTTTTGGGTGTGTTGGGTCATTGTCCTGGGTCGTTGTCCTGTTTAAAACAAATGATAGTCCCACTAAGCCCAAACCAGATGGGATGGCATATCAATGCTGTGGTAGCCATGCTAGTAAGGTGTGCCTTGAATAAAAATTAAAAAAAATCACAGACAGTGTCACCAGCAAAGCACCCCCACACCATCACACCTCCTCCTCTATGCTTCATGGTGGGAACCACACATGCAGAGATCATCCGTTCACCTACTCTGCGCCTCACAAAGACATGGCAGTTGGATCCAAAAATCTGGACGCATCAGACCAAAAGGACAGATTTCCACGGTCTAATGTCCATTGCTCGTGATTCTTGACCCAAGCAAGTCTCTTCTTCTTATTGGTGTCCTTTAAAAGTGGTTTCTTTGCAGCAATACGACCATGAAGGCCTGATTCACGCCGTCTCCTCTGAACAGTTTATGTAGAGATGTGTCTGTTACTTGAACTCTGTGTAACATTTATTTGGGCTGCGATTTCTGAGGCTGGTAACTCTAATGAACTTCTCCTCTGCAGCAGAGGTAACTCTGGGTCTTCCTTTCCTGTGGCGGTCCTCATGAGAGCCAGTTTCATCATAGCGCTTGATCATTTTTGCGACTGCACTTGAAGAAACTTTCAAAGTTCTTGACTGACCTTCATATCTTAAAGTAATGATTGACTGTCATTTCTCTTTGGTTATTTGAGCTGTTCTTGCTATAATATGGACTTAGTCTTTTACCAAATAGGGGTATCTTCTGTATACAACCCCTACCTTGTCACAACACAACTGATTGGCTCAAACGCATTAAGAAGGAAAGAAATTCCACAAATAAATGTTTAACAAGGCACACCTGTTAATTGAAAAAACGTTCCAGAGGACTAACTCATGAAGCTGGTTGAGAGAATGCCAAGAGTGTGCAAAGCTGTCATCAAGGCAAAGGGTGGCTACTTTGAAGAATCTTAAATCTAAAATATATTTTGTTAACACTTTTTGGTTATTACATGATTCTATATGTGTTATTTCATAGATTTAAAAAAATCTCTTCACTGTTATTCTACAATATAGAAAATAGTAAAAATAAAGAAAAACCCTTGAATGAGTAGGTGTGTCCAAACTTTTGACTGGTATTGTAGGTTTGAGATAGAATGTCCTTGTGTGTGTGGTTGAGTGTATTTCTGTCAACCATCCTCTTTAATTGTTTCATAAGTCCAAGCAGCATTGTTATGCGACACCATGATGCAGATGATGTCATTTCAGATTAGAAAGCACTGAGATCCACTGATGCAGGCTGACTGATTGACTCTCCGTGGCTTTTACACCCCATGGCTTTTGGAAACTTTACCTCTGAAATGGTCATTATTATTTACCATGCTTATGTTGCACTCTGAAACTTCATATTATTCACGGTAATGTCCTTGGTAGGAAAATTAGAAAGTGTTTATTTGATTACATCATACATCACTACACTTGACCCGGTCAAAACAATTTGACATACTTCATCTGGTAAATCCCTACCTCACAATTACAAGATGTTGCATATTACAGTAAACAATTGATAAATGGAATGGAGGTCACTCATATGGAATTGTTGTCATTTTTATTATAAATATAGAATTGATTTATTATGATTAAGTTCTGTTCGAACAAAAAGGCCCATGATAATGTAGTTATTACACTATGATAACGATGGAAGACTCTTATAGGAAATTGCTACACCATCACGTTTTAAGAGTATGACAAAACTTTGTTATGGGTAGGATTGAAATACATTCCCTGGTTTTCCGGATGATTCCTGAAATTAAGAGGGAATAAGCAGCAAATGGAATCCGCCTTCCTGGATTTCTAGAAAACCTGGACATTTCTAGAAAGTTACAAGAATTTTGCAGCCCTAGTCTCGGGTAATTGCACTTCTCAATATGTCTACCGAATCACATTGCATTCATGCCATTAACAGAATAGACCTATGGGGTAACATTCAAGAAGAGAATACGTTTGAACATTGATATAAGCCTAAACCCAAATGGCTGGAGCAGTGAGAGTTCCAACAAACTCTGACACCTTCTTATGGGCTGAAAGGAATGTGGAGGACTCTCTCTGAGTACTTCAGCTCACTGTCATAAACCTCTAGTTCAATCATGCTGAATTTATGAGGCCCACCACAATGCTAGCTGGTACAGTAGATAGAAATGTGGCGGTGCTGGGGCTGTGTGGGGACAAGCTCTTAACCTAACAGAGTTATGGAGCCCTGTGCTCATGACGGAGTATTGAGAGGCAGGCCTTGGTGCATCAATCAGTTTGTCAGAGTTTCCATCACATTTACCTTACTGTCAAAGAGAATTTGGGTGCGTGCTTATGAACTAATTTACACTCAGTTTGCCATTATATAAAACCATATAGAAATTAATAGCTTGCCCAGTGTGAAAATGATTTATCTTCCATGTACTTTAATAAACATTGGCCCCCTCCAGGTCTCCCTTGTGAAAGAGCTCTTTCAACCTCAATTGGTCAACCTGGTTTTTCAAGTTTACACTGCTCCCCATACAGAAATGTAAAAAGCAGATGATGTCCTTTACCCCTCTGATGTTCTCCTAAAACTCAAGGAGAATTTGTTTGGTTGGCATCATATGCTCCTGCCCTTAGTTGATATAGATGTGTTTTGACATTATTTGGCCTGGTAGGTTGCCCTACAAGCAAACCCTTCGAGGCTTAGTTCCAAAATAGAGGCCCCACTATGTTTCAAAAGTTGAGGAAGTTTCCAAAATGATAACATGAAGAGCAGAGAAGGGAAACATTAAAACATTTAGAGAACTTTTGACATATTTTACAGCTTGATTCTGCTGTATGTGAGTAAGATTGTACAATTCCTTCACACAATAGTAACATGTCTGTGTTTCCTGACACCAGTTACACCCAGGACGTTGTATGCACTGGCATGGCCATTTGCTGCCTGGTTACCATTGACAAGATCAGGAATCTGGTAAACAAAAGCAAAACATAGTTTACAGTGTATACTCTTCCCTAAATGTGTCCCAAATGATACATGTGGTTTACAGTTTATGTTTAACTTCTCCCATTTAGGTAATGAAAGAGCACAGTAACACTTAACAGCTCTCTTGCACTCTCTCTTTTAGGGTTGTTGGTTCAATTCCCACGCGGGACCAGTACGAAAAAGTACATATGCACTCACTATTGTAAATCGCTTTGGATAAGAATGTCTGCTAAATTACTAAAATGTAAAATAACTAATAATCTTCAGCTGAAAATGCAATCACCCTGAAATTCTTAGGTTATGACTTATTACAGTTGACTTTAATCTTACATTTGTTAAGTTTCATGAGGTACTTCTTACCAGACTCATTACTGTAATGAAAACTTATCAATTACACTGTAAATAAATCATACAGAATTAATTGACATCTGAACAAATTAAGAAATCCACATCTAAATCTAGAGGCCACCTTATGTCTCAATGTATTATTACGTACCTCAAAATGTTTTGTATAGCTAGTCTGGATGTAACCACTGTCGTTGAATTCACTGTGGGTGACACCTGCTGTAAGAAAGATACATCTCAGTATTTTACCATTGGAGTGTTTTCAGGGATAGAAGAATGTGTGAACACGTGACAGCGTGGCTGTGAACACGTGACAGCGTGGCTGTGAACACGTGACAGCGTGGCTGTGAACACGTGACAGCGTGGCTGTGAACACGTGACAGCGTGGCTGTGAACACGTGACAGCATGGCTGTAAACACGTGACAGCATGGCTGTAAACACGTGACAGCAAGAGGCTGATATAAACATACCAAGGCATAACTTAAAGAATTGTGTTAACATTAAAAATGTGTTCTGTTAATCGAAAATGTCATTCTAATCTGTGTGTAGGCATAAGTGCCTATGCGGGCGCATGTGTGTGTGTAAAGACAGAAATGATAGCTCCTACTTGTTTGGCCATCTATCACGTATGCAGGGTTTTCCTTGCCCAGTCTCTGTCCCACTGCACCACCACTCATCTCGATCTGGGACCTCGTTCTCCTGGGATACATCAAACACTTCACTGCAACAATCACACTATAAACCTCACATAATGATCAAGGTAACTGATCTGGTAATTGGGGACAAAATGGTAGCAGAACTCTTACCCCATTTCCTTTTGGTAGCTGGATTCTGAAATGAACCCCGAGAGAAAATAATAGTGAATCAAATCAGGTATAGACGTGTTGCTTTTGGTGATGGTAATTATGTCATGATGAATGTAGTAGGCCAAACTTTATTTGGATAGTCCATCTGTAGATGCTATCTACAGACTATCAGTAACATTTCAACTAACTATCTACTAACCCTAACACTAGCTCTAAGCCTAACCTTAACCTTACCCTAACCCTTATTCTAAACCTAACCCTAACCTTAGCAAGCACTTGCTTATCAACAGATAGTTTGTTGATAGTATGACCATCCGTAGAGCATCTACAGATGGAAAATCCGGACTTTCTAAATCAAGTGTGACCGAATTAATTCTCCAACATTTGTCTCTAGACATATAGGCCTATAGGTGTTATAGACATTTAGTCAGAGATTTGATATTAGACCTCATGTGTGTACCCTTTCAGACAGTGAGTAATCTACATCCACAAATGATCATACATAAACCTTTATACTCATTAGAAGATTTACTGCAAGTCAACCTCTTTGTTAGCATCTCCTTGAAGTCTGTTGCTTGTTGAGCTTTCGTGTATGCATCGGACATATGAGAGGCAAGCAGCGGGAGCCAAACAGTCCTAAAGTTACTATGTTTTCTGACTGGTGTGTCCTGTATTTAGATGAAGGCCTCTGCGTAGATCTCACCCTGGCATTGTCCTAATAGAGGACCTCAGTGAGACCTGTCCTGACTCAGTCTACTTGTTTTCTACTTTCTTCAGTGAAACAGAGCAAGAGGCTCGATTTGGGCATGACTCCTGCTCCTTGGACTACAGGAGGTTTGACCTTGATACAAGCTAAAGAAAGGCTTCTTACTTGCTTCTTTTCTGCGTTTGCAGCAGAAGACGATTCCAAGGATGAGTAGCACCAGCAGAGCGAAGCCACCGATGGAACAAACGACAGCGATGAGCACAGTCCAGTCTTGGGGCTCTGGTGAAACAGTGGTCTCGAGATAAGTAAGAGTTAGTGAGTTAGTATGTATGGTTAGTAAATATCACAATGTAGACTGACATCTCAGCCTTAAACTCAGTTGGCTATTAAGACAGTAGGTTCTATTGTAAGTCCAACCTGCCACTAGTTGTTAATGTACTAAACGAATCAAACGTGTGACGGAGCTACAGAAAATGATACATGGCAATATATGGGAGTTTTTCATATACATATAATATGGAGCCTCTGTGCTCTTGGAAGAAATGCACAACTTGTATCATGTAAGTATCTACCTGCATAAACAATGAATTCATTAACTTATTTATTAATGAGTAATTATGGAAAAATAATCACAGTCCCACAGAACAGTACAAAGGCATGTGTTTAGGGAGGTAGCTCTTATGCTTTCAGAGGAGTTTCTCATATTTTTTATTGCTCTAAAAATTGTAAGGCCAGCCAGGATCATCAACTTTTAATTGTGATTTTTGGCAGCACCTCAACTTGGCCAGGAACCCATAACATCCCTTTCCTGACTCAGCAAAGATTCCCATTTCTAACAGTGTAAGCAGACCTCAATAAATCCTATCCATGTTCAAGGTACTGTCCAGGCTACTGGAAGTGACCAGACAGGGCCGGCACTATAGGCTGGCCGTAGGGGTAATGGCCTGCCCTACCTTACCTCGTTGCCTGTCCAAACATTTCAACATTGATCATTTATTTGATCGAGAAGCAAACAGAAAGACTGATTAATCTAAGATAGGTTACCTTCGCACGTATCACCAGAGAAAGAATCAGAGCGATCAAAATGTATCTGATGCTGCCTGGCCAAAAAGAGTATTTGCATATCATACTCTTTTTAGCCAGACAGCATCAGATACATGGGCTACACACAGTAAGACAGAAAAACACTCTTTCGCACGCTCGGATGCTTTCTCTGGTGAGATAGTTTCAGTCACTTGTGAATTGAAGGAAAGTTGGCGGGTGCACAGTGTACTGTTTGGATCCTGGAATTATTTTGGAGAAACGTGCGAAGGTAACCTACTTTTGAAGTGATTTGTTTGACAATCAGATTAAAACATCAGACTGGTTGTGTTCATGCACATTACAATGTAAGATCATCAAGGACAACAACCACCCGAGCCACTGCCTGTTCACCCCACTACCATCCAGAAGGCTAGGTCAATACAGGTGCATCAAAGCTGGGACCGAGAGGCTGAAAAACAACTTATATCTCAAGGCCATCAGACTGTTAAACAGCCATCACCAACACAGAGAGGCTGCTTCCTACATACAGACTCGAATCCTTGGCCACTTTAATAAATGGATTACTATTCACTTTAAATAATGCCACATTAATAATGTTTACATTACTCATCTCATATGTATATACAGTTGAAGTCAGAAGTTTTCATACATTTAGGTTGGAGTCATTAAAAATCGTTTTTCAGCCACTCCACAAATTTCTTGTTAACAAACTATAGTTTTGGCATGTCGGTTAGGACATCTACTTTGTGTATGACACAAGTCATTTTTCCAACAATTGTTTACAGACAGATTATTTCACTTCTAATTCAATGTATCACAATTACAGTGGGTCAGAAGTTTACATACACTAAGTTGACTGTGCCTTTAACAGGTTGGAAAATTCCTGAAAATTATGTCATGGGTTGAGAAGCTTCTGATAGGCTAATTGACATAATTTGAGTCAATTGGAGATGTACCTGTGGATGTATTTCAAAGCCTACCTTCAAACTACCTCTTTGCTTGACATCATGGGAAAATCAAAAGAAATCAGCCAAGACCTCAGAAAACAAATTGTAGACCACCACACATCTGGTTCCTCCTTGGGAGCAATTTCCAAACACCTGAAGGTACCACGTTCATCTGTGCAAACAACAGTACGCAAGCATAAACACCATGGGACCACGCAGCCTTCATACCGCTCAGGAAGGAGATGCGTTCTGTCTCCTAGAGATGAACGTACTTTGGTGAGAAATGTGCAAATCAATCCCAGAACAACAGCAAAGGACCCTGTGAAGATGCTGGAGGAAACAGGTACAAAAGTAGCTATATCCACAGTAAAACGAGTTCTATAACGACATGTAAGGCCGCTCAGCAAGGAAGAAGCCACTGCTCCAAAACCGCCATAAAAAAGCCAGACTACGGTTTTCAACTGCACATGGGGACAAAGATCGTACTTTTTGGAGAAATGTCCTTTGGTCTGATGAAACAAAACTATTTTTTTATGGCCAAATAGTTCTAACTATAGAACTATTTGGTAATAACGACCATTGTTATGTTTGGAGGAAAAAGGGGGAGGCTTGCAAGCCGAAGAACACCATCCCAACCGTAAAGCACGGGGGTGGCAGCATCATGTTGTGGGGGTGCTTTGCTGCAGGAGGGACTGGTGCACTTAGATGATGGAACCATTAGGAAGTAAAATTATGTGGACATATTGAAGCAACATCTCAAGACATCAGTCAGGAAGTTAAAGCTTGGTCGCAAATGGGTCTTCCAAATGGACAATGACCCAAAGCATACTTCCAAAGTTGTGGCAAAATGGCTTAAGGACAACAAAGTCAAGGTATTGGAGTGGCCATCACAAAGCCCAAAGACCTTAATCCTATAGAAAATGTGTTGGCATAACTGAAAAAGCGTGTGTGAGCAACGAGGCCTACAAACCTGACTCAGTTACACCAGCTTTGTCAGGAGGAATGGGACAAAATTAACCCAACTTATTGTGGGGAGCTTGTGGAAGGCTACCCCGAAACGTTTGACCCAAGTTAAACAATTTAAAGGCAATGCTACCAAATACTAATTGAGTGTATGCAAACTCCTGACCCAATGGGAATGTGATGAAAGAAATAAAAGCTGAAATAAATCACTCTCTCTGCTATTATTCTGACGTTTTACATTCTTAAAATAAAGTGGTGATCCTAACAGACCTAAGACAGGGAATTTTTACTAGGTTTAAAGGTCAGGAATTGTGAAAAACTGAGTTAAATGTATTTGGCTAAGGTGTATGAAAACTTCTGACTTCAACTGTACTATATTTTATACCACGTATTGCATCTTGCCTATGCTGCTCGGTCATCACTCATCCATATATTTATATGTACATATTTTTATTCCACCCCTTTAGATTTGTATGTATAAGGTAGTTGTTGTGGAATTGTTCGATTATTTGTTGGATATTACTGCACTGTCGGAACTAGAAGCACAAGCATTTCTCTATACTTGCATTAACGTCTGCTAACCATGTATGTGACCAATAACATTTGATTTGATACATTTCTACAGTTATATTACATGTATTTCCTATAAAAACTAATTTAAAAATGTGTGCATGCCCTTGTCCCGTGAACAAAACGTGCCCCCCTATGGAAATCAAATGCCTGTCTAACTGAAGAGTCAGAAGAGTTCTTACCAACCACCAGGTAGATGGAGCTGGACAGTGGGGTGGTCAGGGCAGATACGCTGGCCAGGCACTTCACTTGGACACTGTTGACCCCACGGACAGTGAGGAGGCTGATGGAGTTATACAGACTGTCCAGGGCCTCACTGCTACTGTTGTAGCTGTTCTGGTTCACCATGACCCCATCCACCACCCAGCTCACTGTGGGCTTAGGGAACCAACCAGAGGCCTCACACTGGACGATGGCCTGGTGGCCCTGGGCCACTGTTATGTTACCTCCCACAATCCTCACTGTGCCGCTCTCTGTGGAGGCAGTCAGAAGAGAACAGTCAGCAACCGTGAGGGATGACATCTTATATGAAACACAATGAATATACTGTAGTGTTAATGTTGGACCACCTACAGAGTGGGAGTGGATAATTCTATAGATGTTGGAACTTAATTTGAGCCAGTTTCCTTCAGCAGGAAAATAATCCTGCAACTATGTTCTAGTATGGTAAATGCTTCCTGAATGTCCTGACTTATTAACACTGGTCCCAGCTGAGGGTTGGCCACAATGTAAACAATCAATGTAATATCGACATCCATTCAGTTGGATATTATTACTGCCTGCCTAGGAGTATTGATACATGGAGGGGAATATGTTTGTAATCAGGTAGGTCCAAATCAGGGGAATGAGAAGTCCATCCATGCACCATACTCTATATCAGGTGTGAAGGTACAACCCAGATGCAGACCATGTCGAATAAACAATAGATTAATATTCCAACGGGTGCAAACAATGGACAGGTCATGGCAGGCAGGGTTCAGTAAACCAGAGGTGGGGCAACGGTACCGGGCAGCAGACAGGCTAAGGGAGACAAAGGGCTGTGAGACATGGGTTTGACTCTGGAGACATGAAAGGTGGGGTGAATACGAAGGGTAAGGGGCAACAGAAGATGAACAGCAGAGGGGCTAATGATCTTGGAGATGGGTAACTGGTCGATAAACCGGGGGGAGAGATTGCGGGATTCCACCCGGAAGGGCAGATCCCGGGTAGATAGCCATACCTTCTGCCCGAGACGAAACTGGGGAGCCGGGTCCAATGGCAATCCACTTGTTGTCGATACCTGGAGGTGGTCTTGAGGAGTGCTCTCTTCCAGGTACGACGACAGCGGTAGACAAACATCTGGGCAGAAGGTATGCCGACCTCCTCTTCCTCCTCAGGGAAGAGTGGGGGATGATACCCGAGGGAACATTCAAATGGTGATAGGCTTGTGGCAGATCAGGGAAGGGTGTTGCGGGCGTAATCTGCCCACACCAGCTGCTGGCTCCAGGTGGTGGGGTTGGCGGAGACCTGGCAGCGCAGGGTGGTCTCGAGGTCATGGTTGGCTCGCTCCGACTGGCCATTAGACTGGGGGTGGAACCCAGTGGACAGGCTGGCTGACGACCCAATGAGGGTGCAGAACACCTTCCAGAACTGAGACGAGAACTGAGGGCTGTGGTCAGAGAACATGTCCACGGGCAGTCCATGGATCCGGAAGACGTACTGCACCATGAGCTGGGCACCATGAGCTGGGCCATCGATCCACCACGGTCAGGATGGCGGTGTTGCCATCAGACGGGGGGAGACCCGTGATGAAGTCCAGGGAGATTGGTCCCACTCCAGGACCACGGAGTGGACAGCGTCAGGCACGAACATCTGGTTATCTGGGACCCCCTAGGGTTCGGCTGGGACCGCTGTGCCTCCCGAACCTGTTTCCCGACCGATACCCCAGCTGAGTGCCGTCGCCAGGCACGAGATGGGAAGGAGCTCCGGGGTCGGGCTCTGGGGTGGTAGCTGAGTGGTTATAGCGGTGAGACAGGGCATCCGGCTTGACATTCTTGGAACCCGGCCGGTAGGAGAGGGAAAAGTTGAACCGGGTAAACAGCAGGGCCCATCTCACCTGCCTGGAGTTGAGGCTCTTGGTGGTGCGGAGATACTCCAGGTTTTTGTCGTCGGTCCAAACAATGAACGGATGTTCCGCCCCTTCGAGCCAGTGCCTCCATTCCTCCAATGCCATCATCACCACGAGAAGCTCCCGATTCCCCACATCGTAATTCCTCTCCATGGAGGTGAGGTGGTGGGAGAAGAAGGCGCAGGGATGTAGCTTAAAACTTCTTTGGGATAGGTGAGAAGGTAGCGTCCCACCTGGCCAACATCCGGTGAAATGGCAGAGCGCCAAATTCAAATTAAATAACTATAAATATTAAACTTTCATGAAATCACAAGGGCAATACATCAAAATAAATCTTAACTTGTTGTTAATCCAGCCAATGTGTCAGATTTCAAAAAGGCTTTAAGGCGAAAACAAACCATGCGATTGTTTGAGGACAGCATCCAGCACACAAATGCATAAAAAATCATTTTCAACCAGGAAGCTGCGACACGAAAGTCAGAAATAGCGATAGCGATCTTCTTCTGTTGGCACTCCAAAAGGTTTCAGTTACATTACAAATGGTCCTTTTGTTCGATAGATTTCTTCTTTATATCCATAAAATCCCAGTTTAGCTGGTGCGCTTCAGTCAATAATTCACTCGGTTTCTATCAGTCAAAAGGCAAACAAAATTAATCCCAAACGTTACCAATAAACTTATCCAAACAAGTCAATCAACGTTTATAATCAAGCCTTAGGTACCCTAAAATGCAAACAAACAATACAATTTAAGACGGAGAATCGTTATTGTCTTTACCGGAGATAAACAAAAATTACGCGCTCTCGGCCATGCGCATGGAAACACTACAGACAAAATGGGAGCCCTTAGAAAAACTACTTCTTCTCCCACATTTTTCCAAAAACCAGCCTGAAACTCTTTCTAAAGACTGTTGACATCTAGTGGAAGCCCTAGGAACTGCAATCGGGCATGATTTCGCCCTATTATAAAAGTGCCAGCCATTGAACTCAGTGGTAGGATGAAAAAAACATTTCTTGGGATGGTTTGTCCTCGTGGTTTCATCTGCCATTTCAGTTCTGTTATACTAACAGACATTCTTTTAACAGTTGTAGAAACTTTGAAGTATTTTCTATCCGATTCTACCAATTATATGCATATCCTACCTTCTGGGCCTGAGTAGCAGGCAGTTTACTTTGGGCACGCTTTTCACCGGAAGTCAAAATACCGCCCCCTATCCCATAGAAGTGTTAAGGTCCAGGGCATTGGCCACCACAAACTGGAGGTGAACCCCAGGAAGCGTTGCAGCTGCACCCTGGATGTAAGCTGAGGTCAATCCACCACCGCTTTCACCTTCTTGGGATCCATCTTGACGCTCCCAGCAGAGATGATGTAGCTCAGAAAGGGCATGGTGGAGCGATGGAACTCACACTTTTCCTCCTTAACGAACAACTGATCCTCCAAAAGGAGCTGGAGAACCTGCCGGACATGGAGCACGTGTTCTTGGGGGCAGCGGGAGAAGATGAGGATGTCATCAATGTAGACGAAGACGAATTGGTTCAGCATATCGCGGAGAACGTCATTCACCGGAGCTTGGAACACGGCAGCGGCGTAGGTGAGGCCAAAGAGCATGACCAGATATTCATAGTGGCCGCTGGCTGTGTTGAAGGCGGTCTTTCACTCGTCCCCCTCTCGTATCCGCAACAGGTGGTAGGCATTACTTAGATCCAGCTTGGAGTACACAGTGGCCCCCTGGAGCGGCTCGAAGGCTGCGGAAATGAGTGGAGTGGATGACTGTTCTTTACAGTGATGTCATTGAGTCCCTGGTAGTCAATGCACAGGCGCAGGATCTTGTCCATCTTCTCCACGAAGAAGAACCCTGCGCCAGTGGAAGAGGAAGAGGGACAGATAAATCCAGTATCTAGGGAGTCCCCAATGTAGTCCTCCATAGCCTTGGTTTCCGGTCCCGAATGTGAGTACAGACTCCCCGGCGAAGCGTGGCGCTAGGGAAAAGGTCAATCTCGCAGTCATAGGGACGGTGTGGTGTAAGGGAAGTTGCCCAGGACTTGCTGTGACACCTCCCGGAGATCCTGGTATTTAGCGGGAATGGTGGATAGATCCGGAACCACCTCCAAGGACCCAGGAAGACATCCCAGGGGCAGGTTATGCCGACTTCAGACAATGGGTGTGACAGAACAAATTCAAGCCCATGATGGCACCTGTAGACCAGTTGATGAGTGGATTGTGTCGCTGGAGTCAGGAGAATCCCAAAAACACGAGGATCTGGGGGGACTTGATGAGCAGGAACTGAACGGTCTTGCTGTGATTCCCTGACACACGTATGTTGATAGGAGTGGTATTATAGCTGACCCTACCAATAGAGCGCCCATCCAATGCTCTAACATCCATGGGAATGGAGAGAGGCTGAGTGGGGATATTCAGCTCAGAAGCCAGTGTGACATCCAAAAAGCTCTCATCGGCCCCAGAGTCAAGGAGGACCCAAAGAGATTTGGACTGGTTTCCCCACAGCAGAATGACATATAAAGGGTTGTGAGTAAGGAAAGGAGAAAAGTCCCCCTAATAGCCCACCAGAGTACTCGCTCCTACCGGTGAGCCTGCACTTTTACCGAGCACGAGGACACAAAATGAACCGCAATACGGACAGCTCCTTGTGCAGACACTGTGTTGCCATTCCGCTGGCGACAGCCCAGCCCTGACTAGCTGCATGGGCTTGGGAAACAGTGCCTTGGCCCTCCTCGGTGACTCTTGAGAAATGTAGGGAAATCTCGGTGCTCTCGGCCACGGGACCGTCGGGGACTTCTGGGAGGACTCGGAGGCAAGGTGGAGTCCCTGGACGTGCGAGTGAAATCAAATTTCCTCTCGATCTGTCATTCCCGCAATCGCCCATCGATGCGGATGGTCAAAGCGATGAGGGGGTCAAACTCTGTGGGTAACTCCCGAGCCGCAAGCTCCTCCTTAACCTCCTCCGAGTTGCTGTGCAGGAACATGTCAAACAGTGGTTCCGGGTTCCACGCACTCTTAGCTGCCAACGTACGGAATTCCACTGCATAGTCGGCCACAGTGCGGGCATCCTGCCGGAGCTGGATTAGCTTCCGGGCAGCTTCTCTCCAGGAGAAAGGGGCATCAAGGACCTTCCTCACCTCTCCCACGAACCCCTCCAGGCTCTCGCATATGGCCCGGCTGCTGTTCCCATACAGCGGTAGCCCAGGTGAGAGCCCTTCCAGACATCAGCGTGATGAGGTAGGCTATTTTGGAGCAATCCGAGGGGAAGTAGGAGGGCTGAAGCTCGAAAATGAGGGCACACTGAGCTAGAAACACCTGACAGGTGCTCAGCTCTCCATTAAAGCGTTGCGCAGGAGGTAAACGGGGGAGGTGGAGTGGCCGGTGGGGCGGCATTGCTAACCGCCGAATTGCTGAGGCGTGGTGGGGTTACCAGCAGCATGTCCAATGCCCAGTCATGGTGCTCAGCCAACGTTTGGACCCTCTCTATCAGCCCATGAAGCAATTACTCATGCCTACCCATGGAGGCTCCTTGGGAGGAGATGGCGTTGCGCAGCTGGCCCGGGTCTGCTGGGTCAGTCATGGCCTGTTTGTACAATCAGGTGTGAAGGTACGACCCAGATGCAGACCACGTAGAATAAACAATAGTTTAATATTCCAACAGGGGCAGGCAATAGACAGGTCAAGGCAGGCAGGGGTCAGTAAACCAGAGGTGTTAAACCAGAGGTATAAATACACAGGGGATAATGGAGAAGATGGGCGACACCTGGACGGGGGTGGAGACAATCACAAAGACAGGTGAAACAGATCAGGGTGTGACACCATAGAAACAAGACCAAATCAATATCCAACAAAGGTAATCAAATAGAGCCAGCAGGAGCCGCAATAAGATGAACAGTAAATTGTAACCGTGAATGTGTAAATGGCATACCATCACCCAAGCCACTAGAGCAAGGAGTACAAAACAGAGTCAACCAAGGACGACCACACTCGCATGATGAGTGCCCTTGCCTGAGATTTGAAGACTTGCATAGGCTTTAGCTCAGCAGGCTAGCAGGATAGTAGTCTTATGGCACACAAGAGACCAGGGTTCAAATTCTAGGTCAATCACACATTTTGCTGAAGTGCTAATAAAAACAGATGTCAGCTCTATAAAACAAAAAAATGTCAAAAGAGTGTTCAGTAAAGATCAACTGAATTGAGAATATTCATTCCCGTTGCGATTTATAATCAAATACCAAAATGTTTTTCAACATCTTGTCTCCAGGCTGGAATCTTTGTCTCAGAACATTTGATGCCAAACTTTATTCCTCTCTTTTTTGTGTGAACTCTACCATGTGGAAATAGGCAAATTTTGCAAATAATGAGCCTCTCCCTATGCATGGTGCAACTCTTCAAAATAGTCCATAAATGCTGAGCTCTACAAGGCATTTGCATATCCACAGTGTGTTTGGTTGTGTGTATGCTTGGTTGGTTTTTCTATCATTTTGGGGATAGAAAAGTCATCATAAGGGTAGTACAAAACAGGAAAATTCTCCCTCATGGGGACATTTCCAGCATGCCCATGAGGACAACGGCTATTCTAAGCTCAGAGGTTTGGTTTAGGGTTAGGGTTGCAATGAGGATTAGGGTCAGAATTTGGGTTAGGGCAAGGGGTTAGTGGTTAGGTTTAGGGTTAAGGTTAAGGTTAGGAATTAGGTTTAGGTTAGGGTTACGGTTCAGGGTAAGGGATTAGGAAACATATTGTAGTTCCACACGAGGATAGAAGAACATCACGTGTGTGTGTGTGTGTGTGTGTGTGTGTGTGTGTGTGTGTGTGTGTGTGTGTGTGTGTGTGTGTGTGTGTGTGTGTGTGTGTGTGTGTGTGTGTGTGTGTGTGTGTGTGTGTGTGTGTGTGTGTGTGTGTGTGTGTGTGTGTGTGTGTGTGTGTGTGTGTGTGTGTGTGTGTGTGTGACTTGAGGAGATTGCGCTTTAAATAAATGCTTACCATCAAAGTAAGCAGTGGAGTACAATTAACCATAATGCAAATCTTACAGCTCCCATCCACTAGTGTGTTTTATCTTACCCTTGTCTAGGAGCCAAAGCATACTTGCTGATTGGAAACAACGGATGCAAGGGTGGTGTACACAGTATTTTGGTGTACAATGTTTCTCTGGGATCCATAGACCAGCACTGTATTTTCTCTGCACAATTGCTAATGTGTAGATCAGACCAGTAAGATTTTTGGCTACAGTAAAAATACTTACTGTACATGGACTTGGTTCATTGGTTATTTATTACACTAATCACTTTTGGCAACTGTGGCAAATTAGCTAGACAGAGAAAACTTGCCTTACCCACTGGGCACAGACGTCAGTTCAACATCTGGTTTTGATTTACATTTGGTTGTGCTGACAATTAACGCGAACTCAATGTGAAATCCACCAAAAATGTCACCCTGCCCCAGTTACTCTGCAGTTTATTCATTCATTTAATTTAATCTCCTCAACAATGGTACTCTATCATTTCAGTAAAGGTGATTATTTAAATCAACTCCATATTCTAACCTTGGATTATATAGAAGCTCATCAAAAGTATTTTAAAGAGTTATTTCTGTCTGAATCAGACTGTTCCATCTGCCTAATACATGGATCCTTATTCCTGTGTTGATGATTAGCCAGGACCTGCTGAGAGAACAGATTATTATCCCTTTCTATGCTCAGGGTTTACAGTGTGCTACCACTTCTCTACTCTCTGATCTTACAGTGTATACTACTGCTCTCCAGAGCATAGGTCGGTCATTACACTACTGTCATCTATAGTGATACTGTATGTGCACAGCCTATACAGTGCAGAATGAGATGGGAAAAATACATTATTTTACTACTCTGCACATTTTGATTCCAGTAAAGAGGCCAGTCTTCACTTCTAAGGATGAAATATTGAGGATTTGTTCCCAACCTTGGACAAAGAGCTGAGCGGTCTGGGTCGGCTTTTCCTGGACGCCACAGCTGACGTCACCAGAGTCGTTCCTCCAGACGTCCCGGATGATGAACTCCCAGCAGTATATGTCGGCACTGGAGTAGTTTTTAACGGCGAAACGACGGTTGTGCTCAGACACACCGGTGCCACTGTTGATGGTGAGGACCAAAACAGTTTTAAGCATCCATGACATGGAGTACCAGGCCTCAGACAGGCTGATGTTAAACCGAGCCTCTGAGCCCCGTAGCACAGTCACATTCAGGGGCTCCAGCTGAGGGACTCCTGAGACTCCTGGAGAGGAGAGGAGAGGAGAGGAGAGGAGAGGAGAGGAGAGGAGAGGAGAGGAGAGGAGAGGAGAGGAGAGGAGAGGAGAGGAGAGGAGAGGAGAGGAGAGGAGAGGAGAGGATCCAAGTGTGGTTAGAGTTGGGGGTGAAAGGAGATAATGATTATCTATTTGTCATTTGTTATATTTGAGATCATTAAGTTTGCTGACGACACAACAGTTGTAGGCCTGATCACCGACAACAATGAGACGGCCTATAAGGAGGAAGTCAGAGAACTGTCCGTGTGGTGCCAGGACAACAACCTCTCCCTCAATGTGAGCAAGACAAAGGAGCTGATCGTGGACTACAGGAAAAGGCCGGCCGAACAGGCCCCCATTAACATCAACAGGGCTGTAGTGGAGCGGGTCGAAAGTTTCAAGTTTCTAGGTTCCCACATCACCAACTAACTATCACGGTCCAAACATACTAAGACGGTCGTGGGGAGGGCACGACAAAACCTTTTCACCCCCAGGAGATTGAAAAGATTTGGCATTGGTCCCCAGATCCTCAAAAGTCTCTACAGCTGCACCATCCTGACAGGTTGCATCACCGCCTGGTATGGCAACTGCTCGGCATCGGACCGTAAGGCACTACAGAGGGTAGTGAGAACGGCCCAATACATCACTGGGGCCAAGCTTCCTGCCATCCAGGACCTATATAATAGGCGGTGTCAGAGAAAAGCTTATAAAATTGTCAGAGACTCCAGTCACCCAAGTGTTTATAGACTGTTTTCTCTGCTACTGCACGGCAAGCGGTACTGGAGCGCCAAGTCCAGCACCAAAAGGCTCCTCAACAGCTTCCACCCACAAGCCATAAGACTGCTGAACAATTCATAAAAACACCACCGGACAATTTACATTGACCTCTCCTCCCTTTTGTACACTCGCTGTTTGTTTGTTATCTATGCATGTACAGATTACCTCAACTAGCTTGTACCCCTGCACACTGACTCGGTACTGGTGCCCCCTGTATATAGCCTCGTTATTGTTATTCTTATTGTGTTACTTTTATTATTACTTTTTATTTTAGTCTACTTGGTAAACATTTTGTTAATGGTTAATGTCTTGTAAGTAAGCATTTCACGGTAAAGTCTACACTTGTTGTATTCGGCGCATGTGACAAATAAATTTGATTTATTTTTTATTTAATTTGATATATTTGTGAGTTGTTAGGTACAGTTTGCAAGATAAGCACAGATATGATAAGCTTTTGTTGAAGAACATTCACTACAGAGTGAAGTTGAAATAGCTATGAAAGGGCCAGCATGACGATTGTTGTTTATGGCCCTATGTGGGGGGGAATGGACTTAGAAACAATAAACTCATTCTGTTCACAAGTTTGATCCTTGTTGTTGAGTGTAGTCAACTTGGCTGGTCTCCTTGGAGATGGACGTTCCCCTGAACTTATACATTTGTAATGATTCTGAGCCACTACACCGCTCAAAAGGAGAGCCCAGAGCCACTTCCACTACTGCTACTACTGGGGTCGGACTGCTGCCGCTACGACTTCTGCCGCTGCTACTTCCTGGTCCAAGAGAGTGGAGTGGAGCCGAACCGAACCGATGGTGCTCCAATGCCCAGATGACTGATACAACGCATGCTATTTCCCAGAAATGGGATGATTGACTTTCCTAACCCTTGTGAGTAATTTGAGTGACTTGAGTGAGTGATTTGCCTTGGGGCCTTAGCACCTGTATTCTTGTCTTTGCTGCAAGTGCCACACCTCTAGAACAGTAAACCTCGAGAACCCTCTTGACTCATTATTCTGTCGATAGAACAAGTTCCTAAAACAGTCTCAGGTGTTTGGAATGTTGGGCCTGTTTACACTCTGAGGTGCTCATTCATTACATAATAATAGATGCATTTTACAAAGCTCTTTTCATACAGAAAAAATGCATCTTAAAAAAATGCATCTAAGGAGCCCCATGGAGCTCCAATGAGACATGGATAGGCTTTCAGCAAAGTGACTTTCACTTTTACTTGAGTCATTTTCTATTAAGGTATCTTTACTTTTACTCAAGTATGACTATTGGGTACTTTTTCCACAATTGCTTGTAATGACAGAGTTGTGGGTTTGATTCCAACGAGGGACCAGTGTGAATGAAAATGTATGCACTCACTACTGTAAGTCACTCTCGATAAGAGCATCTGCTAAATGACAAAACATTGATGAGGCTACTTGTGGCTACTTTGAAGAATCTAAAATGTAAGATATATTTTGAGTTGAGTCGCTGGCCATGGCATAACACTTCCTGCTGATTGCAGGAAATCATGCACAGAACGAGTAGTATGGCTGGTGGCATTTTCAAGCTGGAGGGTGAGGGAGGAGAATGTCTTCTTTGTAACGCACAGCGTTGAGATTGCCTGCAATGACAACAAGCTCAGTCCAATGATGCTGTGACACACCGACCCAGACCATGACCAACCCTAAACCTCCAAATCGATCCCGCTCCAGAGTACAGGCCTCGGTGTAAAGCTAATTCTTTCGACTATAAACGTGAATCCGACCATCACCCCTGGTGAAACAAAACCGCAACTCGTCAGTGAAGAGCACTTTTTGTTTTGCCAGTCCTGTCTGGTCCAGTGACGGTGGGTTTGTGCCCATAGGCGATGTGGTTGCCGGTGATGTCTGGTGAAGACCTGCCTTACAACAGACCTACAAGCCCTCAGTCCAGCCTCTCTCAGCCAATTGCGGACGGTCTGAGCACTGATGGAGGGATTGTGCATTCCTGGTGTAACTTGGGCAGGTGTTGTTGCCATCCTGTACATGTCCCTCAGGTGTGATGTTTGGATGTACCAATCCTGTGCAGGTGTTGTTACACGTGATCTGCCACTGCGAGGATGATCAGCTGTCCGTCCTGTCTCCCTGTAGCGCTGTCTTAGGCATCTCACAGTACGGACATTGCAATTTATTGCCCTGGCCACATATGCAGTCCTCATGCCTCCTTGCAGCATGCCTAAGGCACATTCACGCAGATGAGCAGGGACCCTGGGCATTGTTCTTTGGTGTTTTTCAGAGTCAGTAGAAAGGCCTCTTTAGTATCCTACATTTTCATAACTGTGACCTTAATTGCCTGCCGTCTGTAAAATGTTAGTGTCTTAACGTCCATTCCACAGGTGCATGTTCATTAATTATTCATGGTTCATTGAACAAGCATAAGAAACAATGGTTAAACCCTTTACAATGAAGATCTGTGAAGTTATTTGGATTTTTACGAATTATCTTTGAAAGACAGGGTCCTGAAAAAGGGACGTTTCTTTTTTTGCTGAGTTTATATTTAAATATTTACAATTTCATAAAATGATGTTACATGTAGTCTTTTGGTTCAACCATAATGCATAATAAACATGATCAACAGAGGGAACATATTGGGTGTACTCTGATAAGGTGGAGAAAGAATACATTAATTTACAAGACCTGTTCACAGAAAATATAATTGGTCATAAGATGGGCCTGAGATCAAAGTCAATATTCAGACCACTAGGGGTAAATGTGTTTAAAATAGGACATCCAGTAGGCCTCCCTCTAGTAGTTGGATCTCCATGTTACCTCCTCTCCTTGGTAGAGCAACATGCTCAATGCCTGTGTATTTGAGGGAGGAGATGGGATGGTTAGCTTCAACAAAGTAAGCTGCTATTGGATTATTAGTGTTCTCACACCTGATAGAGCTGCGGTGTTCAGCTATGCATTATTTTAATTGTATTTTTGTTTGTCCTACCTGGCTTTCCCACATGTACAGGTGATGAGATAGATTACCCCCGTTGTCTTGCATGAGATGATCCCCCTAACAGGAATTTTTCAACCTCTATGTGGGAGTCTGAAGAAGGATGTTGTTCTAGTGCTATTGCGCTGTGCACATGAGCCACATTTGTAGTTCCCATTTGGAATGGGTGTCAAGAGTGTTTGAGTGAGCTCAAGGGGCAGGTCAGATCTTACCAAGTTATCTACATTATTGTGACCATGCTTATAGACCACCAGTGGAGGCTCCTTGAAGAGGTGTGCAATTTCTTTGTCTGATTGCAAAATATGCCAGTGCTTTTTCAGGATTGCTTTCATTTTCTCAGAACACTTGGTGTACTGAGTGCAAAACACCATTGTTTTTTGTCTTTGATTTAGTTGTTAGCAATTCCTCTCTTGGTTTTTGAGATATTTTCATCATTGCAGCATTAAGAGTTTTGTCCTTGTAGCCTCTCATTTTGAATGTATCTGTCATTGTCTTAGCATTGTTGTCAAAATCTGACTGGTAGCCACAGATTCGTTTAACTCTGCATAACTGGCTATATGGTAGACCATTCTTGAGGGGAAGGGGATGCATACTATCCGCACATACTGTAGCAGGGTACCCCAGTCTGCAGCAGTCCAATCCCTGTACCTTTTGCAGAATATCAGTCTGTCCCTTATGTTTTCCTGGAGAGAAGTGGCTTCTTTGCTGCCCTTCTTGACACCAGGCCATCCTCCAAAAATCTTAGCTTCACTGTACGTGCAGATGCATTCACACCTGCCTGCTGCCATTCCTGAGCAAGCTCTGTACTGGTGGTGCCCTGACCCCACAGCTGAATCAACCTTAGGAGACTGCCCTGGCGCTTGCTGGACTTTCTTGGGCACCCTGAAGCCTTCTTCACAACAATTGAACCGCTCTCCTTGAAGTTCTTGATGATCCGATAAATGTTTTTTTAGGTGCAATCTTACTGGCAGAAATATCCTTGCCTGTGAAGCCCTTTTTGTGCAAAGCAATGATGGCGGCACATGATGTCAGTTGGTCCTTTTGTGGCAGGGCTGAAATGCAGTGGAAATGTTTTTGGGGGATTCAGTTCATTTGCATGGCAAAGAGGGACTTTGCAATGGATTTCAATTCATCTGATAACTCTTCATAACATTCTGGAGTATTTGCAAATTGCCATCATACAAACTGAGGCAGCAGACTGTGAAAATTCATGTTTGTGTCATTCTCAAAACTTTTGGCCACGACTGTACATAACCTGGTTCAAGCATTTATGACATTACCCTGAAGAAGGCACAGTAATGCCGAAACGTTGGTGGGTTTTTTTAAATACTGGGAGGTTATACATATGGAGTGTGCGACTCTCTTTGTTATTATAGTAAAGTACTTAAGTAGAAATACTTTAAAGTACTACTTAAGTGTTTTTTGATGTATCTTTACTTCACTTTTCTATTTATATTTTTGACTACTTTTACTTCACTACATTACTTAAGAAAATAATGTACCTTTTACTCCATACATTTTCCCTGACACCCAAAAGTATTCGTCACATTTTGAATGCTTAGCCGAACAGGAAAATGGTCCAATTTACGTACTTACCAACAGAAAATCATTGATCATCCATACTGCCTCTGATCTGACGGACTCATTAAACACACATGCTTCGTTTGTAATTTATGTCTAAATGTTGGTGTGCCCCTGGCTATCCGTAAAAATAAAAAAAATAAAACTGGTGCCGTCTGATTTGCATAAAATAAGTCATTTTGATACTTTAATATATTTTATTAATTACATTTACTTTTGTTACTTAAGTATATTTAAAACCAAATCATTTTAGACTTTTACTCAAGTAGTTTTTACTGGGTGACACACTTTTACTATATATTTTTTATTTTTCTATTTTTTCCTTTATTTAACTAGGCAAGTCAGTTAAGAACAAATTCTTATTTTCAATGACGGCCTAGGAACAGTGGGTTAACTGCCTGTTCAGGAGCAGAACGACAGATTTGTACCTTGTCAGCTAGGGGATTTGAACTTGCAACCTTCAGGTTACTAGTCCAACGCTCTAACCACTAGGCTACCCTGCCGCCTATTAAGGGACAGTGCCTTCGGAAAGTATTCAGAACCCTTTACTTTTTCCACATTTTGTTACATTACAGCCTTTTTCTAAAATGTATTAAATAGTTTTTTTCCTCAATCTACACACAATACCCCATAATGACAAAAAAAAAAATATCACATTTACATACTGTAAGTATTCAGACCCTTTACACAGTACTTTGTTGAAGCACCTTTGGCAGCGAATACAGCCTCGAGTCTTCTTGAGTATGACGCTACAAGCTCGTCACACATGTACTTGGGGAGTTTCTCCCATTCTTCTCTGTAGATACTCTTCAAGCTCTGTCAGGTTGGAAGGGGAGCGTAGTTGCAAAGCTATTTTCAGGTCTCTCCAGACATGTTCGATCGGGTTCAAGTCCGGGCTCTGGCTGGGCACTCAAGGACATTCAGAGATTTGTCCTGAAGCCACTCATGCGTTGTCTTGGCTGTGTACTTAGGGTTGTGAACTTTCGCACCAGGCTGAGGTCCAGAGCGCTCTGGAGCAGGTTTTCATCAAGGATCTCTCTCTGTACTTTGATCTGTTCATCTTTCCCTCGATCCGGACTTGTCTCCCAGTCCCTGCCACTAAAAGAATATCCCTACAGCATGATGCTGCCACCACCATGCTTCACCGTAGGAATGGTGCCAGGTTTCCTCCAGAAGTGACACTTGGCATTCAGGTCAAATAGTCTTGGTTTCATCAGACCAGATAATCTTTTTTCTTGTGGTCTGAGACCTTAAGGTGTCCCATGCACAGTATCATCAGTTTACAGCGAGTGTATCAATGAAATTCAGATAATGAGTGGAATATATTTGCATATATAACCAAAGTATTTCAGCAGTGAATTGTACACTGCACTCCAAATGGTAGCACACAAGAGTGAAGCACACTGGCTGATGGAGAATGATGTACAATATTTACAACCACATCCATATATGATTTGGTTTTGCCTTCTAACATAAATTGATGTCAAATTGATACATTTATGAGGTACAAATATATAAATGTACTCAGTCAATCAAACATGTGCTTCGAGTTTTGAAACATGAGCCATTTTGATGATCTGTTTATATTTCTGTGCTTAGAGTTGTGAAAATGTACCACATACTTGGGGAAATTGCACCAAAGTGATTGGAGAAAAAAAACTGCACTATCCTGATGAGACCTGACTCATAAAGTTTCCTTAAGAAGGAAGCAATATTATAGCCTGGTGTAGTCAACGTAAAGCCGTATCCATTAGGCATGTTAAATCAGAGACCTGTATTTCTCTGCATTGCTGTGATAAACACGAGAAGGCCTCATGCGAAATTAACAGCTTTAATCACTCCCAAACGAGACTAGTCTAACTAGGGCAAGATGAAGCCAGGGATAAATGATATGCTGAGCTGGGTTCTAATGCTCGTTCAGTGAAATAGTGTTGGATGTTTATTCACTATTATCTATTCTCATGAACAGGGAAATGTTTGGGTAATCCCAATTGTGACGTCAACTATGGATTTTGTCCCCATCCTATCATATTCAGTAGATTTGTTTCAATTGTGAGTATATGCGATGTAGTGTGTCAAATGTGTATATGTGTGCATAAAATATTGAGGTCTGCTCACCTGTTGCATAGAGTAAAAGCAACGTGAAGAAAACACTGGCCATGTTGCCCAGGTAACAGTCATGCTAATATTCCCTGCCTGTAATATAAAAACAAAAAAGACAATGGCATGGAAACAACACAGCGGGCAGCAAAATAGTGTTACACATTCAAACAGACCTCTGAGAGCTCTGAACGCTACATTTTTCACCAAGGAATGTTGTGCGAGGAACTCCCCTGTTCACAAAAACACATACATTTTCTGATTGATCGCTGATCAAAGACTCACTACAGCCCAACCACAGAAACATTATATCTTAATAACTTATCTTCTCGAACAAACATTAATCAAACAAAATATATTATTGAAACAAAATATATTTCAATAATTGCAGTCTCATAGATCCGTCCATTCAGAGTACCGACAGAATCATACTTCCTCCCTAAGTCTTTCCCTCAACAACAACAAACAAGATCATTCTGAAATTGCTTTTTCTTTAGGAAATATTCCTACTGAGATCCAATGTACATCGACATACATCATTCTAATAACTTACTTGTTGAAGACTTTTAGAGCGATGACTAAAATGGATCCAAGGTTAATTTCCTGTTGAATCAGACCTAGTAAATAGAGGGACTCCACCTTCAGGTGAAACCAAATGTAGCTTCACTCCCCCATATACATCTACCTCTACAGAGAGCAAGGTCCAAACATGTAACAGTTCCCTTATCAGTCACACTTGCATGAGTGAGTGCTTAAGCGTTTGTTTGAGTGTGTGTCACAGTTTCACCTTCTTGCATAGTGATTATTGGCATAGTTAAGCTTGCTGGTAGAGCAGAAGTTTACCAGAGAGTCAACTGAGGTAGGTTGTCTACCCAACAGATTACCTTAGGGGGCTTTCATCCCTACATGACACATCTGGGATGTCGTCTGGGGTGAATAATACCACAGAGCAGTGGTGTTGTGACACAAACACACAACAGCCTTTAAGCAGACACACCCATGTGTTGCATTCGGTGCCATGTTTTAGTGTAAGTACATCAATATCATTCTGAGGTTTTTCAACATGGGGCCACATATTTCTGACCCAGATACAGTGCCTTTGGAAAGTATTCAGACTCCTTGACTTTTTCCACATTTAGTTACCTTACATCCTTATTCTAAAATTGATTAAATAAATAAAAACCCTCAGCAATCTACACAAAATACCGCATAATGACAAAGCAAAAAAAAGGTTGTTAGCTATTTCTGCAAAACACATTTAAAACAAAAATTGAGCTCAGGTATATCCTGTTTCCATTGATCATTCTTGAGATGTTTCTACAACTTGATTGGAGTCCACCTGTGGTAAATACAATTGATTGGACATGAGTTGGAAAGGCACATGCCTGTCTATATAAGGTCCCACAGTTGACAGTGTATGTCAGAGCAAACACCAAGCCATGAGGTCGGAGGAATTCTCTGTAGAGCTCCGAGACAGGATTGTGTCAAGGCACAGATCTGAGGAAGGGTACCAAAACATTTCTGCAGCATTGAAGGTGCCCAAGAACACAGTGGTCTCCATCATTCTTAAATGGAAGAAGTTTTGAACCACCAAGACTCTTCCTAGACCTGGCCGCCTGGCCAAATTGAGCAATCGGGGGAGAAGGGCCTTAATCAGGGAGGTTACCAAGAAGCCGATGGTCACACTGAGAGAGCTCTAGGGAACCTTCGAGAAGGACAACCATCTCTGCAGAACTCAAACAATCAGGCCCTTTATGGTAGAGTTGCCAGACGGAAGCCACTCTTCAGTAAAAGGCACATGACAGCCTGCTTGGTGTTTGCCAAAAGGTACCTAAAGACTCTCAGACAACGAGGAACAACTGCATTCCAGCCACTGTCTATTCCTCAAGTTACCACTAGCTAAATCTAAGACCTTAAAATGCCTATTTACTCTGTTCCACCTGACTGCGCAATCCATTGTCTCATCAGCCCAGCCAGGCAATGTATAAACTTGATCTCCACTATAAAAGAATTCTGGACATTATCTCACATTTCATTTAGATTAACATTTCGTTTTCAACTGCGGAGATTTGGATATACCATGCTGTCTGTCTCTCTGACATTTGCAACATTGTTTACATTTTCAAATTCGATCACCAGCTGTCTCATAGTAATGAACATGTCTGGAGTCGGAACGAGACACAGTCAGGCAGAGTTTCTCAGCCAGTGAAATCATGAATCAGCTGGCATAATGTTTATGGATATATACAAAGAAATGTAAATTGAAAATGTCAAACAAATTTGCAGTCTTTCCAACTTTAGTTTGAAGTGATTGTGTTAGCTGTGTTGTTGACTAGATCTTCTGAACAAGTGTCCTGACGAGAGCGCACATTTTCTATGCCAGGAGAAATTGCGCCTCATTAGCTCATTGTTATGGATGTATCCAAATAAATGTCAATAGAAAACAGCTTAAACAAATGCAAATGCAGCTACTGTTGTTATTCTTCTGCATTGTTTTACTGTGACTGTAAGTTAGCCGTAGTTGGCTAGCTAGCAAGCAAGGGATAATCTCCATAGACACAGAACAAGAAGACTGAACGACTGGGTCGCGCCTGTGGCAACCGAGCCGATAGAAGGAATGACCAGCCGGCTTGGGTAGCAATCATTGTGGAAGGTTGAAATAGTATGAATAAAGTAATAAAAAATACAAATAAAATGCAAATATGTCAGTCATTATTTGAATATGTTGGTAACCCATTGTGTAAAAGTGATAATGCCCTCGAAGCCGGTGTTTGGAGAAGATATTGACACAGGGCCTAACAACACTTTTCGGGCATTATCACTTAACCATATGTGGTCAAGTATTTTGGCACAGACAAACAATAATATCAGCAAATACAGTAGAACCAATCAATTATATATTTAACCTACAGCAGACAACATGTATTGTAAAACAACAAGTGAAAAGGCCACGTAGGTCAATATCACACTGGACAGGTGGTTCCGCAGTGCAGGTGTCATCATCACCAGAGTCCAACTGAAGAGTTCACACTCTTACTAGGGTGACATGTGGTGCACTGACGCACATTTGATGAGTGTGATGGGTAGGATCTGGTCAGGTTCAAAGACAAGGTCAAGTGGAGACTGTTTTATGGCTCAGGAGCTGTGCCCATTACTATGGGGTCATTAAACAGCAAAGTAGCACACAATTTATTCATTGATAAATTACCCAATGATGTCTGTCCATGTCCTGGCTGTTACAAATGGAAAGGTTCACACACATAGAGAATTAGTTTTTTGAATCCCTAATTTCTTGTTCACAATTATAATATGTCTGGGGAAGCTAACCTTATCCTAATAATTATGATAGATCACACAGTATTTCCATCTAAATGAAAGGAAACACCAATGTTGAAGAGTCAAGTTTCAGTCAGAAGTCTCTGAGGTTCATTTCTCTCCCTCTACCACTAGAATGATCTGTAATATCCTAAATTGGAAAACACTATTTGCTCCTTTTGCTCACGTCTCTCCATTTTTTTTAGGAGTATCCTTATGTATTTTTGGTAATAAATGTGTTTATGTAGTATCTTCATTTAATTATGAAAAAAAGAGACAGAATTGCTTCTCCATTTAAAATGATAGCAAACTACAACCCTGCAAAGGGTAAATGGACAACATATCCTTGCCTTTTTGTACAATGAAGTATAGAGACCATATCTGAACATACTAGGGCGACATCTGGTGGATCCTACCTCCCCTGTGGGGAGGAGAAGCAAGAACCCCATCTGTCTGTCATTGTTCATCTGTGGCTCCAAGCTTTGGCAGGAAAGTGTACTACAACAGAGTGTACATATAGAAACATAGCTCCCATCAAAATGAGCGTAAATTGAGTATTAATAACCACATGATGGTGCTAAAACTTGTCACATATTTTTGTCTAGTCACATATTTTAGCTGAGCTTGCAGCATGTAATACAACATAAATGTGATTAATCTGTTTAAAATTAGATAATTGTTCCACATAAAGCTTTGTTTCTTTGGTAATGAAATACCCATACATTGTTATCAAGTATATGTTTTTGCTGAATAGGCCTCTACAGCATATTGAAACTGACAGTGCATCGCACTATGATGATGTCAATGGCCCAGTACCATTAAAATAAATAAAACAGGAATTGCATGAAAGGTGGCAGCCAAAATGGAGTCCAGACAGGCTTTTATATCTGTAACGTGGCGTAAAGGGCAGGGTGACATATAGAGACCTTGGAATGTCTCCAGACACAGCTGATATTGTATGGAAAGGAAAGCAGACAAGCATGAAAACAGAAAATAGGTAGTGGCGTGAGGGAGGCGCGGTAGGTCCTGGAAGTCTGCTGAATCTGGCTGTATGTTGGTTCTGAGGGATCATTACAGCCCTCTTCTCCATTAAAGGTCCTCCTGCTCCGATGTTATCTAGATCATAAGTTGTAACCCTTCAACATTTATCCATTGTCTCTGATGGTTTGACTTCTCCTTAAATATCTTCCTACCATTCTGCTTCTGGCCTCTTTTGCAAGTTTGTCACTGCAGTTTGGTTAAGCTCAATTATCCCCCATTGCATTTCACGGATAACAAGCATCGAGACTGGGTTGTGACTAGGAGTTATTTTTTGTAGCAGGTGAGGATAGCCTTTTAGCTAACCCTAACATTTTCCTTACCTGTAGGCGGTGGCCTATAGAAGCCCATTGTCACATACTAATTGCCTTGTAGAGTATCTACTAAAAATTTACACTTTAAACTCCAGACAAAGGCTAGAGCAAGTTTGTAAAATATTTCATTTGAATGAAATGGCTCATTTGTGGCAAAAAAGATCAGCCAGAGACAAAACAGCTGATAAATGCCTAGGTTAATACCTAGGTGTCTGGTTAGACTGTAAACTCTCCTTCCAGACTCACATTAAGCATCTCCAATCAAAAATACATCTAAAATTGGCTTCCTATTTCGCAACAAAGGATCCTTCACTCATGCTGCCAAACATATCCTCATAAAACTGACTATGTTACGGATCCTTGACTTCAGTGATGTAATTTACAAAATAGCCTCCAACACTCTACTCAGCAAATTGGATGTAATTTATCCCAGTGCCATTCGTTTTGTCACCAAAGCCCCATATACCACCCACCACTGCAACCTGTATGCTCTCGTTGGCTGGCACTCGCTTCATATTCGTCGCCAAACCCACTGGTTCCAGGTCATCTGTAAGTCTTTGCTAGGTAAAGCCCTGCCTTATCTCAGATCACCATAGCAGCACCAACCCGTAGCACACGCTCCAGCAGGTATATTTCACTGGTCATCCCCAAAGCCAACTCCTACTTTGGCCGCCTTTCCTTCCAGTTCTCTGCTGCCAAATACTGGAAGGAATTGTAAAAATCACTAAAGCTGGAGTCATATCTCCCACACTAACTTTAAGCATCCGCTGTCAAAGCATCTTAAATCAAATCAAATCCAATTTATTGGCTGATATCTCAAAGTGCTGTACAGAAAACCCAGCCTAAAACCCCAAACAGCAAGCAATGCAGGTGTAGAAACATGATGGCTAGGAAAAACTCCCTAGAAAGGCCAAAACCTAGGAAGAAACCTAGAGAGGAACCAGGCTATGAGGGGTGGCCAGTCCTCTACTGGCTGTGCCGGGTGGAGATTATAACAGAACATGGCTAAGATGTTCAAATGTTCATAAATGACCAGAATGGTCAAATAATAATAATCACAGGCAGAACAGTTGAAACTGGAGCAGCAGCACGGCCAGGTGGACTGGGGACAGCAAGGAGTCATCATGTCAGGTAGTCCTGAGGCATGGTCCTAGGGCTCAGGTCCTCCGAGAGAGAGAAAGAAAGAGAGAATTAGAGAGAGCATACTTAAATTAAACCATAGCATCACCCCCCTGTACCACGCGCTCCAGCAGGTATATCTCTCTGGTCACCCCCAAAACCAATTATTTCTTTGGCCGCCTCTCCTTCCAGTTCTCTGCTGCCAATGGATGGAACAAACTACAAAAATCTCTCAAACTGGAAACACTTATCTCCTTCACTAGCTTTAAGCACCAACTGTCAGAGCAGCTCACAGATTACTGCACCTGTACATAGCCCACCTATAATTTAGCCCAAACAACTACCTCTTTCCCTACTGTATTTATTTTATTTTTTATTTTGCTCCTTTGCACCCCATTATTTTTATTTCTACTTTGCACATTCTTCCACTGCAAATCTACCATTCCAGTGTTTTACTTGCTATAATGTATTTACTTTGCCACCATGGCCTTTTTTTTTGCCTTTACCTCCCTTATCTCACCTCATTTGCTCACATCGTATATAGACTTGTTTATACTGTATTATTGACTGTATGTTTGTTTTACTCCATGTGTAACTCTGTGTCGTTGTATGTGTCGAACTGCTTTGCTTTATCTTGGCCAGGTCGCAATTGTAAATGAGAACTTGTTCTCAACTTGCCTACCTGGTTAAATAAAGGTAAAATAAAAAAAATAAAAAATACAATTCACACAGGACACCAGATAGGACAGGAGAAGTACTCCAGATATACCAAACTGACCCTAGCCCCCCGACACAAAACTACTGCAGCATAAATACTGGAGGCTGAGACAGGAGGGGTCAGGAGACACTGTGGCCCCATCCAATGACACCCCCGGACAGGGCCAAACAGGAAGGATATAACCCCACCCACTTTGCCAAAGAACAGCCCCCACAACACTAGAGGGATATCTTCAACCACCAACTTACCATCCTGAGACAAGGCTGAGTATAGCCCACAAAGATCTCTGCCACGGCACAACCCAAGCTTACCGATCATTGCACCTGTACACAGCCCATCTGTAAAAAGCCCACCCAACTCACTAATCCCCATACTGTTATTTATTTTGTTTGCTCCTTTGCACCCAAGTATCTCTACTTGCATATTCATCTTCTGCACATCTATCACTTCAGTGTTAGCGCTAAATTGTAATTATTTCACCACTTTGGCCTATTTATTGCCTTCCCTCCCTTATCTTACTACATTTGCATACACTCAAACACACACTTTTGAACCTCATTTTCATTATCTCCAGCACAATACCAGTGTCTCCATATGTGAAAACGGCACATTTGGTAGCCCTTTCCATTCATTGCCCGTCATCCCGTTTACGGGTTGAAAATGGCAGATTTTGTCATTGATACATGCCTAAATTGGAATGCAGTGGCTGTACAGTAACATGCTAGACAGTAGGTCCTACATGATGTCAGAGCTCAGGTTCTCCGCTTCACAGAGATGTATGGGTTTTGACTGACAGCCAATATAAACTTGAGCACCGCACACAACAAAAAGATGCCCTCATCCCTTCCGCTAATTGGGATACTTTTGCACATTTGTTGTCTGAGTGAGGGAAATGAGTTCTGAAAGATGAGACATTGAGGATTGTAATATCAAATAAACAAAAACAAGTGTGCTTGCTTCAGTTCCTTAATGGCAAAGCTAGGAGAGCTCAAAACAGCACCTTATAGTTGAAGGCTCTTTCCTTGAGTCATAAAAGCACATTGAAATTATTTTGGAACTGCGCACAGTTTGGAGGTGTGTGGCCATTTGGAGACACCAGTTAGACCTCTCCCTCAGACCCTTGTAATTTCAATGAATATTCTTATCATATTACTGAATGTATCCAGAGTATTTTCAGATTTCATTATTGACAAATACTGTGAAAGGTACAGTAAATGTAAAATGCACATAAAATCAACAGTAATGTTTGGATTCAGTCTTGTGTCAGGTGAACTGTTATGCCTTTGGTCTGATCATTTCCACATAATCTCCAAAGCCTTCTGTTCAATTGCTACCATGGTCATACATGTGTTTTTAAAGTTCTTCTGTTAGAAACATTTCAATTTGGCATTTCAAATTTTTTAAATGTAAAAACATTTCAATGTTTTTTTTAATTCTGCCCACTGGGACGGCAGGTAGCCTAGTGGTTAGACCAGTGGACCAGAAACCGAAAGGTTGCTGGATTAAATCCCTGAGCTGACAAGGTAAATAAATATGTTGTTCTGCCCCTGAGCAAGGCAGTTAGCCCACTGTTCCCCAGGCACAGAAGACGTGGATGTCAATTGATTCAGGAGGGGTCTTGTTAAATGCGGAAGACACATTTCAGTTGAAGGCATTCAGTTGTACAACTGACTAGGTATCCCCCAATCAGACTTTATGGTAGAGTGGCCAGATGGAAGCCACTCTTCAGTAAAAAGGCACAGAACAAGCCCGCCTAAAGTTTGCCAAAAGGCACCCAAAGGACTATCAGATCATGAGAAACAATATTCTCTGGTCTAATGAAATTAAGATTGAACTTTTTGGCCTGAATGTCAAGCGGCACGTCTGAAGGAAAACTGGCACCATCCCTATGGTGGTGGCAGCATCATGCTGTGGGGATTTGTTTCAGCGGCAGGGACTGGGAGACTAGTCAGGATCGAGGGAAAGATGAACGGAGCAAAGTACAGAGATCCTTGATTTTTTTTAAACGTATCCAGAGCGCTCAGGAACTGACTGGTATGAACATAACAAGATTCAACAACTGAGATATAAACTGAACAAGTTCCACAGACATGTGACTAACAGAAATATAATGTGACCCTGAACAAATGGGGGCGGGGGGTCAAATTCAAAAGTAACAGTTAGTATCTGGTGCATTAAGTACTACAGTGCATCTCCTCCTCATGGACTGTACCAGATTTGCCAGTTCTTGCTGTGAAATGTTACCCCACTCTTCCAAGGCACCTGCAAGTTCCCGGAAACTTCTGGGAGGGAATGGCCCTAGCCCTCCGATCCAAAAGGTCTCAGACGTGTTCAACGGGAATGAGATCCGGGCTCTTCGTTGGCCACGACAAAACACTGACATTCCTGTCTTGCAAGAAATCATGCACAGAACGAGCAGCATGGCTGGTGGCATTGTGATGCTGGAGGGCCATGTCAGGATGAGCCTGCAGAAAGGGTACCACATGAGGGAGTAGGATGTCTTCCCTGTAACACACAGCGTTGAGATTGCCTGCAATGACAACAAGCTCAGTCCGATGATGCCGTGACACACCGCCCAAGACCATGACGGACCCTCCACCTCCAAATCGATCCCGCTAAAGAGTGCAGGCCTCGGTGTAACGCTCATTCCTTTGACGATAAACGTGAATCCAACCATCACCTCTGGTGAGACAAAACCACAACTCGTCAGTGAAGAGCACTTTTTGCCAGTCCTGTCTGGTCCAGCGATGGTGGGTTTGTGCCCAGTCAATGTTGTTGCCGGTGTTGTCTGGTGAGGACCTGCCTTACAACAGGCCTACAAGCCCTCAGTCCAGCCTCTCTCAGCCTATTGCAGACAGTCTGAGCACTGATGGAGGGATTGTGCATTTCTGGTGTAAACATGGGCAGTTGTTGTTGCCATCCTGTACCTGTCCCACGGGTGTGATTTTCGAATGTATAAAGGCCTCTTTAGTGTCCTAAGTTTTCATAACTGTGACCTTAATTGCCTACCATCTGTAAGCTGTTAGTGTCTTAACGACCGTTCCACAGGTGCATGTTCATTAATTGTTTATGGTTCATTGAACAAGCATGGGAAACAGTGTTTAAACCCTTTACAATGAAGATCTGTGAAGTTATTAGGATTTTTACAAATTATCTTTGAAAGACAGGGTCCTGAAAAAGGGACATTTATTTATTTATTTTGAGTTTATGAACTGTAACTCAGGCAAATCTTTGAAATTGTTGCATTTATATTTTTGTTCATTGTCGAAACCCTTTAAAAAAAAGTATATTTCGTGTAGGCCTACTGCATGAGTTTTGATTCACTTTCCGATCGGCATCTAATTTAGAATAGACTAGCTAGAGGATGACCTTGCACTTTCTATAACAGCCTTAACCTTCCGTGACATTTATCCTTGAAAGGTACTGTATGTCTTAACTTATAAATCCAGGCACAAATAATGTTTGGCATGTTTTTATTGATATGTCAACCACAATAATAATTCTGGAAGAGGGTTAGAAAAGTAGGCAACTGACAAACACAAATGGAAAGCAGAACACTGTCATGTAGGTAAAATAATGATATGGCTTGAATCCTTCAGAATACAAACAAATTGTAACCAAAGTATTAAGCCTCAATTTTTCACACTAGTTTCATGAAGAGGAATGGATTTGAAGAGAAAGAAAATGTAACAAAACAACCCTGCTGGTTTATCAAAATGCAGTGAAACAAAAAAAAAGAAACAAACAGTCTCAACACAAAACATTTAAATATCAAGGCCAGTGTATGAAAAATATTTACAAATCTTCTCATTAAATTGAACTAAATAGCAACAACAATTGCATAATTTGGTCTCAAAGTAGACAGTCAAGTTTAGGCTGTCAAGCCACCGCTTGGAGAATTATAGCCACTACCTTGTTACAAACAACGAGCCAGCATGTGATTCCAACACCACCTGAAACACAGGCACAAGAGCAGGTGAATGAATAATCATTATATTACCGTTTAGATCCAGATCCAGAGACCAGATCAATGTCATCTAACCTCATTTAAAATTGTAAACGATCAAGATTCTCAATCACAGATCAAGCCAAACCATTTAAATCATAAAAATGTGACAAATCCACATGCAGGGATTTAGAAGTGATCCATAGGTATTACTGTTCTTAGAGAAACATACTTTTGGGTTTAAATAGAGCTGAGGAAACATCTGCTCAAAAATGACTCTTTAAAGATGAGGGAACTGGTATTCATTCTGCTCTCTTTGAGCTTTTAAACAAAACAGACATTGAGTTGAATGGATTGAGTTGAATGGATTGAATAGCACTAATACAATCCTCATTTACATCCATTACTGTTCATTTATATAAACAGTAGAGCTATCTGCATACCTAAAGGAAGCTACAGGTGCAAAGTACTGTAGGCTATACACTGTACAGTAAGTTCTGTTATCCTGAAATACCCCTGTGTGTCTGAAATAGCACTCTATTCCCTATCTAATGCACTACTTTGAAGAGTGTCCTTTGGTTAAAGGTAGTGCACAATATAGGGAATAGGGTGGCATTTGAGCCGCAACCCCTACTGGTGTTAGAGCCCCTCTCAGGGCAGGCGCTGTAATCCGTTTTACCTGCTACTCCAGATGGGAAGGCCACCATTCGCTCTAGAGGAGAAATCCACTTACTGGGCAAGACCGTCACTGGGTCAGCATAGTATTTCCAGATCAGAGAGATCATCAGCACAGCCTTGGAGAGACGGAAGGGGGGGGTCAGTCATCATCCCCAGTCCCAAATCTCGATTAAATATTTGCATAGTTTCCTATTGCAAGATTGTGAAATAATCCGAGCTACTATGAAAATATACCAATAAATGTAAAAAAAATATAATAATAAAATCTGCTCTACTTCACTTACCTGCAGAATATAATACACTATGTTGACGACCCATTTGATTTTTGTCTGCTGACCAGTTCTGGATTTAACTGAGGGAAGAAAGGAAAATGCAAACTTCAGACAACAAACTGTGTGGTTTCCCCACAGAGACAATTTGTCACAATGGGACTGTAAAGGTGTCTGCAGGCTTCCCATCCGAAACAGTTTGGAACAGTTTGTGCATATATTATGATGGCATTATGTGACGTTTTGGTCTTCGGCAAGGGTTTCTTTGGCTGTTCGTGCACACAAAAGCATTTCTTGAGGTAAAGCGAAGTCGGTGAAACCGATTCGTCTCTCGATGAATGACCACAAACACTTAATTGAAGAATCCCTACTGTTGACCAATCACCGACGAAGGGGCATAGACTTCGGCTACAAACTTTGGCTTGCCACTAGAAACATTTGTGTGCACGAACAGCTGAGAAAACCCTTGACGAAGACCAAAACAAACAAAAACTATAGTCATAATATATATACACAAACTGTTCCAAACTGTCTTTAAGGCTAGCAGGTGAGACTGTACAACAGCTGGTTAGGAGTTGAGCGAGACAGTGACAGAGAGGTCAGCAGAAGTGTTGCCCCTCCCCAAAGAAGCTTTGGTCAAGCCACTGGAAGTGTCTGACGTCAAGGTCACCTTTATCTTCATTCATCCTCCACCAGCTCTACCCTGAGGATTATGGGAGATTTATAATTCAAAACCCTCCATGGATTCATACCGATAGCTGCATTCACTTAATCACTTTAGCCAACTACCCTGAAGATATGAACATTTCTACCAAGCATTATTTCCCTGTGCCATTGTCCTTGGACTATGAATTTGAAATGATAGGTGGTGTTGTAGAGTTACTGTGACTCCAGTGAGAACAGGAATATGCAGCAAATACAGCACATTCTACCCTTAAACTAAATTTCAACGGAGTGTAGTACGAACTACTTAAAAAGGCCTCTACGAGTATATACAGTGCCTTCAAAAAGTATTTACACCCCTAGGCTTTTTTCCCACATTGATATGTTACAGCCTGAATTTAGAATAGATTACATTTAGATGTTATGTCACTGATCTACAAACAATACTCCATTATGTCAAAGTGGAATGATGTTTTTAGAAATGTTTACAAATTAATTAAAAAATGAAACGTCTTGAGTTAATAATAATAAGTATTCAATAATAACTTCGGGAGTACAAATGTGCTTAACAAGTCACATAATAAATTGCATGTACTAACTGTGTGCAATAAAGGTGTTTAACATGAATGACTACCACATCTCTATTAATTACATTTTGGATGCTGTATCAATACACCCAGTCATTACAAAGATTCAGGCATCCTTCCTAACTCAGTTGACAAAGAGGAAGGAAACTGCACAGGGATTTCATCATGAGGCCAATGGTGATTTTAAACCAGTTAGAGTTGAATGGCTGTGACAGGAGAAAACTGAGGATGGATCAACAACATAGTAGTTAGTACACAATAATAACCTAAATGACAGTGTGAAAAGAATTCCAATATTCCAAAACATGCATCCTGTTTGCAATATCGCACGACAGGGCTCCCGAGTGGCGCAGCGGTCTAAGGCACACCATACTCGTTGCAAGAAGCATCACTGCAGTCCTGGTTCGAATCCAGGCTGCATTACATCCGGCCGTGATTGGGAGTCCCATATGGCGGCGCGCAATTGGCCCAGCATTGTCCAGGTTTGGCCAGGGTAAACTGTCATTGTAAATAAGAATTTGTTCTTAACTGACTTGCCTAGTAATTAAATAAAAGGTTACACATACTGCAAAAAATGTGGGAAATAAATTAACTTTTTGTCCTGAATACAAAGCATTATGCTTGGGGCAGATCCAACAAAACGCATCACTGAATGCCACTCTTCATATTTTCAAGCATGGTGGAGGCTGCATCATTTTATGTGCTTGTCATTGGCAAAGAATAGGGAGTTTTTTAGGATAAAAAGAAAAGGAACAGAGCTAAGCACAGACAAAGTCCTGAAACAAAACCTGGTTCAGTCTGCTTTTCAACAAGCACTGAGAGACAAATCCACCTTTCAGAAGGACAATTGCCTAAAACGCAAAGCCCAATATACACTGGAGTTACTTACTAAGACAACATCGAATGTTCCTGGCTTAGTTACAGTTTTGACTTTAAAAGCTTCATGAAAATCTATGGCAAAACATGAAAATGACTGTCTAGCAATGATCAACAACCAACTTGACAGAGCTTGAATTTTACAAAGAACAATGAGCAAATATTGTACAATCCAGGTTTGCAAAGCTCTTAGACTTACCAAAAACGGCTTAGCTGTAATTGATGCCAAACGGTGATTCTAACATGTATTGACTCGAGTTGAATACTTATCTAAGGAAAATATATTAGTATTTTATTTTAGCATTATTTATTTTTGTGACTTGTGGAAGTGGTGTGCTTCTGAATGGTATTTTGTGTAGATCGTTGACAATAAATAACAATTAAATCCATTTTAATCCTACTTTGTAACAACAAAATGAGGAAAAAGTCAAGGGGTGTGAATACTTTCTGAAGGCACTTAATCAGTTCCTTTTGGACTGAATAACAGCCCTGTATTTGGTTGCCACTGTGGTTTGTGGAAGTTGTGTGCTGCTGAATGGCACGTTCTTGAAATGGAGCCCCTTTCCTTTCTGTCTCTGTTACTGTCAGGGGCTCCAGAGATTATAGCGGGAAAATGAAAAAAGGTGAGTGAGGCGAGAGAAGGCTGATGGCAACAGGCTGCAGCTGTGCAGATGCCCCCCCCCCCCCAAATGAACAATAGAACTTCCGCACTCAACAACCCGGTCGCATTCCGCTTCGCTCCACAGGTAGTATCACATTTTCATTTCATTTCATTACAGTACAACGGTTTGATTTGTTTGATCGTAGCTAGCTACATAGCTAGCTACATAGCCGTCTTTGTATCAAAGATAATTTCTAGGTTAGCTAGCCAGCTATTGTCATTCTTTTAACGCAACGTAACGTAATCAACACTGCTAGCTAGCCAGCTAGCCCCGGATAGCAGCACTGTAGAAACTATTACACTCAACGGAACGACTTGATTAGTGTAGTGTCAACAACGCAGCCACTGCCAGCTAGCCTACAAAGTCAACAACGCAGCCACTGCCAGCTAGCCTACTTCAGCAGTACTGTATCATTTTAATCATTTTAGTCAATAAGATTCTTGCTACGTAAGCTTAACTTTCTGAACATTCGAGACGTGTAGTCCACTTGTCATTCCAATCTCCTTTGCATTAGCGTAGCCTCTTCTGTAGCCTGTCAACTATGTGTCTGTCTATCCCTGTTCTCTCCTCTCTGCACAGACCATACAAATGCTCCACACCGCGTGGCTGCGGCCACCCTAATCTGGTGGTCCCAGCGCGCACGACCCACGTGGAGTTCCAGGTCTCCGGTAGCCTCTGGAACTGCCGATCTGCGGCCAACAAGGCAGAGTTCATCTCAGCCTATGCCTCCCTCCAGTCCCTCGACTTCTTGGCACTGACGGAAACATGGATCACCACAGATAACACTGCTACTCCTACTGCTCTCTCTTCGTCCGCCCACGTGTTCTCGCACACCCCGAGAGCTTCTGGTCAGCGGGGTGGTGGCACCGGGATCCTCATCTCTCCCAAGTGGTCATTCTCTCTTTCTCCACTTACCCATCTGTCTATCGCCTCCTTTGAATTCCATGCTGTCACAGTTACTAGCCCTTTCAAGCTTAACATCCTTATCATTTATCGCCCTCCAGGTTCCCTCGGAGAGTTCATCAATGAGCTTGATGCCTTGATAAGCTCCTTTCCTGAGGACGGCTCACCTCTCACAGTTCTGGGCGACTTTAACCTCCCCACGTCTACCTTTGACTCATTCCTCTCTGCCTCCTTTTTTCCACTCCTCTCCTCTTTTGACCTCACCCTCTCACCTTCCCCCCCTACTCACAAGGCAGGCAATACGCTCGACCTCATCTTTACTAGATGCTGTTCTTCCACTAACCTCATTGCAACTCCCCTCCAAGTCTCCGACCACTACCTTGTATCCTTTTCCCTCTCGCTCTCATCCAACACTTCCCACACTGCCCCTACTCGAATGGTATCGCGCCGTCCCAACCTTCGCTCTCTCTCCCCTGCTACTCTCTCCTCTTCCATCCTATCATCTCTTCCCTCTGCTCAAACCTTCACCAACCTATCTCCTGATTCTGCCTCCTCAGCCCTCCTCTCCTCCCTTTCTGCATCCTTTGACTCTCTATGTCCCCTATCTTCCAGGCCGGCTCGGTCCTCCCCTCCCGCTCCGTGGCTCGACGACTCAATGCGAGCTCACAGAACAGGGCTCCGGAAGGCCGAGCGGAAATGGAGGAAAACTCGCCTCCCTGCGGACCTGGCATCCTTTCACTCCCTCCTCTCTACATTTTCCTCCTCTGTCTCTGCTGCTAAAGCCACTTTCTACCACTCTAAATTCCAAGCATCTGCCTCTAACCCTAGGAAGCTCTTTGCCACCTCCTCCTCCCTCCTGAATCCTCCTCCCCCTCCCTCCTCCCTCTCTGCAGAGGACTTCGTCAACCATTTTGAAAAGAAGGTCGACGACATCCAATCCTCGTTTGCTAAGACAAACGACACCGCTGGTTCTGCTCACACTGCCCTACCCTGTGCTCTGACCTCTTTCTCCCCTCTCTCCAGATGAAATCTCGCGTCTTGTGATGGCCGGCCGCCCAACAACCTGCCCGCTTGACCCTATCCCCTCCTCTCTTCTCCAGACCATTTCCGGAGACCTTCTCCCTTACCTCACCTCGCTCATCAACTCATCCCTGACCGCTGGCTACGTCCCTTCCGTCTTCAAGAGAGCGAGAGTTGCACCCCTTCTGAAAAAACCTACACTCAATCCCTCCGATGTCAACAACTACAGACCAGTATCCCTTCTTTCTTTTCTCTCCAAAACTCTTGAACGTGCCGTCCTTGGCCAGCTCTCCCGCTATCTCTCTCAAAATTACCTTCTTGATCCAAATCAGTCAGGTTTCAAGACTAGTCATTCAACTGAGACTGCTCTTCTCTGTATCACGGAGGCGCTCCGCACTGCTAAAGCCAACTCTCTCTCCTCTGCTCTCATCCTTCTAGACCTATCGGCTGCCTTCGATACTGTGAACCATCAGATCCTCCTCTCCATCCTCTCCGAGTTGGGCATCTTCGGCGCGGCCCACGCTTGGATTTCGTCCTACCTGACAGGTCGCTCCTACCAGGTGGCGTGGCGAGAATCTGTCTCCTCACCACGCGCTCTCACCACTGGTGTCCCCCAGGGCTCTGTTCTAGGCCCTCTCCTATTCTCGCTATACACCAAGTCACTTGGCTCTGTCATAACCTCACATGGTCTCTCCTATCATTGCTATGCAGATGACACACAATTAATCTTCTCCTTTCCCCCTTCTGATGACCAGGTGGCGAATCGCATCTCTGCATGTCTGGCAGACATATCAGTGTGGATGACGGATCACCACCTCAAGCTGAACCTCGGCAAGACGGAGCTGCTCTTCCTCCCGGGGAAGGACTGCCCGTTCCATGATCTCGCCATCACGGTTGACAACTCCATTGTGTCCTCCTCCCAGAGCGCTAAGAACCTTGGCGTGATCCTGGACAACACCCTGTCGTTCTCAACTAACATCAAGGCGGTGGCCCGTTCCTGTAGGTTCATGCTCTACAACATCCGCAGAGTACGACCCTGCCTCACACAGGAAGCGGCGCAGGTCCTAATCCAGGCACTTGTCATCTCCCATCTGGATTACTGCAACTCGCTGTTGGCTGGGCTCCCTGCCTGTGCCATTAAACTCCTACAACTCATCCAGAACGCCGCAGCCCGTCTGGTGTTCAACCTTCCCAAGTTCTCTCACGTCACCCCGCTCCTCCGCTCTCTCCACTGGCTTCCAGTTGAAGCTCGCATCCGCTACAAGACCATGGTGCTTGCCTACGGAGCTGTGAGGGGAACGGCACCGCAGTATCTCCAGGCTCTGATCAGGCCCTACACCCAAACAAGGGCACTGCGTTCATCCACCTCTGGCCTGCTCGCCTCCCTACCACTGAGGAAGTACAGTTCCCGCTCAGCCCAGTCAAAACTGTTCGCTGCTCTGGCCCCCCAATGGTGGAACAAACTCCCTCACGACGCCAGGATAGTGGAGTCAATCACCACCTTCCGGAGACACCTGAAACCCCACCTCTTTAAGGAATACCTAGGATAGGATAAAGTAATCCTTCTCACCCCCCCCTTAAAAGATTTAGATGCACTATTGTAAAGTGGCTGTTCCACTGGATGTCATAAGGTGAATGCACCAATTTGTAAGTCGCTCTGGATAAGAGCGTCTGCTAAATGACTAATGTAAATGTAACACTCAGCTATTACCCTTCCTCTTAACATACACGGGAATGTACAATACATTAAGAACACCTGCTCTTTCCATGACATAGCTTTAACCTGGATTCACATGGTCCGTCTATGATCCCTTATTGATGTCACTTGTTAAATCCACTTCACATCAGTGTAGATGAAGGGGAGGAGGCAGGGTAAAGAAGGATTTTTAAGCATTGAGACACGGATTGTGTATGTCAAATCAAATTTTATTGATCACATACACATATTTAGCAGATATTGCGGGTGTAGCGAATTGCTTGTTATCCTAGCTCCAACAGTGCAGTAATATCTAACAACTCACAACAATACACACAAATCTGAAAGTAAAAGAATGCAGTTAAGAAATATATAAATATTAGGACGAGCAATGTCAGAGTGGCATTGACTAAAATACATTACAAACTGGGTGCTTCGAGCCCTGAATGCTGATTGGCTGACAACTGTGGTATATCAGACGGTATACCATGGGTATGACAAAAAAAATTTTTACTGCTCCAATTACATTGGTAACCCATTTATAATTGGAATAAGGCACCTCCAGGGTTTGTGGTGCATGGCCAATAAACCACGGCTAAAGGCTGTGTCCAGGCACAGCCCTTAGCAGTGGTGTATTGGCCATATACCACACCCCCTCGTGCCTTACTGTTTTATTGGAATACAGTATATACATATGAAATGAGTAAAAGAGTATGTAAAAATGATTAAAAAGTGACTAGTGTTCCATTATTAAAGTGACCAGTGATTCCATTTTATAGGGAAGCTTTGAGTGACCGTGATAGTAGCAGGATTGAGTGACCGTGATAGTAGCCGGCTAGTGATGGCTATTTAACATTCGGATGGCCTTGAGATAGATGCTGTTTTTTAGTCTCTCGGTCCCAGCTTTGATATATACTTGTTCTGACCTCAACTTCTGGATGAAAGCGGGTTGAATAGGCAGTGGCTCGGGTGGTTTATGTCCTTGATGATCTTTTTGGCATTCCTGTGACATTGGTTGCTGTAGGTCTCCTGGAGGGCAGGCAGTGTGACCCCGGTGATGCGTTGGGCAGACCGCACCACGCTCTAGACAGCCCGATGGTTGCGGGCGGTGTAGTTGCCGTACCAGGCGGTGATACAGCCCGACAGGATGCTCTCAATTGTGCATCTGTAAAGTTTGTGAGGGTCTTAGGGACCAAGCTGAATTACTTCAGCCTCCTGGGGGTTGAAGAGGCGCTTTTGCGTCCTCTTCACCACACTGTCTGTGTGGGTGGACCATTTCAGAAGCTTTTTGCCATCTCTACTGCGGTCCCGTCGATGTGGATAGGAGCGTGCTCCCTCTGCTGTCTCCTGAAGTCTACGATCAGCTCCTTCATTTTGTTGACGTTGAGGGAGAGGTTATTTTCCCGGCACCACTCCGCCAGGGCCCTCACCTCCTCCCTGTAAGCTGTCTAGTCATTGTTAGTAACCAGGCCAACTACTGTTCTGTCGTCTACAAACTGGATGATTGAGTTAGAGGCATGCGTGGCCACACAGTCATGGGTGAACAGGGAGTCCATAATGGGGCTGAGCACGCACCCTTATGGGGCTCCTGTGTTGAGGATCAGCTTAGTGGAGGTGTTGTTTCCTACCTTCACCACCTGGGGGTGGCCAGTCAGGAAGTCCAGGACCCAGTTGCACAGGGCGGGGTTCAGACCCAGGGGCCCGAGCTTAATGATTAGCTTGGAGGGTACTATGGTGTTGAATGCTGAGTTGTAGTCAATGAACAGCATTCTTACATAGGTATTACTCTTGTCCAGATGGGATAGAGCAGTATGCAAAGCAATGGCGATTGCATCGTCTGTGGATCTATTGGGGCGGTATGCAAATTGAAGTGGGTCTAGGGTGTCAGGTAAAGTGGAGGTGATAGGCTAGTTAAGGATCCTATCAAAACACTTCATGATGGCAGAAGTGAGTGCTACAGGGCGAGTCATTTAGTTCAGTTAATTTGCTTTCTTGGAACAATGGTGGACATCTTGAAGGAAGTGGGGAATACAGACTGGGACAGGGAGAGATTGATTATGTCCGTAAACACTCCAGCCAGCTGGTCTGCGCATGCTCTGAGGATGTGGCTAGGGATGCCGTCGGGCCGGGAGCCTTGCGAAGGATGACATGCTTAAATGTCTTACTCACGTCGGCCACGGAGAATGAGAGCCCACAGTCCTTGGGAGCGGGTTGCGTCAGTGACACTGTGTTATCATCAAAGCGAGAAAAGGTGTTTAGCTTGTCCGGGAGCAAGACGGTGTTCCCTATGTAATCTGTGTTTGTCTGTAGACCCTGCCACATACCTCTCGTGTCTGAGCCGTTGACTTGTGACTCCACTTTGTCTCTGTCCTGACGTTTTGCCTGTTTGATTGCCTTACGGAGGGAATAACTGCACTGTTTATATTCAACCATATTCCCAGTCACATTTCCGTGGTTAAATGCAGTAGGTTTTAATAGTCACAGTGGGAACAACATACCCTATAAACTTCCTGATGAACTCAGTCCGTGTATACGTCAATGTTATTCTCAGAGGCAACCCGGAACATATCACAGTCCACGTGATCAAAACAATCTTGAAGCATGGATTCCGATTGGTCAGAACAACATTTAATAGACCTTAGCACGGGTACTTCCTGTTTGAGTTTCGGCCTATAGGAAGGGAGGAGCAGAATGGAGTCGTGATCTGATTTGCCAAAGGAAGGGCAGGGGGAGTGCCTTGTAGCCATCCTGGAAGGGAGAGCAACAATGGTTGAGAGTTTTTGAAGCGCGATTACTACAGGCAATGTGTTGATAGAACTTCAGTAGCATTTTTCTCAAATTTGCTTTGTTAAAATCCCCATCTACAATAAATATGGCCTCAGGGTATGTGGTTTCCAGTTTGCACAAAGTCCAGTGTAGTTCCTTGAGAGCCGTCGTGGAATCGGCTGTGACTATAACCAAAGATAATTATCTTGGGAGGTAATACGGGCAGCATTTGATTTTGAGATATTCTAGGCCGGGTGAATACAAGGACTTGAGTTACTGAACTTTATCACAATCACACCATGAGTAGTTAATCATGAAACACAACACCGCCTTTCTTCTTACCGGAGAGTTCTTTATTCCTGTATGTGCGATGTACTGAGAACCCAGCTGGCTTTATGGACGGGGACATGATATTCAGAGAGAGTATGTTACAGTCCCTGTTGCCTCTCTGGAAGGAGATCCTCGTCCTGAGCTTGTCTACTTTATTGTCCAGGGAGTGAACATTACCGAGTAATATACTTGGAAGTGGTGGATGGTGTACACGCCTCCTGAGTTGGACTAGAAGTCCACTCCGAATACCTCTTATCCGCCAGCGGTGTCTTGGAGCAGCCTCTGGAATAAGTTCAATTGACCTGGGGGGGTATGATCAAAGGATGCAATTCGAGAAAGTCATATTTGTGGTCGCAATGCTGGTGAGTTACCGCCGCTTTGATATCCAAAAGTTATTTCTGGCTGTAAGTAATAACACAAAAAAAACATTCTGGGCTTATAATGTAAGAAATATCACACAAAACAAATTACTGTAGTAGGTGCCAGGCGCACCGGTTTGTGTCAAGAACCGCAACTTGACACAACTGTGGGAAGCATTGGAGTCATCATCCCTATGGAATGCTTGACAGTTTGTAGAATCCATGTCATGACAAATTGAGGCTGTTCTGAGGGCAACTCAATATTAGGAAGGTGTTGTTCATGTTTTGTTCACTCAGTGTACATGTGCCTAGTCCCCAATAGAGACATGGACCAAATTGGTTATTAAAGAGTTTTCCCATCTACTAAATCAGCTGAGAATAAGGTGTTGTGTGAGGCCTTTTGGTGTGATATTTCTAGAACATGTACATAAACGATCATAGCGTTGAGGGGTAGAGACAGATATAATGCCGTCCGCTTATTACCATAAGTCTTCAACTTGTCCGTCATCTTGTTGATCTTGCGCTCGAGCCGTGCGTACCTGGCGAACTCGTCCATCATGTTGATGGAAGAAAGCTCCTTCTTCATGGTCTGAATCGCTGCCCTCATCTCTATCTCATCTTCCACATTCTTCTGGAAAACTTTGGACAGCTTCAATAGAAGAAAATACAGCCAAAAATATCAATCTAATGGTTTCTAAGCATGTTATTCACAAGTTGCATTTTGATTCACTTAACTACTGGGCAGTGACTGGCTGGGATAGCCTGCTTAAAAGTGAACTATGCAGTAAGGTATCATCACAGATAATTGTGTTATCAAACTGCAGGGTGTTAGCACAAAATAAACACAGGAATTAGCACTAATCAATGGCCGATTAAGAGGGATTCATGTGTTTTGTCCAGTTATTGATTTGATGGCAACATACTTGTGTATTGACAGTATTCTATTTGCTATTAGTGTTGCATGATATATCGAAACATATGTAGTTTTTTTATACTAGACCATGACAAACGGTTCATACTAGAATTGTTGTTACTTTCGGTACTTCTGTAAAAAGCCTGCACTGGGAGTCTGGGCTGCATTCTGTTAGCTCCCCAATCATGTTGCACCGAAGTTAACACACTTGAATATTGTGACACAGCACGTAGAAATGTTTAAACTGTTCATTACTGTTCACAAAACAATGTCCATACAGGCTAGAACACTTTACAATGCAAGAAGATACCAGTAGCTTCCAGCTTTGAAGGCTAACTTTCCTTAATAGCTGACAGCTAAAGCTAACATCAATTCACTTCCCTAGTACTTTGTGATATTATGCAAACCATAACACAAAACATGCTGATTTAAAAGCTGATTGCCTCCAAAAAATGAATTCACTTATTTGGTCTTGGTCTCAAATCTCTCCCAAAGATTATCTATAGCCTCTGTTGCTCTGATGGGCCGCTCCCCTCTTTCCTTTTGAATGATGGCATTAATGATTAAAGCAACAGAGCACATTTTTATCAAAGAAGCTACTTCTAAGTAAATGTTGTTGATCAGTACAACAAATAAGTCCCAAATGTAAGGGAAACATATTGTATGTTACCTGTAGCCCCATGAAATCAGCCAAAACAAGCTCAATAACTTAATGCATGCACACACTCCTACTGAATATGCATTAACTTGTATTGTGGATAGGCCATGAACTACACCTTAATTCACCCAGTTTATCAGGAGATGTACAATTCAAATACCATTATGTTGTTATGTATTTATATTGGTAAAAACAAAGTCAAACGTATTGTATAATGTATTAATGAATGCATGCATACATGGCTGTCTCAGAAAAACTTTGAAGTAAAACAATTCTAACATAATGATTTCAAGCATTTCACTACACCCGCAATAACATCTGCTAAATATGTGTACGTGACCAATACAAGTTGATTTGATATTGAGCTCAATATATCCCCAATAATTGAACAGAGTAGTAGTTGAATGTATCTGTCTGGATCAAGCGCCATTCGTTTACTTTAGCTCATAAGCATTCTTGTTTTGTTGTTAAGGTATCGAGTGTCAAGTATATATTAAACTTGGAAGTCAAAATGCTGGTATCATGACAACATTATCTGCTACTGTGGCCTACTATGTGGCCAACATGGGATTTGGTGTTTAAGGATCTGACAACATTTTACATTAGTTTAAATGTTGCTTATGGAAGAAAAAAAAACACTCATTTGAATCAATATCACTTTGCCATTGCACTAAACCCATGAGATATGCACAGCTAGACTCCATTATACACGTGATGTTATTTTCCAGATTTCAAACTCAAATGTACTACATACCCAAATCTGGCATTTACCCATGTATCACGGAAATGTCTTAGACTAAAAACACCTATGGTGCTAAAAAGAGCAAGGGAGGATCAAGTCAAATAAATTCATAGGGAAGATTACATCGTTTTGGTGAGAGGGAGATGAACAGTCACAACCAGCCATTAACTGCCGGCGGGTCTTTGTCAATCCCGCCCAGTAGAACGAACGTCATGTCAGGTCTCTGTGCTAAAATGTTACAGATAAACATGCCGGCGCAATTTAAAAGTTTGAACACACATTTCCCGGTACAACTGGGCTACAATTTCTACACATGAATGGCATACTCACATAGGAGGAAATTGAAGGTAACAACATTTTGACGAGGTTGCATAAGACCACAGACCCTAAAACCAGCAACCAGACGTACACAGTCGCCATTTTCCTTTGATTATTTACAATAGCCGTCGCTAGGGAAGCACACCCCCTTGTCTTTCTACCCCGTGTAGATAAAATAAAAAAACAGATAATTTTGTATTTTTGCCTAGTAACGTTGGCCTGTTTTATTTATTTCCCCCAAAAATCCTACGTGTATGAAAATACTGCATTGTTACTCTGTATTCTGATAATATGGGGTATTGTGTTTAGGGAATCTCTCCATATGTGGAGTTTAAACGTTTTAACCAATATTTTGCCATGAAGGGTATGAGCAAAACAGTATAAGGAGTGGGTGTCGTGGTTTCCCACCCCTCGTCGAAAGGCAAATAAATATAGATCTGATTGGCATGTAAAGATATCCACACAGGTATCTCGCTATGATTTGAAAATGTGTTGACGACTCCTAAAGCCAATCAATGGCCAGGGGCGGAGAGTGGTTTGTCCGTCAGGTTAGCGCTGTAATGAATTGAATAGGGGGGGTGGAATCCAATCCGGTTTGAGCTAGTTTTGTTCCAATGGAACATTAACGTCTCGCTACGCTGTAATAGAACGTACTGTTTGAATCTTATACCGAACAGTATTTTTCTTGCTCCGTTTTGGAACATTGCCCTCTTTTTTTCTTTTAACAAATACACAAAACAGCCATGCCTAAAAGGAGCAAAGTAAGTAGAATATTTTTGTATTGATTTTGTGTCATTTGAGAGATAAAACACAATTGCATGAAATGCATTTATTTTTGCACGTACAATTGTTGAAATGTAGCCACAAATGCAAGTTGTTTTGGTCCTCTTCGCTGCAACATTGTTACACTGATGTTGTGTGCAGTCAGGAGTTTTAAAATGTATCACTCTGTTTTGATTTGCGAAGTGGCGGGTTTTCTTCGTCTTATCTTTTCACGCTGTGATTTTACTCTTCGGAAATTAAAACTGGTGAAATACTTGGTGCTTTATATTAACCTTATCCAGTCCTGTAACTTGGGGGGTTTGTCACTTTTTTTCACATGGTGGTTGTTTAAAAATGTCATTTACTTAAAGCCAGACAAAGAGAAGTAGGGAGTTAGCCATGTCGTGAGATGGCCATTCTGCAGAAATAAAGTTGGTGACATCAATCTTTTTTTAAGCAAATATGACTGCACTTATTGTATAACATTGAATTTTAATTTAATTCCGTGTATCCTTTAGACATGTATCCTTCAGTGCAATACCATTCAAATAACTTAATTTGGTGGGATATGTTCAACGCTCGGTGGGCGGTATGGTATGCAGAAGACTGCTTCTAGGGTTCTTCAAAAAGGGCACAAAGTCGTGTGTCATGGCTGCCCTTGTGAGGAAGACAAACATTTACGTTTTCTTGCTTTGCAATATCAAAATGTATAGTTACAACGTAATCTGCTTAAAAGTTGTCGCATGCCACGCTACATCGTGTAGAATGTTTGCTTGTGTGATTTTATTTTATTTTCGTGTGCCCTTCATTTTGTTGTTTGCTCGAGACAATTCTTGAGTTATGCAATGGCGATTCGTCGACATCACAGCGCCGCTCTTGTTGCTGGGGATTTTAGTAGATTCTGTAACCATTGAGTCGCTGAGGATCTCGGAGAGTTCGAAATTCGAATGAATGGCGGGAACGCAGAGTAGACTGGCTGGTCTGCGAAGAGGACAGTAAACGTTGCTTGGCAAATGTCCATTTATCACGAATGAATGCGTTGGGGGGAGGAGTCGGATTCCCCTCTGTAGCGAGTACAAGCAGCATGGAGAAAATATCAACTGCATACTCCCTGCGTCCGGTCTCCTTTCTCAAAACCCATTGGAGGAAAAGGTCAGAAGGGCTTTTTCCATCCAATGGTGTTTGAGAAGGAGACCAGGGGCACGCAATTGAGTTCTTCCCAGGGTACTAATTATTGGCAAGTTAATTGGTTCATTACTTAATGACTGAAGCAAGTTGACATGTACTGTATTTGAATTAAATAGTTTATGGATGATGTAAGTGGAACAAACAAGCAGATATGGCAGTGACCATAACACTGTTGCCTCCTTAGGCCCACTTGATTACACAATTTCAATTCACAGGGCTTTATTGGCATATAAGTATATGTTAACATTGCCAATGCAAGTGAGGTAGATATTATAAAATTTCTCTAATACTAATGGCATTTAAACTGCCCCTCCCCCAGTACAACCCACCTAACACGGTTGCCCTGCTGAGTTGTCACTAACATTCCTCTCTCCTTTTATCACAGGCAAACGCTGATGCTGAGGCAGCAGAGGTGAGTAACATATTACTCAAATATAATTTTATTTGTTTATCAAGGCACTGGTTCTTAACAAGTATGTAAATGTTGAGTACAATTCCGTTGCTTTGCCACCAGGGGCCAGCATCAACCATGTTGTCAAAATCTGCACCTGTTTTTATTAAACAATTGTTTTTTTCTTTTGAAATATTTTGCAGCCCAAGAGGAGATCTGAGAGGTTGGTAAATGTGAGTATATTACACACCTTTGTGGACACTTTTTCATTTGCACCCAAAAAGTGACAGTTTCAGCTAAGAATCACATGCTAAAATGACTTTAATTGCAGAAACCAACCCCTCCAAAGGCAGAGCCCAAGCCAAAGGTGAGGAAGTGCTGACATTAACCACGTTGAATGTACATTTAATAGTAAATTAAGTGCAGTTAAGGACTTAAGGTATTGTGTGTACATACACACAGAAGGAGAAGGCAGTACCCAAGCCCAAGAAGGCTAAGGAGGTGAAGAAGGCTGCACCTGAGGAGAAGGAGGTGCCTGCAGAGAATGGCGAAGCCAAAGCTGAGGAAGAGGTAAGGGGCTGATGGGATATGTAGGTATTTCTTCTTACAGATAAATGAAAAAACAATCCAATTGCTTTAAAAAATCTTTATTTAACTAGGCATGTCGGTTAAGAACAAATTCTTATTTTCAATGACAGTCTGGGAATAGTGTGTTAACTGCCTGTTCAGGGGCAGAATGACAGATTTGTACCTTGTCAGCTCAGGGATTTAAACTTGCAACCTTTCGGTTACTAGTCCAACGCTCTAACCACTAGGCTACCCTGCCGCCCCATGATATGGTGCTCTTTTTTTAATATACATTTTTGTTTTTTCAGGAACCAGCCACAGAAGAACCTGAACAGAAAGAAGATGCGGCAGAATAACATCTCTCAAACCACATCTTTTATCACTGCCCCCTATTCCCCTTTCTTGTACAATTCAGGGGAATATTTTTATTGACTTTTCTAAATGCAAGTTTTTTTAGTAGTTTGATTGTAGAAACACGTTTTTTTTATGGAACAAATACATTTGGAGACGGATTTCATCACATCCCACATTTTTACATCTCCGGAACAATTACGGTTATTGTAAATGTCAAAGGTTTTTATTTTTGCCGTGGGGTGGGAATGGGCCAGGTTGCTGCATCAAGAACGTGCAAGCATGTTGTTTACAGGATCCGGTCAAAACGGAGAGCTTGCCTGAGAGACTAACATTCCATAGGCTATATGAGGGATGGTATTTGTAACCTGTATTGTGGGGATGAATTCCTCAAGGGGCAACACAGTTTTATTGTTTATAATGAGGAATGTTTTAGAATGTTGTAAGCTGTGTTCCGTATGTTAACTATTGTACTCATGCCATTTTTTTTCTTAACCATTCTGCTTAATAAACCTATTCCCTAGCACTGGAGTTCCTCCCTATCAGGCCTGTGCATTGCGTGTAATTGGTTTTGTCTCTGTTCTGTGATAGCATTGCAATAAACGTGTACAGCTGCTGTTTAAAAGGGTTTTCAAACTTTCTATATGCAGTGTGTAATGGTACATTGTAAATGGAATTCTTTGTTCTTAGCCAAGCTAATGACATAAGTGTGAAACATACTGTTGACTATGGTTCCTTTTGATGCTGAGAAACTGTACATCCACTTGAGCTGTCAAATACACAAACCAGCAATATTCATGTGGGTTTTAGGTATCAAGTACAAGTGTACAGTTCTTGTATTCTTTGTTTATAGATGTCATGATTGGTATAAACAAACCAATAAAATGTGGTTGTAATCGTTTGATCTTTTCTCATTGTGTGCCAAATAGACAGTGATGTGAATCCATACAATCATGTCAATACTATACAGTATTTTAGATATGATAGTTCTGGTTGTCCACAAATGCATATTGCATTCGCTAAAGAAAAACATGCCAGTTTTGAGACTGACATGACAACAGCCAGTATCTGTCCTCGATGTGAAAAATATACATTTAAAGCGCATCTGCCTCTAAAAATTTATTGCTGTGGGGCTAGGGAGGGACCATCAGTAAATTGTCAATAGCTTCACATTTCAATGACAAACTGACTATAAATTGTAGAAATGTATAATTAAATATTGAAAGCATTTAATGAGAACTAAAGAATGTGCAACATGAAAATATTGTCCTATTTACAATTTGTAATTTATTGACAGCTCACAACTAGCCCCAGAGATCGGGGTGGCAGGTAGCCTTGTGGTTTGAGCATAGGACTAGTAACTGAAATGTTGCAAGATCAAATCCCTGAGTTGATAAGGTAAAAAAAAAAATCTGTTCTGCACCTGAATAAGGCAGTTAACCAACTGTTCCTAGCCTGTCATTGAAAATATGAATTTGTTCTTAACTGACTTGATCTGGTTAGACTGTTTCAAGTTATCTAGAAGGGTGAGGGTCTGTGTACTGTTTTGGCAGAGTGAATGTAGCTAGGAAATTTACATGTCAGAAATGTGAATACTATGCGGCTGTTGACCTTAGGATGTTTAGATGAGCCAAATTATAACAGCAATATATTTCCACCAATCAAAGTTTAAGATTAACAAAATGGTAATAATAAACAAAAACTAAATCAATCTTAGTTCAGAATTATAGCCTTTTTGAATTAACTTTGGAGATGGCAGCCCTGTGGAAGACCTTCATTCAAAGGTTGAATGCATGCACTGAAACGACCCGAAAAACAAACAAAAACAGGATACTGAATTTTTTTATTTTGACATCTTAAAAAGGTAGAAATTGAGTTTTGCCTAATACGGCAATTCATATTAATTTTCCAATATAAATGTTTTACAGTGAGTCAATATTGGTCAAACACCATGCCCCTTGGGTTAAGCGCTTGACCCAGCTGCTGGTAAATTAGTCTATATAGCTGGGTTAAAACATCCCAGCACATTGGGTTGAGGGATTGATCAGGCATCTGGGTAATTTAACTAATCCTTAGATTACATTCAGTGTAATCCTAATTTCAATTTTGCTTATACAGTGCCTTTGGAAAGTATTCAGACCCCTTCACTTTTTCAACATTGTTAGGTTACAGCCTTATTCTAAAATTGATTAAATAAATGTTTGTCCTTTAATCTACACACAATACCCACTAATGACAAAGCAAACAGATTTGTAGGAATTTTTGCAAATGTATTAATAATAAAACACCTGAAATATCACATCTACGTAGGTGTTCAGACCCTTAACTCAGTACTTTGTTGAAGCACCTTTGGCAGCGATTACAGCCTTGAGTCTTCTTGGGTATGACGCTACAAGCTTGGCACACCTGTATTTGGGGAGTTTCTCCCATTGTTCTCTGCAGATCCTCTCAATTTACACGTCTCTCCAGAGATATTCAATCTGGTTCAAGTCTTGGCTCTGGCTGGGCCACTCAAGGACATTTAGAGACTTGTCCTGAAGCCACTCCTGCGTTGCCTTGGCTGTGTGCTTACGGTCGTTGTTCTGTTGGAAGGTGAACCTTTGCCCCAGTCTTGAGGTCCTCAGGGCTCTGGATTAGGCTTTCATTAAGGATCTCTCTGTACTTTGCTCCGTTAATCTTTCCCTCGATCCTGACTAGTCTCCCAGTCCCTGCCATTGGAAAAACCTAGAGAGTTATAGAGTTGGTTGAGAGCGGTGTTAGTGCCAGCTTCGTTCTGTGGTGGTAAATAGACAACTACAAATAATATAGATGAGAACTCTCTTGGTAGATAGTGTGGTCTACAGCTTATCCTAAGGTACTCTACCTCAGGCAAGCAATACCTCAAGGCTTTTTTAATATTAGACATTGCACACCAGCTGTTAATGACAAATAGACACACACCCCCACCCCTCGTCTTACCAGAGGTAGCATCTCTGTTCTGCTAGTTCATGGACAATCCCGCTAGCTCTATACTGTCCATATCGTCGTTCAGCAACATCTCGGTGAAACATAAGATGTTAGTTTTTTTTATATCCCGTTGATAGGATAATCTTAATCGTATGTTATCAATATTATTTTCCAATGATTGCATATTAGCAAGAAGAACGGATGGTAAATGGAGTTTACTCACTTGCCTACGGATTCTCAGAAGGCTGCCCGATCTGCGGCCCCTTTTCCTGCTTCTTTTCTTCATGCAAAAATGTGTGGATCTGGGCCTGTTCCAGTGAAAGCAGGATATCCTTCACTGTTCTCATGTCCAGAAGTTATTTTCAGGTCATAAGAGACGGTAGCAGTAACATTATGTACACAAGTAAAAAAATAAGTTACACAAAATGCAAAAAACGAACAAAATAGCACAACTGAGCTCAATTTCGAGTCTCATAGTAGGGTCTGAATACTTATGTAAATCTGTTTTTTATTTTTAATACATTTGTAAAAATGTCTACAAACCTGTTCTCAGTTTATCATTGTGGAGTATTGTGTGTAGATTGCTAAAGATCCTTTTTTTTAAAGAATACGGCTGTAAAGTAACAAAATGTGGAAAAAGTCAACGGGCCTGAATACTTTCCAAAGGCACTGTATATTTGTGCCTTCTCTACCATCCCACCCCCTCCTTTTCTGACACAGTCAAGATACAATGTTAAATGTCAAATCATTTGCATTTCAGAACAAACATCACATCCAATGTAGAATATACAAAATATATAAAATAGCAAATGGAATCAAAGCCCGATTGTCTAAATATGTGTTATTTCATAAAATAAGATTTCATAAGATAGGACTATTTGTTAAAATTTAATTGAATTATATTTCAGAAACCAAACAGTTCAATCAGACTAAAGCCTCAGTTGAACTTGATGTGCACACTCAGATTACAATCTGAGAAAAACAACGCATGCATGTTTGAGACAGTCTGTCTTAAGTAGTATTAACACAGATCTGTCTATCAGACAGTGCCACAGCTAATCAATAGATTAGCACATTCACTGACACACTTCAGCTATTTTAGGCGACAGCACAAACACAAACGAGCTGTGTTCGAATACCCATACTAAATACTTAATGAGTATATACTACACCATTAATTCATTTTAGCATACTGTAAACCAACGGTATCCTTTCAGTTGAGTGTACAAGCGCTTCACCTGTCTACCAGAAGTTGATGCTGTTGCTATGCAACCTCTTGCTCGCATAACAAATGACTAGGTAGACATTTTACGATTTGGGGTGTGTTCGTAAATTCAATCTGGAGTGCCAGAGTGCACTCTGGGCGTTTGTAAATCCAGAGCATTGTCCGTTTGTAAATTCAGAGCGTTCCGTGTCCGGAGCGTTCAGAGTACACACTGGACGCTCTGGCTTAGGGTGTGATCCGAGGGTTCTGACCTCAGAACGGCAGTTAAGCACCCAAGCTAACTGGCGAACGTTGGCTAGCTTGCCAGCTACTCCCAGACAAAAATGAGGGAACACTTTTTTATTTCACCTTTATTTAACCAGGTAGGCTAGTTGAGAACAAGTTCTCATTTACAACTGCGACCTGGCCAAGATAAAGCAAAGCGACAAACAACACAGAGTTACACATGGAATAAACGAACGTACAGTCAATAATAATAGTAAAGTCTATATAGTGTGTGCAACTGAGGTAAGATTAGGGAGGTAAGGCAATAAATAGGCAGTAGTGGCGAAGTAATTACAATTTAGCAATTAAAACACTGGACTGATAGATGTGCAAACCTCACTCTGACCATTTTACTCACCCTACCAGAGCTGGTTAGGCTGTTTTCATGTTATCCAGAAAATTGGTGACTAACTGCTGCTGGCAACCATTTAATTACGGGGTTTTTTTGCCGGCGTTTACTGACACCGTCCATATTCAACGGGAGTTGAGCATTTGTAAATGTATCAGTTATTCTGTACTCTGCCACACTCAGTTCGTTGAAAGCATGCTCGGACCAACGTGCAGGGTGATCTGGGTTCCACATCTTTATTTAGTGAAACGCACAAAACAATAAAGCAAGAACGAAACGTGACGACAATGGAGTGCTGAACTATAACTACCCATAAACAATATCCCACAAAACACAGGTATGCTACTTAAATATGATCCCCAATTAGAGACAACGATAGCCAGCTGCTTCTAATTGGGAATCATACCAAACACCAACAGAAAACAAAACTAGAACCCCAAATTGAAAATATAAACTAGACTAACCCCCCAGTCACACCCTGACCTACTCCACAATAGAAAATAAGGACTCTCTATGGTCAGGACGTGACACTCAGACAAGAGTGCTCTGAAATCAGAGTAGACAGAATTAGAATTAGCTAATGTTAGCTAACATACTGCTGTAATGATATGCCATGCGTTTCATAAGGATAGCGTAGCTAATCAATTGTCATCCAACATAACGTGTAACCTAACTTATTTGAAAAGTCATTACTTTATTACATTGCTCAACATTTTCTTAACATTTTTCTTAATTACTAAAGCAATGAATTTGTATCTGCTCTCGTTGGACTTCGGCTGCTTATTTTCTGCCATTTTCTTAAAATCTGAAAACCACTCCCATTTTCTGAAGAACTGCATAATGAGCACTTAATGCACGGATATAATGTCCACTGCTTGTATACTTTGTATTTTGGCAAATTTAATACGACATCCGGGAACTTTTGGCATACTAACTATATCTATACTATGACCAATAAGCAGACTACATTACTCAAATTACTTTACAAATAGTACGGTTGGCGTGGTTAGTATAAGTATTCAAACACAGCTAAGCTGTTCTGCCATACAATAATGTTCAACATTTGGGTCGAATCAAAACACTGTTACAAGTGTAAAATGTTACGTTTAAAGGTCACTACTAAGGACATGGACTAATGACTCATAAAGCAATTTTCATAATCACCAAAATTTAACTTTTGTATATTAAATACATTGTTGTGATATAATGAAAGGAGCAGAATGCACTTCAGCCCAGCTTGAACAAAAAAACTAATTATATATTAGTCATACAAATATATGAAGATTTGTGCAACAGCAGTTAAACATAAGGCAAACAAGCACATACCGTATAGTAAAGAAAAATGCATTAAAACAAATAAAAAGTCCATTTAACAGAGCTATGCCTTAAGAGCATATTAGCATTGGAATATGAAGGGGAAAGGGCATACCTAGTTAGTTGCACAACTGAATGCATTCAACTGAAATGTGTCTTCCGCATTTAACCCAAACCCTTCTGAATCAGGTCACTCATGGCTCATATATACATTGATCTATTCATTCACAAGAACACAAACACATTTGCTTTCTCCTGTCACTACTCACACTATATACAAGAGTAGACACTTTCCCACTATTGTTCAGTGGAAAAAAGGCATGCTCGCAACAGTCTTACTGAGGGGGATTCTGTTCCTGGCAGCTGATACACTGTGGTTTGTAGGAATTACCATGCTGGGGCACACAGTCTGGGAAAGTTGATATCAAACGCATAATAGGATTTGAAGCACACATCCAGTGCCTCAAGCAATGTACCTTGCTCCAATGCCTGTCCACTAACGACTAAACACCTGTGAGCCAACACAAATGGGTAGGGTCTGGTCACCTCCGACTGGCACATGTGCTCAACCATGTTAAATAGAAATCATTACATTTTAGAATATGAGGACTTGTGCAAAGGATGGAGGCACACTGCCAATGCCATCACACAATTTATTTTGTATACCATATAGCCATTTACACGTAAATAAATAAATAATTGTTTGATGCCTACATCTTCCATTCTTTTGGGGCTGATGATAATCGATTCATTTACACAACAATATCTTGGAGAGTGCAGTTATGCATAACAGATTTTGGAATGCTGTTCCTTTCATTCAAGGTTTACAAATGCTATCATCTACTCAATCTCCCTATGCCTATCCACTATTTAAACTTACAGGCTGCAAGTCAATGAAGGACTTTTTGGTTTTGGTCTCTTCGAAGCTGGGTCGGAATGTCTTCCTGCCAATCTTGTAGACTGGTGTTGGGAGGACCACTGGCAGAAGTCTTAAAACAATGTCACCTTGTGTATCTGGAGAGAAGAATGTTTTGTGAATAACTTGATTGTTTCAGGCTAAACATTTATGAGCATCTGAAGCCCCACCAGCAGGGCCATTTCAAACTATACCTGCACTTCAAAGAGAAGATCTTGGGCCTGCTTCTCTCGGCCGGCGAAGCAAAGGTTTTTTGTCCTTGAAAACCACAATCCAGTTTTCAGAGTATCTCCGAGCAGTCCGGGTTTAAAATGCTTCTGAGCAATCTGTAGTAAAGCAGACAATTCATTTTCCATTGCAGTTAATCATTAGTGTGGCTAACATTTGACTCTCAATGGCCTCCTGACCTCAGTCAGGAATGTCTCTTTGATGTTTTCGGTACGATGCATCGATAATAGGGCTGTCCCTGACCCCCCAAAAAATCTTGGTCGACCGAGAGTCATCTGTTCTTCCGACCAATCGATTGGTAGAAATGTTAAAACGTATATTTTACCATATATTTAAATAAAATCAAGTATATGTAGGCTACTGAGCTTGTCTGATGCTTTAATAGTGGTGGCAGCATCATGCTGTGGGGATGTTTTTCAACGGCAGGGACTGGGAGACTAGTCAGGATCGAGGGAAAGATGAACGGAGCAAATTACAGAGAGATCCTTAATGAAAACCTGCTCCAGAGTGCTCACGACCTCAGACTGGGGCAAAGATTCACCTTTCAACAGGACAATGACCCTAAGCACAAGCTCTGTTGTTGGGACAGCTTTATGTAGGACCAAACAGTTTGTGGGCACAGTTTGTCACCGTTGTAGTGCAATTAATGTATTGTTTAGTGTTGTTTTGTGTAGTGGCTTTGCTGGCATACATCTAACAATTTCGGGGGGAGTTTGCCCCACCAAGATTTACATGCTAAAATCGTCCCTGCACACGCACTGCCACACACAGCACCCAAGCGCCGCCCACTTCTATTACAAAAGTTGGATTTTTAAATCCCAAAAATTAGAGGTCTCAACTCAATTTATTTTCTAATTTGAGAGAACCAATCAAACCCTTTTGCACAATTTATGAGTGAATATTGAATTAACAAACAGCCTCCTTTGCAGTCCAGTGTGGTTTACAGCTCTCCCTGAGCGGTGAGTCAACCTGGCTAGCAAACAGAATCAAATTCAAGTCTTATGTTTTTGTAAAAATAATTATCCACCATGCCTGGAGTAACCAGCAGACACAGATACTCTGACTATCTCGACTTTCTTGGCCCCATTCTGTCTTGTCCAATGAGCCCCCTGGATCGCAATCTCCTTCATGTACTCTGCAACTTGATTTGCCGGACAGATGTTATCTGTTATCACATTTGACTGTTGTGAGCACAAAGTACTCAATTAATTTTAAATTCCTTTTAACAATCAGTTTTCAATATACACAATAAATATTTCAACATATACCTGGCAAGACCTAGCTACTACTCAAGCTTGGTGTGTCTAGTTGTTGGGTTTAACTGCCTTGCTCATGGGCAGAACGGCAGATTTCAGTTACTGGACCCAAAACACAACCGCTAGGCTTAACCGCTAGGGGGGAGACATTAAGGGATAGTTTCGCCCACATTTCTAAATTACATACTTTGAGGGGGGAAGGATTGATAAGCAAGGGAATGCGGAAAGAGCTAAATTAATAGGGGTGGCAGTAGCTTCGAGGTTAGAAAGGCAGGCCAGGCCAGGCCTCCCGAATGGCACAGTGGTCTAAGGCACTGCATCGCAGTGTGCTGTGCACTAGAGATCCTGGTTCGAGTCCAGGCTTTGTCGCAGCCGACTGCGACCGGAACACCCATGGGGGGAGCACAGTTGGCCCAGCGTCGTCTAGGTTAGGTGAGAGTTTGGCCGGCAGGGATGTTTTTGTCCCATCGCGCTCTAGCGACTCCTGTGGCGGGCCGGGTGCAATGCACGCTGACACGGTCGCCAGGTGTATGGTGTATCCTCCGATACATTGGTGCGGCTGAATTCTGGGTTTACTTCTTGACGCTACCCATCCCTTAAGCGGGATAATTGTCATCAGCAACCTCTGAATAGCATAGCGCCCCAGTCAAATAATATTAATAAAAATATTAATATTCATGAAATTACAAGTGCAATATTGCAAAACACAGCTTAGGTGGATTAACAAAAGGCTGTCGTATCAGATTTTGAAATTATGCTTTACAGCGAAAGCAATCCAAGCGTTTGTGTAAATTTATTGATCGCATGATAAAACATTAAGTACACTTAACATCAGGTAGCTTGGTCACGAAAAGCAGAAAAGCAATCAAATTAATCGTTTACCTTTGATGATCTTCGGATGTTTTCACTCACAAGACTCCCAGTTACACAACAAATGTTCCTTTTGTTCCATAAAGATTATTTTCATATCCAAAATACCTGCATTTGTTTGTCGCGTTATGTTCAGAAATCCACAGGAAAGAGCGGTCACGACAACGCATACGAAAATTCCAAATAATATCCATAATGTCCACAGAAACAAGTCAAACGTTTTTATAATCAATCCTCAGGTTGTTTTTAAAATATATATTCAATAATATATCAACCGGGAGTGTAGGTTTTTCAATAGGACAAGGAGAAACAATGGCTGCTTTACTCTGTTGAGCAAAATTCACTCTGAGAGCCCCCACCTATCCACCTATCTTTCTCGCTCATATTTCAAAATAAAAGCCTGAAACTATGTCTAAAGACTGTTGACACCTTAGGGAAGCCATAGAAAAAGGAATCTGGTTGATATCCCTTTAAATGGAAGATAGGCATGCATAGGAACAGAGAGGTTTCAAAATAAGAGGCACTTCCCGATTTGATTTTCCTCAATATCAGTTATGTTATACACAGACAATATTTTGACAGTTTTGGAAACTTTAGAGTGTTTTCTATCCTAATCTGAGAATTATATGCATATTCTAGTTTCTGGGGCTGAGAAATAGGCAGTTTCAAATGGGTACGTTTTTTTGCCAAAAACGAAAATACTGCCCCCTACACGCAAAAGCTTAAGCGGGCATTGTGTCAAAAAACAGTGCGGCTTGGCTGGGTTGTGTTTCAGAGGATGCATGGCTCTCAACTTTCGCCTCTCACGAGTCCTTACAGGAGTTGCAGCGATGAGACAGGACTAACTACCAATTGGATACCACGAAATTGGGTAGAAAAAAAACCAGGCAGGCCGATTCCAGAAAGGCAGGTCGATTCCAACGAGTTATCGGTTTGAACCCCTAGCTTCCTGCAGGGAGATCTGCAGCAAGTGATCCGGCAGTCAGAGGGTTTACCAGCTACAATATCTCTGTATACTACATTCTGCTGTTGTGCCCTTGAGCAAGGCACTTTATCGCAAAGTGCCCATGAGCTGCTCCCAGACGGGGATATGTGTGTTGTATGTCAGGTTGGTCAATGTGACAGAATATCTGTAATAAAGCAAGTATGGTAAAATGAATTTCTTAGTTTTACTTACCCTCAAACTTTGGAATCAAAGAGGCCAGGCTCCACTCATTCATCATATCCTTTTCAAAGCTGTCCATTGGCCTTGACCTTTGCATTTCATTACAGATATTAATTAAAATGTTAGAAACATAGTTAGTCAGCTAGTTATACTAACTGGCCTACATCAAACATAAGGTAAACTCTAACGTCAGCAAACAGAATTTGCATCCATCCTCAACTTCACACGTCTGACTAAAGCTGCCACTGTCAGAAACCATTGAAAACCCGTACAGTAACACTAGCTAACTCACTCAATCATATTAGGTAGCCATATTCCTTGGGTAGTTTGTGGGTTCTTATTCTATGTTTAGTTGCCTTTAGTTTCCTGTTCTGCACTTCTCATATTAGCTTCACGTTTCATTTTGTTGTTTTGTATAGTTTGTTCAGTGTTCTTTCTTTAATTAAAGAAGTATGCACGCTTACCACGCTGCACCTTGTTCTCCTCCATACAACGTCCCTTACAGAAGAACCCACCATAATAGGACCAAGCAGCGTGAAAAGGAGGAGCAGCGTTTAATGGGGAAATGGACATGGGAGGAGATACTATATGGAGCAGGACCCTGGACGCAGCCGGGGGAGTATCGCCGTCCTAAGGAAGAGATAGAGGCAGCGAAAGTGGAACGGCGATACTATGAGGAGAAATACCGTAGAATAGAGGAATGGCCCCAATAAAAAAATTGGGGGGCATTGTGATGGCCATGTCAATACCTTGACATTGTTGTTGTTAAGCCATTTGGCCACAACTTTGGAAGTATGCTTGTGGTCATTGTCCATTTGAAGCCCCATTTGCGACCAAGCTTTAACTTCCTGACTGATGTCTTGAGATTTTGCTTCAACATATCCACATAATTTTTCTTCCTCATGAAGCTATCTATTTTGTGAAGTGCACCAGTCCCTCCTGCAGCAAAGCAACACCACAACAGGATGCTGCCACTCCCGTGCTTCACGGTTGGGATGGTGTTCTTTGGCTTGCAAGCCTCCGCCTTTTTCCTCCAAACACAACGATGGTAATTAAAAAGTTCTATTTTTGTTTCATCAGACCAGAGGACATTTCACCAAAAAGTATGATATTTGTCCCCATGTGCAGTTGCAAACCGTATTCTAGCTTTTTTAATTTTCAGTTTTGGAGCAGTGGCTTCTTCCTTGCTGAGCTGCCTTTCAGGATATGTCGATATAGGACTCCTTTTACTGTGGATATAGATACTTTTGTATCCGTTTCCTCCAGCATTTTCACAACGTCCTTTGCTTTTGTTCTGGGATTGATTTGCACTTTTCGCACCAAAGTATGTTCATCTCTAAGAGTCTCCTTCCTGAGTGGTATAATGACTGCGTGGTCCCATGGTGTTTGTACTATTGTTTGTACAGATGAATGTGGTACCTTCAGGTGTTTGGAGATTGCTCCCAAGGATGAACCACACTTGTGGAGTCTACAATTTGTTTTCTGAGGTCTTGGCTGATTTCTTTTGATTTTCCCATGATGTCAAGCAAAGAGGCACTGACTTTGAAGGTAGGCCTTGAAATACATCCACAGGTACACCTCCAATCGACTCATATGATGTCAATTAGTCTATCAGAAGCTTCTAAAGCCATGATATCATTTTCAGGAATTTTCCAAACTGTTTAACCCTTGCAAGGCTGCTGGCCCAGACAGCACTCTTTCTGTGTCCTCAGAGCATGCCTAGACCAGCTGGCTGGTGTGTTTACGAACATATCACTCCCTATCCCAGTCTGTTGTCCCCACATGCTTCAAGATGGTTTCCATTGTTCTCATCAATCCACAATACCCTAATGATCCTACATGCCAGGCTACCGGCCGCCTCATGAGCGTCACTGTACAGCTATTTTCAGGTCTCTCCAATGATGTTAGATCTGGTTCAAGTCCCAGCTCTGGCTGGGCCACACAAGGACATTCAGAGACTTGTCCCGAAGCCACTCCTGCATTGTCTTGGCTGTGTGCTTAGGGTCGTTGACCTGTTGGAAGGTGAACCTTCGCCCCGGTCTGAGGTCATGAGCGCTCTGGAGCAGGTTTTCATCAAGGATCTCTCTGTACTTTGCTCCGCTCATCTTTCCCTCGATCCTACCGCTGAAAAACATCCCCACAGCATGATGCTGCCACCACCATGCTTCACCGTAGGGATGGTGCCAGGTTTCCTCCAGACATGACACTTGGCATTCAGGCCAAAGAGTTCAATCTTGATTCAATCTAGGTAGTTGTTGTTCAGATATTACTGCACTGTTGGAACCAGAAGCACAAGCATTTTGCTAACATTTGCATTAACATCTGCTAACCATGTGCATTAACATCTGCTAACCATGTGTATGTGACCAATAAGATTTGATTTGATGCCAAACAGGAGGTGTAAAGAAGGGGATTTCCTTGGAAGATGGGGAAGGAGAGGAGGGTCTCAGCTGAGGTCCAAGCATGCTGATATGTTCTGGCCAGTTGTCCCTCAAACAGGCCTGTAGGTGCCATCAACCAGCCTACATACAGTATTATCTGAGTGAATGAACTGTGAGGATGGCAAAGAGAGAGAGATCAATAATCACTGTTGGACATTCCATTTAAAAATGGTTTAAAACTGTTCTAGATTCAGATTGTCTAAGCACTGTATGGTACAGCAAAGTTAGAGAGATATGCAAACTTACAATCATGAGGCCAGGCATTATGCTTCTCATCAGGGTGTTGTAGGAGAAAGTAGTGTAGGACCTTGAGAGCTTCTGGATAGGGCTGAGTACCTGTACTGTGTGAATGTTCCTGTGAATGAGAGAGAGAAAGAGAGAGAGAGAGAGAGAGAGAGAGAGAGAGAGAGAGAGAGAGAGAGAGAGAGAGAGAGAGAGAGAGAGAATGTGGGGGGAATCAGTAATCAAGTAATATCAGACTATCTCTGTATCATTGATCATCAGCCCCCCTGAAAGGTGATAGGTATACATTCAGAAAAGTAGGCTGATTGCCGTAGCAATTAATGTAGTATCCTCTCCATTATACCTTTTCTACAGCTGCCTTTTCAGTAAGCAGGAAAGGAGGTTCGTGAATTATAAAAAGGTTGATTTTAACGTAATGTATTGTCTGATGTAACTGGATGATGTTCACATTGATCTGCTCAGATGTCCTTCTCCTGTGGGCACATTCTGAACACACACACTTACACACACACAATATCAGCATTGACAGTGGCTTAACTGGATATTGTTATATTGAATGTGGAAGAAATAGCGAGGCAAAGAGCCAGATAGGTAACCATTTACGGTAACTGCAGTTCATTGTTAGCCTACTAAGTCAATAAGCACCAGCCAGACAGAAGATCTAGCAAAGTTAGCTACATAAAGTACTGTAGAAATCTCAACTTTCTGCAGCAGCTACCTTTGGCCTGGCCGCTTGATCTTGTAGCAAGTTGAGGGAACGTTAATTTACTTCCACTAGCTAGCTACTACTATCTAGCTTGAGGGACTAACTTACTAGCTAGCATGACTATAGCCAGTAGCAAAAGGTTGGGTAGGTTACCTTCTAAGTGTAATACTTTACAGTTACTAGTTACATGAACAAAATTGTAATCAGTAACGTAACTTTTGGATTACCCAAACTCAGTAACGTAATCTGATTTCATTCAGTTACTCTTAGATTACATTCCCTTAAGAGGCATTAGAAGAAGACAGACATGTATGTTACCAATTGAATGACATCTATTGCCAGGACAAATCAATGTTAACGTTTACATAGCTGGCCATACATGGGATGTTACATTTTACTTCATGGGTTGGTTATGTAGGCTTCTTCGAACTCATCGCTTTCTACTACATATAATAATATGATTAAATTATATATTTACATTAAAAACCAAAGTCTATCAGAATTCCAGCCTTTCTAATAGATGTTATACCCCTTGATCTTCAAGAATAGGACTTAGAAATATGGAAGTATAGATTAGCCAAATTGTTTTACCTGAGCATAACCCCAAAACTAAAGACTTAGTAGCCAACGCTACTCTGTTGTTTATGATTTTGTTGTCATAGAGGACTGATTGGGCTCATTGATATGAGTTGAAAAATAAATGCTGGAATGGCTTGCTTTGAACACTACTGAAAAGTGTTATTTACATGTGTAAAATGAATGTCATGTGCTGCATTTGCTATAGGCCTATTGTTAACATTTTTGTTGGTGACACTTTGATATCTTAATATGCAGCTGTTTGAAGGGCAGATGAAACAATAACAAAATGGACACCACGCCTTTGTTTTGTTAAAAAGCTGAGGGATGGGCCTGGATAAATGTAACCACTCACAGATTAATATACAGAGCTATGGATGCAAGGACTGACCATCCATGAAATCAAAATTATAGTTTTAACCATGTTTACAATGTTTACAAACAATGTAGAAAAACAAGCTTATATTTTGGATTCCCATGGAGTGTGACAGTTGATCTAAGCTCATGAGGCATTTCAAAGTTATATTCTTCAAGAATCAATGATGTATACACTACTGTTCAGAAGTTTGGGGTCACTTAGAAATGTCCTTGTTTTTGAAAGATGTCCAGTGTCTGTGTTCTTTTGCCCATCTTAATATTTTATTTTTATTAGCCAGTCTGAGATATGGTCAGCATCCTGTAGTCACGTCTTCACTGTTGACGTTGAGACTGGTGTTTTGCGGGTACTATTTAATGAAGCTGCCAGTTGAGGACTTGTGAGGTCTCTATTTCTCAAACTAGACACTCTACTGTCCTCTTGCTCAGTTGTGCATCGGGGCTTCCCACTCCTCTTTCTAATCTGGTTACAGACAGACAGTATGTGCTGTTCTGTGAAGGGACTACACAGCGTTGTATGAGATCTTCAGTTTCTTGGCAATTTCTCACATGGAATAGCCTTAATTTCTCAGAACAAGAATAGACTGACAAGTTTCAGAAGAAAGGTCTTTGTTTCTGGCCATTTTCAGCCTGTAATCGAACCCACAAATGCTGAAGCTCCAGATACTCAACTAGTCTAAATAAGGCCTGTTTTATTGCTTCTTTAATCAGAACAACAGTTTTAAGCTGTGCTAACATAATTTCAAAAAGGGTTTTCTAATGATCAATTAGTCTTTTAAAATTATAAACTTGGATTAGCTAACACAACGTGCCATTTGATTGATTCACTGTTGTGGTCGGCCTGTCTGGGTTTCCCCCCTTGGGTTGTACCGTGTCGGAGATCTTTGTGGGCTATACTCGGCCTTGTCTCAGGATGGTAAGTTGGTGGTTGAAGATTTCCCTCTAGTGGTGTGGGGGCTGTGCTTTGGCAAAGTGGGTGGGGTTATATCCTTCCTGTTTGGCCCTGTCCGGGGGTGTCCTCGGATGGGGCCACAGTGTCTCCTGACCCCTCCTGTCTCAGCCTCCAGTATTTATGCTGCAGTAGTTTATGTGTCGGGGGGCTAGGGTCAGTTTGTTTATCTGGAGTACTTCTCCTGTCCTATTCGGTGTCCTGTGTAAATCTAAGTGTGCGTTCTCTAATTCTCTCCTTCTCTCTTTCTTTCTCTCTCTCGGAGGACCTGAGCCCTAGAACCATGCCCCAGGACTACCTGACATGATGACTCCTTGCTGTCCCCAGTCCACCTGGCCATGCTGCTGCTCCAGTTTCAACTGGCCTGGGCCCTAGGACCATGTCCCAGGACTACCTGACATGAGGACTCCTTGCTGTCCCCAGTCCACCTGGCCATGCTCCTGCTCCAGTTTCAACTGTTCTGCCTTACTATTATTCAACCATGCTGGTCATTTATGAACATTTGAACATCTTGGCCACGTTCTGTTATAATCTCCACCCGGCACAGCCAGAAGAGGACTGGCCACCCCACATATGCTCTCTCTAATTCTCTCTTTCTTTCTCTCTCTCGGAGGACCTGAGCCCTAGGACCGTGCCCCAGGACTACCTGACATGATGGCTCCTTGCTGTCCCCAGTCCACCTGACTGTGCTGCTGCTCCAGTTTCAACTGTTCTGCCTTATTATTATTTGACCATGCTGGTCATTTATGAACATTTGAACATCTTGGTCATGTTCTGTTATAATCTCTACCCGGCACAGCCAGAAGAGGACTGGCCACCCCACATAGCCCGGTTCCTCTCTAGGTTTCTTCCTAGGTTTTGGCCTTTCTAGGGAGTTTTTCCTAGCCACCGTGCTTTTACACCTGCATTGTTTGCTGTTTGGGGTTTTAGGCTGGGTTTCTGTACAGCACTTTGAGATATCAGCTGATGTACGAAGGGCTATATAAATAAATTTGATTGGATTTGATTTGAACACAGGAGAGATGGTTGCTGATATTGGGCCTCTGTACGCCTACATAGATATTCCATTAAAAAATCAGCCGTTTCCAGCTACAATAGTCATTTACAACATTAACAATGTCTACAATGTATTTCTGATCAATTCAATGTTATTTTAATGGACAAAAAATGTGCTTTTCTTTAAAAAACAAGGACATTTCTAAGTGACCCCAAACTTTTCAACGGTACCAGTCAAAGGTTTGGACATACCTACTCATTCAAGGGTTTTTCTTAATTTTTTACTATTTTCTACATTCTAAAATAATAGTGAAGATATCAAAACTATGAAACAACACATATGGAATCATGTAGTAACCAAAAAAGTGTTAAACAAATCTAAATATATTTTATATGAGATTCTTCAAAGCAGCCACCCTTTGCCTTGATGACAGCTTTGCACACTCTTGACATTCTCTCAACCAGCTTCACCTTGAATGCTTTTCCAGCTGTCTTGAAGGAGTTCCCACATATGCTGAGCACTTGTTGGCTGTTTTTCCTTCACTACGCAGTCCAACTCATCCCAAACCATCTTAATTGGGTTGAGGTTGGGTGATTGTGGAGAACATGTCATCTGATGCAGCACTCCATCACTCTCTTTCTTGGTCAAATAGCCCTTACACAGCCTGGATGTCAAGGTGTGGGTGTAGCTGGTGCATTGGAAGTCAGGCGCAGGAGAGCAGAGATGAGTGGACAAGGCACTTTACTGAGGCAATGTATGAATAGAACGCAATGGGTCACAAAAGAAATGCCCTCAGAACAAGTGAGGCAGCACTAAGTCCTTCTGTAGCTCAGTTGGTAGAGCATGGCGCTTGTAACGCCAGGGTAGTGGGTTCGATCCCCGGGACCACCCATACGTAGAATGTATGCACACATGACTGTAAGTCGCTTTGGATAAAAGCGTCTGCTAAATGGCATATATTATTATTATTATTATAAGTACAAATAACAAAGTACAAAGTACAGGCTTTCAAAAAGCACGGGTGTAAAATATAACACAATGCAAACCAGCCGGAAGAGTGCCAACCTGACAATAAACAATTACACACACAGACATGGGGGGAACAGAGGGTTAAATACACGACAAGTAATGAGGGAAATGTAAACCAGGTGTGTGGTAAAACAAGACAAAACAAATGGAAAATGAAAGGTGGATTAGCGATGGCTAGAAGACCGGTGACGTCGACCGCCGAACACCGCCCGTACAATGAGAGGAACCGACTTCGGCGGAAGTCGTGACAGTACCCTCTCTTGACGCACGGCTCCAGCAGCGCGCCGTCACCGGCCTCGGGGACGACCCGGAGGGCGAGGTGCAGGGCGATCCGGACAGAGACGGTGGAACTCCCGCAGCATTGAAGGTTCCAACATGTCCTCCACCGGAACTCAGAATCTCTCCTCCGGACTGTACCTCTCCCAGTCCTCGAGGTACTGAAGGCCCCTCGCCCGGCACCTCGAATCCAGTATGGCACGAATGGAGTACACCGGGGCCCCCTCGAAGTCCAGAGGGGGCAGAGGAACCTCCCGCACCTCAGACTCCTGGAGCAGGCCAGCCACCACCGGCCTGAGGAGAGACACATGGAACGAGGTGTTAATACGGTAATCAGGGGGAAGCAGTAACTTGTAACTCACCTCATTCAGTCTCATCAGGACTTTAAATAGCCCCACAAACTGCGGACCCAGCTTCCGGGAGGGCAGGCGGAGGGGCAGGTTTCAGGTCGAGAGCCAGACCCGGTCCCCCGGTGCGAACACCGGGGCCTCACTCCGGTGATGGTTTGCGCTAGCTTTCTGGCGCAGCACGTCGTGTTGAAGGTGTACATGAGCGGCGTCCCATGTCTCCTCTGTGCGCTGGAACCAGTCGTCCACCACAGGAGCCTCGATCTAACGCTGATGCCAAGGAGACAGAACCGGATTATACCCTAGTACACACTGGAAGGGTGAAAGGTTAGTGGATGAGTGGAGGAGTGGCGGAGCGAGTTCTGGGCCATCTCTGCCCAGGGCACGAACACCCCCCCCCCCACCCCTCCAGCCGGTCCTGGCAATAAGACCTCAGAAACCTATCCACATCCTGGTTAACTCTCTCCACCTGCCTGTTACTCTCAGGGTGAAAACCCGAGGTAAGGCTGATTGAGACACCCAGACGTTTCATGAACGCCCTCGACGTGAACTGGAGACCTCGAACAGACACTATGTCCTCAGGTACCCCGTAGTGTAAATGGGAAAGTGGGTTTCCAGGGTTAGAGTAGTGCAGAAGTTGTCATATGCTGAGTCAGTGGAGAAAGTAGAGGAAGATGGGTCAAGGTGGGGTAACCTGAGAGGAGTGGTGTGAGTAGTAGATCTGTACCAGTACAGAGGGATAGGCCAACAAGTGATATGTTTCCGTAAGATTGGATTTTTAGCAATGGTTATCAACTGTACTGCTGGGATGGAATATAAGTTACAGAAAATTGAGGTTGTGGTGGCAGCTGCAGAGAGGTATTTGGATGTGCAGAAGTTACAGGGTGTGTTAAGTGGTGGTGTATCATCCTTTCAGGTCGTTGGCCTGAAGTAGGACTAAATAGATTTAAATAGTGGAGTAGGGTGGTGTTTTTTTTTTGTGAGTGTAGTGTTAGATGGTAGGGTATTTGTAGAAAAAATAATTACGCAAAGTATAAGGGAGTTGTACTCCAGTCTAGTAGGTTGCGGTAATGAAACAATTATTGGGTGCCAACCGCCGTTAAACCTCATCGAAGAAGAAATAAGAAGGCGCACATCACAGAAGAAGCGAACGAGACCAAAAAGACAACATGAGAACAAGCTGACATAAACGCTCATAACGAAAAATACAAAAAACTAGATTATGTGATACATGCATTTCGAATATCGCGCATAAACTTACATGTGAAATAATCGATTTAATTCGATATATCGCCCAGCCCTATGGATAGGGTCTAGTCGCGAAAGTGCAGACACGAAACATCGGAACCATTTTGAGAATTGTAAACATTCGTCATTCATGCTTGGCAGTGCTCGTTTTAGCTCAATGGCAGTGGTGGGCTACAAGCTAGTTAACCGAATAATTATAGAAAGACAGTAAAATAAAGACTAATTTAAAATCCAATACTTTTTTTGTATTATGAAAGTATCAGCATGGATGCAAAGCAAAAGCTTAACATGTGCTTGCTTATTATAGAGATAATCATTTAGCGCGAGCCAAGTTACTCCCCACGGAATTTTCACTTTGACCGACCTTTCTTTTTCTTTCCACGACAATCAGTTGAAGTTGTTATGATGTTGGCGTGTCAACGATTTGTGAGTGTTGTGAGGAACTCAAGGACACTATCACGACATGTCACTACTTGGTCTCCGGTTGGAGCAGCATTCAATGCCCAGCAGAGGAAAGTTGATTTGTTTCAGAAGAACGTGGTAAGTCAGCTAACGTTAGCGGTTTGTTTGCGGACCGCCATAATACCAGAGAAGAAGTTAACTAGCTGTATAAAATCCCAACCTATATTAAATGTCCTCATTGTCAAAATCACCCATAATTGTGTTCACTAGAAAAATACTTGCTCTTTTATAAATGTGTAATTTGGGGTTGTTGTAATGATCAGCCTCGAAAACGAAGAGTTGGCCACACAGACTTTTGACATGGCATTGTACGTGCTATATTTGCACAGGGATTATTCGGGGTTCCAGGGTTGAGTACTCCGGCTGGTTTCGAGGTGGCTCAGCAACGAGCGCTCAGGGAAACAGAACAGTTGGTAGAAACAGCCTGCAATAACCCACCAGGCGCCCTGACCGTGGAGACCTTCGATCAACTTTCTGACAGCCTTTGCAAAGTGGCAGATTTGGTAATGGCTCACAGTCACACTCAGAGATCATTGGCATCGTTGTTGTCAAGCCAAACTCCCCCCTGTTGAATATGATACACCCTTGATGTTGTATTTCTTTTCTTGCAGGCAGATTTTGTCAAAGTTGGCCATCCAGACCCTGCCTTTCGGGATGCTGCTGAGAAGGCATGCATAAACATTGGCACAGTAGTAGAAAGGTATGAACCCTCTTCCGTAGTTTCTCTAGTAAAGTATTACATGATGTCAAGTAAAACACTTTTTTAATACATTCTTTCTTTGATGTTTTCTCTTTTTTTGCCCTGATAGGCTGAACACTAATGTTGAACTGTGTAGGAGTCTCAAGAACCTACTAGATAACAAAGAGGTTCTGGATTCCTTGGACACAGATACAAGGTATGTACAATCATCTTCCTGTTTGTACGATGAGTAGCAGTGCATTTTGTCTTTTGCCTGACGACTCAAACTGAATTCTTCCGCTGCTCAATGTTTGCTACATATTTCATTGCAGAGAAGAAACTAATGTCCGTGGGCATAGTGTTTGGCTGGAGCAAGGAGGTTGGGTAGACAGGCAATCTTGTTTTACTGATATTTCACAACACATTTTGCAGGAGAGTAGCAGAACTGTTCATGTTTGATTTTGAGATCAGTGGCATTCATCTGGATGAATCAAAGGTTAGTGATGTGATATAAATGACATTACTAGCCTATCACTTATACTTCATGGAATATATTTTTAAATCAATAATTGTCATGTACACATTGATTATTAGCCTACTAAGCCACATCCTAAGGGAAGTATAACCACAATGTGAGCTTAACCTAAACAGCACCTCTGTTTCAATGTATGAATCTTTTTCCCAGAGAGGGAAGGCGGTGAGCCTCAATGTCAACCTGCTGGATCTGAACAATGAATTTCTAAATGGCACCCACCTGCCCAATAGGATAGAGAAGACGGCCCTGCCAGAACACATCCGACACTGCTTCTCCATAGACGGCAACTCCATCCAGATTGGAGGTCTCCATGCAGATTCTCCTGATGAACTGGTGTGTGTGTGAGCGTGTGTGTGTGTGAGCGTGTGTGTGTGTGAGCGTGTGTGTGTGTGAGCGTGTGTGTGTGTGAGCGTGTGCGCGCAACCCAGAGGTTTATCTCTATACATAATTAGTGGTCTTCCAGCTACTGTCCCATGGTAGGAAATGGTATTGGGCATGTTTGTTTGCTGTGCAGTAGCCTAGAGATATTATTTGCTTGTCCTTTTCTCTTAGGTGCGGGAGGCTGCTTATAAAATCTTTCTCTTCCCGAATTCAAGTCTGCTGCTTTGTCTGGATGACCTGTTGACTTGTAGGAATGAGCTAGCCAAATTAGTGGGCTATGAATCTTTTGCACACAGGGCTTTAAATGGAACTATGGCCAAGACTCCAGGTAAAGTACTCTGGCTGTTTACCTAATTTCTTTGTGCTCTGCTGCTTGGAAGAAATATTTAATTAATTGTATGATTCTTCGAACAGAGAAGTGTGTACTATGCTGTGTTGACCAGTGTGTTTTAGTATGTTTTTGTTTTGTAGAGACTGTCATGAAATTCCTTGAATTGCTGACAGACAAACTCTCGGACAGGTATGGTAGGAGTCAGAGAGCCAGACACTGGCATGAACACTGTACAACACATCAATGTTTTGCCCATCTCAAACATACTGTAAGAGTAGCACATGCTCATACAATGTCCCTATTCCTCAATCCAGAACTGCCAAAGATTTTAACCTGATGAGGGATATGAAGATGAAAATGAACTCAAGAAGCACCGTGAGTCATCTTATAAATGCGTATAAGTAGCTCTCATGGTTCTGACATCCATGTGTAAGAGATTATGACAATCTTTCTGCTGTTTGATGTTTCAATGTTTAAAAAAAAATCCAAGGTACTCATGCCATGGGACCACTCCTACTTCAGCAGCGCTGTGCGGGCAGAGAGGTAAGATACCTATACAAAGGTATACAGTACTGTAAACCTATGTGTATATTCTAAGTGGAAATAATATAACTTCTCAACAAGGAATCGTTTGGAATCTCCTAAAGAAACTATGGATAGGTTGACGGGAGTACCTGAGCTTTATTTTCTACTAAAAGGCCTCTAGAGGGGGCTTGTGTATTGCTTAACATTATTTGGCAAACAGTCTGTAATAACATAGCCTTACAAGTGTATGTTTGTGTGTGCAGGTATAAGATCGATCCCAGCCTGTACAGTCCTTACTTCTCCTTAGGGGCCTGCATGGAGGGCCTCAACATGCTGTTCAGCCAGCTGCTGGGAGTCTCCTTCCGGAATGAACAGCCCATGGCAGGAGAGGTGTGGAGTGAAGAAGTCCGCAAGTTGGTGAGAGAACAGTCTCTGTCTGTATGACACTCAACACCAGTTTCTGGGGGCTCCTATGAGTGAACCAGCAGAAAATGTAATAGTTGCTGCTTGGCTTTTTGTCATTTTAAGGCCCATCGTTTCTTTTGGGGATGGATTTTATTTTAAGCAGTCCTAAATGTCAGTTGGTTCTCTTAACAGGCTGTTGTCCATGAGACCGAGGGTCTTCTGGGATACATCTACTGTGACTTCTTCCAAAGGCCTGACAAACCACACCAGGTAAGACAAGCTGCTGCAGAAATACTGCCTAAATCCTCTGCGAAAGTAAGATACTAATGCTGATCATATCAAGGCTTTCTCTGTGCTCCCAGGATTGCCACTTCACCATCCAAGGGGGGCGTCTTAAGAAGGATGGGGAATACCAACATCCTGTGGTGGTGCTGATGCTGAGCCTGCCCCCTCCCACACGTAGCACCCCAACACTGCTCAACCCCGGCATGATGGAGAACCTGTTCCACGAGATGGGCCACGCCATGCATTCCATGCTGGGACGCACGCGTTACCAACATGTCACAGGTAACCTGAGTCCAGGCCAGAGCCTACTGCTTTAGGAGGGATTTCCCCTGTCTCTCATTATTGCATTGCATATGTTCCGCATTTGCTTAGCAGACACATTTATTTGCTTAGCAGACACATTTAGTGAACTACCATATGTACCAAACACAGTCTTGTGTTTGTAAGACCTACGATACAGTGCTAGCATGGCATGCTATCGCAAAACATTTTATGACATAGTACAGTTGGTAAACAATCTCTTTTGTGAGAGACTCATCTTCTGACTGGTCTTTTCCAGGAACTAGATGCTCCACTGACTTTGCTGAAGTCCCCTCCATCCTCATGGAGTTCTTTGCCACAGACTATCGGGTGGTAAATCAGTTTGCACGGCACTATCAGACCGGACAGGTGGGCAGCACAAGTTCATACCTGTCCTCTGTAACTTTCCCTCACACACAACACAGTCATTCTTAAGATTATGTCATCTATCTAGCAGTAGTTCTTGAGCTGTTTGTTTACTGCTGTGGTCCACAGATACAGTGGTGTCCTAAGCTGTCCTATCAGACTGTCTGTTATAATAACATAGACTTTGCCCCTTTGGTATGATAATAGTTCTGAGACGCATCACTAGCTCTGCATCAGCTCTGAACCAAATGCTCTCGGCTGCACTTGAACACACGTGGGTTTTGTGTGAAGTCTTTTGTCATGATTTTGAATTGGACTGAAAGTCTGTTGATTAGACAGACTACAAACAGTCAAGCTAATAGCAAACTATTTATTTAGCCAAATACTGAAGATAGCAGAGGTTCACCACACAGAAGACTCGATAGATGGGTGTGTTTTGTTTTTCTCAGAAATATTTTGTTCTATTTCAGCCCCTGCCCAAGAGCATGGTCTCTCGCCTTTGTGAATCCAAGAGAATCTGTGGGGCTGCCGACACTCAGCTTCAGGTATAGCCACAGTGGCAGTTTGTGTCTTTTCAGTACTTACTAAATAAAATTATTGGCGTGTTTATTTTTTTCACAGGTTTTTTATGCTGCTTTGGATCAAGTGTATCATGGCAAGCCACAAAATCAGTCAACGACAGACATTCTAAAAAAGATGCAAGAGAAATTCTATGGACTACCTTACGTTCCAAATACTGTAAGTGCCTGATATCTTAGTGAGTCTCATAGTACTGAAACTGTGGACGATGTACTGATCTGTGAATGTCAGATCCTTGGGGGTAAATAGTAATTAGACTATTCTCTCTACCGGATATAAACCATCCGGTTTGTACCCCCCTTACTGTGTGAGAGAGAATTTATATCCACAGAGAAACATAAAACAGAATAGAACAACCCACAGGCTATTTCTTCTCAACTGTAATTTGGACAATGATATTCTCCCTGAATTGGCTTACCACCACAGCTAACCAATATCTACTCCGTGAGTCCATTTTCTATTACATTAGTTTGTTGCCAAATAGCAGAGCTCAGTTTTTCCCTGGGGTATGATAAAAGTAGTTTCCCAAATGTGAAAAGACCAATTTATGTCTGAATGAAAAATTATGCTGTACTTCTGACAGTTTCTGATACTTTTTTAAATTTACAGTTGCAAAATGTGGTATTTTAATTTCAGGTGCAATTTAAGTTAGTGCCTGGCCATACAAACCAAACTGCATTTGTTAACTGCAGTGATCATATGGAGCTACTTTCACCCCGGTCTTAGTTTAGAACATGTTTGGAACTGTGACACTCAGCAAGTCTTTTGATAGGTCCTTATCTGTCATTGACTGTGAGAAGCAAAGGGGGGGTTCCCACTGGATTTGGATTATAACAAGTCACCACACAGACAGCCGGGCTCTTATCATTAAAATAAGACTGCGTAGGAGTTAGAAACAACTGACCAGAGAGAGAGAATACACAGAAGCAGCATCATTCCGATAGATACTGCACATCTCACTTATGTTCTGTAGCCAATTTAGTCATCTTCTATAAGGTGGGTGGCACGTAGGAGAGAGGTTTGAAAAAATATTTTCAGATTGACAATGTTGCTTGAATACAAAATATTCAATCGAAAATATGGAAGTGTCTTTCAGTGCTGGGGTTAATTCCACAAATGCAATTCAAATGAAATAAAATCCCTCAGGCTTTCAGGCTGATCATGTCACTCACTGTTCAGACAGCCTAGCTATACTGGAAATATATAAATACAAGTTGAAATTATTTCAAACAAATCCTGCAGCCCATTTTTTTTATACTAACTACATGAATTCCATTCACTGGAATTTAATTGGAATTCAATATTTGAACATTTCCCAAAGATAAAAACAGCATTAATCCCAAAACTTGAAGATTGTTGAAATTCGAATTGAAGTCAACGTAAATTCTCTACTTAATGTGTGAATTCAAGAACTGAATTGGAATTTCAAATTAAATTGGAATTGACCCCAACCCTGGTGTCTAGATGAAGATGGGTAACTGGTATTCTTGTCCCTAGGCCTGGCAGCTGAGATTCAGCCACCTCATTGGGTACGGTGCTAAGTACTACTCATACCTCATGTCGCGCGCCATAGCCTCCATGGTGTGGAGGCAGTGCTTTCAAAAAGACCCCTTCAACAGGTGAGAGAAATTCACCTGACCTGACCCCTGACCTGACCCACCTGACCCATGTTGTAAATTATTTCAAAAGTTATTTAGTCTGCCATGTGAAGTCTCTATTTGAATTTTTTTATTTCACCTTTATTTAACCAGGTTGGCCAGTTGAGAACAAGTACTCATCCATAACTGCGAAGATAAAGCAAAGCAGTGCGACACAAACAACACAGTTACACATGGCATAAACAAACGTGCAGTCAATAACACAATAAAAATAAATGATATACAGTGTATGCAAATGTAGTAAGATTAGGGAGGTAGGGCAATAAATCTTCCATGGTGGAGTGATAGATGTGCATTAGATGAATGTGCAGAGATACTGGGGTACAATTAATTGTACAGTTCATTCCAGTAATTGGCAGCAGAGAACTGGAACAGGGGAGTTGGCTTTGGGGATGACCAGTGAAATATACCTGCAAGAGCGTGTGCTACGGATGGGTGCTGCTATGATGACCAGTGATCTGAGATAAGGCAGGGCTTTACTTAGCAAAGACTTATAGATGACCTGGAGCCAGTGTGTTTGGCGTCTAATATGAAGCGAGGGCCAGCCAACGAGAGCATACAGGTTGCAGTGGTGGGTAGTACAGTGGGGCAAAAAAAGTATTTAGTCAGCCACCAATTGTGCAAGTTCTCCCACTTAAAAAGATGAGAGAACTGTCATTTTCATCATAGGTACACTTAACTATGACAGACAAAATGAGAAGAAGAATAAATCCAGAAAATCACATTGTAGGATTTTAAATGAATTAATTTGCAAATTATGGTGGAAAATAAGTATTTGGTCAACAACAAAAGTTTATCTCAATACTTTGTTATATACCCTTTGTTGGCAATGACAGTGGTCAAACGTTTTCTGTAAGTCTTCACAAGGTTTTCACACACTGTTGCTGGTATTTTGGCCCATTCCTCCATGCAGATCTCCTCTAGAGCAGTGATGTTTTGGGGCTGTTGCTGGGCAACATGGACTTTCAACTCCCTCCAAAGATTTTCTATGGGGTTGAGATCTGGAGACTGGCTAGGCCACTCCAGGACCTTGAAATGCTTCTTACGAAGCCTCTCCTTCATTGCCCCGGTGGTGTGTTTGGGATCATTGTCATGCTGAAAGACCCAGCCACGTTTCATCTTCAATGCCCTTGCTGATGGAAGGAGGTTTTCACTCAAAATCTCACGATACATGGCCCCATTCATTCTTTCCTTTACATGGATCAGTCATACTGGTCTCTTTGCAGAAGAACAGCCCCAAAGCATGATGTTTCCACCCCCATGCTTCACAGTAGGTATGGTGTTCTTTGGATGCAACTCAGCATTCTTTGTCCTCCAAACACGACGAGTTGAGTTTTTACCAAAAAGTTATATTTTGGTATCATCTGACCATATGACATTCTCCCAATCTTCTTCTGGATCATCCAAATGCTCTCTAGCAAACTTCAGACGGGCCTGGACATGTACTGGCTTAAGCAGGGGGACACGTCTGGCACTGCAGGATTTGAGTCCCTGGCGGCGTAGTGTGTTACTGATGGTAGGCTTTGTTACTTTGGTCCCAGCTCTCTGCAGGTCATTCACTAGGTCCCCCGTGTGGTTCTGGGATTTTTGCTCACCGTTATTGTGATAATTTTGACCCCACGGGGTGAGATCTTGCGTGGAGCCCCAGATCGAGGGAGATTATCAGTGGTCTTGTATGTCTTCCATTTCCTAATAATTGCTCCCACAGTTGATTTCTTCAAACCAAGCTGCCTACCTATTGCAGATTCAGTCTTCCCAGCCTGGTGCAGGTCTACAATTTTGTTTCTGGTGTACTTTCACAGCTCTTTGGTCTTGGCCATAGTGGCGTTTGGACTGTGACTGTTTGAGGTTGTGGACAGGTGTCTTTTATAATGATAACAAGTTCAAACCGGTGCCATTAATACAGGTAACGAGTGGAGGACAGAGGAGCCTCTTAAAGAAGAAGTTACAGGTCTGTGAGAGCCAGAAATCTTGCTTGTTTATAGGTGACCAAATACTTATTTTCCACCATAATTTGCAAATAAATTCATTAAAAATCCTACAATGTGATTTTTCTGGATTTTTTTCTCTCATTTTGTTTGTCATAGTTGAAGTGTACCTATGATGAAAATTACAGGCCTCATCTTTTAACAAGTTCAAACAGGTGCCATTAATACAGGTAACGAGTGGAGGACAGAGGAGCCTCTTAAAGAAGAAGTTACAGGTCTGTGAGAGCCAGAAATCTTGCTTGTTTATAGGTGACCAAATACTTATTTTCCACCATAATTTGCAAATAAATTCATTAAAAATCCTACAATGTGATTTTTCTGGATTTTTTTTCTCTCATTTTGTTTGTCATAGTTGAAGTGTACCTATGATGAAAATTACAGGCCTCATCTTTTCAAGTGGGAGAACATGCACAATTGGTGGCTGACTAAATATTTTTTTGCCCCACTGTACATGGGGCTTTGGTGACAAAAGGGATGGCACTGTGATAGACTACATCCAATTTGCTGAGTAGAGTGTTGGAGGCTATTTTGTAAATTACATCGTCGAAGATCGGTAAGATAGTCAGTTTTACTAGGGTATGTTTGGCAGCATGAGTGGAGGCGGCTTTGTTGCGAAATAGGAAGCCGATTCTAGATTTCATTTTGGATTGGATTTGCTTAATGGGAGTCTGGAAGGAGAGTTTACAGTCTAACCAGACACCTAGGTAGTTGTCCACATATTCTAAGTCAGAACCGTCCAGAGTAGTGATGCTAGACGGGCGGGCTACGGGCAGCGATCGGTTGAAGAGCATGCATTTAGTTTTACTTGCATTTAAGAGCAGTTGGAGGCCACGGAAGGAGTGTTGTATGGCATTGAAGCTTGTCTGGAGTTTTGTTAACACAGTGTCCAAAGAAGAGCCAGAAGTATACAGAATGGTGTCGTCTGTGTAGAGGTGGATCAGAGAATCACCAGCAGCAAGAGCGACATCATTGATGTATACATAAAAAAGAGTCGGCCCGAGAATTGAACCCTGTGGCACCCCCATAGACTTCGAGGTCTGGACAACAGGCCATACGATTTGACACACTGAACTCTAACTGAGAAGTAGTTGGTGAACCAGGCGAGGCAGTCATTTGAAAAACCAAGTCTGTTGGGTCTGCCGATAAGAATGCGGTGATTGACAGAGTTGAAAGCCTTGGCCAGGTCGATGAAGCCGGCTGCACAGTATTGTCTTTTATTGATGGTGGTTATGATATCGTTTAGGACCTTGAGCGTGGCTGTGGTGCACACATGACCAGCTAGGAAACCAGATTGCATAGTGGAGAAGGTACGGTGGGATTTGAAATGGTCGGTGATCTGTTTAACTTGGCTTTCGAAGATTTTACTTTAGGTGGATTCGCTCACACTAGTCTGAACATGACAGTGACAAAGAAAATGACCACACACCCACATCACAGATGTCACTGTGACATCAGGGGATTTGTGTTTAGAAATTGAGTATTGTTTTGCCTGGGGTGTTATGTTTTTCTCAGAGCTTTTTTTTCTTCTTTCTGCTCTTTGTGTCTCTGTCATGGGGGCTTGTAGAGTGGCAGACTACAGTCAGTTGCAGTGAAAGTACAGCTCAACCCACAGGAAAACCAAGCCAGTACAGTATTCAGACATATCCTTATCTGTCTGACATAAACCCCAATCCTATCTCTCTCTGCCTCTCTCTCTGCCTATTCACCCCCTCGTTTAATGTCCCCACACAGGGACATGGGAGAGCGATATCGAAGGGAGATGCTAGCTCATGGAGGTAGTAAGGAGCCCATGCTTATGGTGCAAGGTAAGGAGCTCACACTGTCACTATTTTTCTTGGCCGCTACCTTCCTCCCTTTCTTTAGGGTTCTTGCACTATTTTTCTCCTATTAGTTCCTTCCCCAGGTCACCACTCCTGTATGTATAGTACAGTGCCTTCAGAAAGTATTCACAACCTTTGACCACTTTTTATGTGTTATAACCTGCATTTGAAATTGATTAAATGTTTTTTTTATTGTCACTGGCCAACAACACACACTATCCCATAATGTCAGTGGAATTATGCTTTTCAAAATGGTAATAAATCAATTAAAAATCTGATATGTCTTGAGTCAGAGTATTCAACCCTTTAATTATGGCAAGCATAAATAACTTCAGGAGTAAAAATGTGCTTAACAAGTCCCATAATAAGTTGCATGCAATAATAGTACTTAACATGATATTTGAATGACTACCTCATGTCTATACCCCACACATACAATTATCTGTAAGGTTCCTCAGTCGAACACTGAATTTCAAACATGGACCAAAGACCAGGGACGTTTTCTAATGCCTCGCGAAGGACACCTATTGGTTGATGGGTAAAAAATAAAAAAAAGCAGACATTGAATATCCCTTTGAACATGAAGTTATTAATTACACTTTTGATGTTGTATCAAAACACCCAGTCACTACAAAGATACTCAATTACCAAAGAGGAAGGAAACTGATCAGGGATTTCACCATGATGACAATGTTGACTTTAAAACAGTTACAGAGTTTAATGGCTGTGACAAGAGAACTGAGGATGGATGAACTTTATAGTTACTCCACAATACTAACCTAATTGACAGAGTGAAAAGAAGGAAGCTTGAAAGAATACAAATATTCCAAAACATGCATCCTTTTTGCAACAAGGCAATAAAGTAATTCTGCAAGAAAATGTGGCAAAGCAACTACATTTTTGTCCTGAATAAAAAGTGTTATGTTTGGGGAAAATCCAATACAAGGCATTACTGAGTACCACTTACCCTTTTTTTAGCATAGTGATGCCTGCATCATGTCATGGGTATGCTTGTAATCTTGTAAGGACTGGGGAGTTGTTCAGGATAAAAAAGAAACGGAATAGAGCTAAGTACAGGCAAAATCTTAGAGGATTCAGTCTGCTTTCTACCAGACACTGGTAGATAAATTCACCTTTCAGCAAGACGATAACCTAAAACACAAGGCCTAATCTACATGAGTTGATTACCAAGAAGACAGTGAATGTTCCTGAGTAGCTGAGTTAGTTTTGACTTAAATCTACTTTGAAAAACTATGGCAAGACCTGAAACTGTTTGTCTTGCTATTATCAACAACCAATTAGACAGAGCTTAAAGAATGTTTGGTAAGTTTTGCACAATCCAGGTGTGGATAGCTCTTAGAGACTGAGCCAGAAAGACTCACAGCCACGATCACTGCCAAAGGTGCTTCTATAAAGTATTGACACAGGTGTGAATACTTATGTAAATTAAATATTTCTGTATTTAATTTTCAATAAATTTGCTAACTTTTCTAAAAAATATGTTTTCACTTTGTCATTGTGGGGTATTGTGTGTCGATAGGTGAGAGAAAAAAAAAATTAAATCCATTTTGGTTTCAGGCTGTAAAACAACCAAAATGTGGAATAAGTCAAGGGAGTAGAATACTTTCTGAAGGCACTGTATATTATTACATTTACATTTAAGTCATTTAGCAGACGCTCTTATCCAGAGCGACTTATTATCAACTTATATCATTTTGGCAAAGCCATCAATGCATAATTTGTTTTGCAAATGTATATGCCTGAGGCACGGGCTTTGGCTACTTCAAACTCTTAATTATAGCTGTGTGATGATGGCAGTTGCTTTGCTTTTCCCTGGGTTTGGAAACAGGTAAGGGCTCCTACTATGCATCATGGCCCTCTGATGCCTCCCAGGTTATCTTGAAACCACCATAAATCTCAAGACTGGAAGCTTTATTTGTGTGTTTAAAGGAAAGATTCACCCATTCCCCACGAATAGATCGAATCAAATGTTATTTGTCACATACGCCGAATACAACAGGTGTAGACAGTGAAATGCTTACTTTCAAGCCATTAACCAACAATGCAGTTTTAAGAAAATACAACAACAAAAAAACGTAAGAGAATAACAAATGATTGAAGAGCAGCAGTAAATAACAATAGCGGGGCTATATACAGGGGGCACCAGTGTTGAGGTAATATGTACGTGTAGGTGGAGTTATTCGTGACTATGCCTAGATAATAACAAGAGTAGCAGCAGTGTTCTGGGGGGGGGCAATGCATAGATAATAACAGAGTAGCAGCAGTGTATTGGGGGGGGCAATGCATTTAGTCTGGGTAGACATTTTATTAGCTGTTCAGGAGTCTTATGGCTCTGGGTAGAAGATATTTAGGAGCCTCTTGGACCTAGACTTGGTGCTCCAGTATTGCTTTCTGTGCTGGTAGCAGAGAGAACAGTCTATGGCTAGGGTGGCTGAAGTCTTTGGCAATATTTAGGGCCTTTCTCTGGCGCTTGGTCCCGGTGATGTACTGGGCCGTACACACTACCCTCTGTAGTGTATTGCGTTCGGAGGCCGAGCAGTTGCCATACCAGGCAGTGATGCAACCCGTCAGGATGCTCTCGATGGTGCAGCTGTAATACCTTTTGAGGATCCGAGACCCATGCCAAATCTTTTCTGTCTCCAGAGGGAGGTGTTTAGTCCCAGAGTCCTTATCTTATTGATGAGCTTTGAGGGTACCATGGTGTTGAACGCTGAGCTGTAGTCAATGAATAGCGTTCTCAGATAGGTCTTCCTTTTGTCCAGGTGGGAAAGGGCAGTGTGGAGTGCAATAGATATTGCATGATCTGTTGGTGCTGTATGCAAATTGGAGTGGGCCTAGGGTTTCTGGGATAATGGTTTTGATGTGAGCCATTACCAGCCTTTCAAAGCATTTCATGGCTACAGACGTGTGTGCTATGGGTCGGTAGTCATTTAGGCAGGTTACCTTAGTGTTCTTAGGCACAGGGACTATGGTGGTCTGCTTGAAACATGTTGGTATTACAGACTCCGACAGGGAGAGGTTGAAGGGAGAGCTTTGTACGTGTCTCTGTGTGGGGTAAAGGTGGTCTGGAGTGTTTTTTCCTCTGGTTGCACGTTTAACATGCTGAATAACGGGGATCTAGGCCTGGTCGGGTTTCTGTATTATATCCCTGACTCATTGAAGAACTCTTTGTCCAGTTTGAGGTGAGCAATCGCAGTTCTGATATCCAGAAGCTCTTTTCGGTCATAAGAGATGGTAGCAGCACATTATATACAAAACAAGTTACGAACAACGCAAAAATATATGTTTTTAAATAGTATGGTTGGTTAAGAGCCGATAAGATGGCAGCCTTCCCCTCCGGTGCCATCATGGAACATAGCTCAGAAATGCACAAAAACGATAATGTTCAAAATGGGTGGATATTTCCTTTAATTTGCACACTTAATTCAAAGCCCTATTTATGGTGATACTTTGGAAACTCTCCAGATAGATTTTTACATCCATTTAGCAAATGTTGAAACTAGAAGTTATTCCATCCACTCACACCCAAAAAGCTAAACCCACTCTCAACATTCCCTGGAGTCACTCAGAATTTTGGCACTGGCTCTTGTTTTTCATAGTCACAGTTGAAAGATGGGCTGAAGTTCATGATTTGTCGGTATTTGTAGAAGATCAAATACATTAATCAATGGCATTACTCTCCCATAGGGCCAAAGTGAGTTGTATATGGCTTTCATTTTCAATTGCTGTGTTAACGCGACCAGGCTCTGAGAGGTGACCTGCATCTCTGGTAATTAACCTCTTAGTAGCTGTCAACATGACATGAGTACAGCCAAAGCTGAGTTGTTACAATACAGAACCAGCACAGATAATCAGCGGTGTATTACAGGCCAATTTGACATGGACCTGGTTGGATCTAGTTAAATTTCTGTACATATGAATTAACTCAAACACAATGAATCCGGGTTAAAACAATAGCTCAATAGATTGAGCACTACAAATAAAATATCAAGATTTTCTTTCCCTCAGACAAGTTTCAAATTTGTCATTGAAGTCCTTTATCTAAATCTGTCCCCCTCTCTCCTGGCCTGTTCCATGGTTTGCAGGCATGCTTCAGAGATCCCCTACCCTTGAAGAATTAGTGGACGCTCTAGTAGCTGACCTGGACACAGACTCGGTAACCTGCCGTGATGATTCCTCATGAGCAGATTGTACTTTTGTTTTTTACCTACTGTGAATTATCACGGGAAATTAGGGGCAGGGCCCCTCCCCACTTACCTCATCCTACGCTTAGCGATGTTGAATTTCAAAATTGATATTACTCTGCAGTGGCCTGATGAGTATGAGGGAATGAAAATATGAAGTGTGTATAATATTGTATTTGACTTGTGATGCATCCTTGTCTCATTGTGAATTATGAACCCTTAACATCCATGTTGCCAATGCCAGCCCTATATTGTCTACTTTTTTTTTGTCATCTGAACAACTAGTGTTCTCTTACTTGGCTATTACTCTCTAAATCTCTAGCTACAGGTTTCAGCTATTGAATGAATCACTCTTGAATGCTCTTTTTTGTGAGATAGACCGCCAGCAGCCTGATTAGTGAAACAAGTGGGCCTGTCATTGTTTTGACAGAGAATAAGGGGACGGAGGATGTCTGAAGGGCTGCAGATAAATGACAGACTCACTAAAGCAATACAGCTCCGTGCTGGCCTCTGGAAGAGCTCTGCTGTATTCTCTGGTTTTCCTTCATACTAACCAACACCATTAAAATCATGTTTAACACTTTGCTTGACACCCTGCTCGTAACGGCTTCATAAAGTATTGAAAAATGGGTGCCATCCATCATTTTGAGATGTTTTATTTGTTAAACCATTTTTTTCTAAGCAATTGAACTACTATAAAATACAATAGTTCAGAATTTTTTGCTCATCTTTATCAAGGGTGCCAATAATTTGATGAGACTGTAAATTACAAGCTTTTTAAATGTATACATTGTACATATTAACATTTTTTAAATCCAAGAGAATTAGTTAAATTTAAACTTGCACTATATCAGACATTGGCCCACACATATTTGGTAATGGCAATAACAGAAGCAGAAAATACAAGTTTGAATGGCTTTGAAACCAGAAAGTCACATTTCTGTCAGCAGTTGCATTGTCTTTCACATAACCACAAGTCTGTTATGATGACAGTCAACATATCAAAGGTTATCCTCATGAAGAAATGGTCTCTGCTTTTAAGCCTACTCAGTACAGTTTAGTGAATCCCATATCTTTAGTTTAATACAGCATGGGTCCACGTCTTCTCATCAGACACTTCCACATCAGTTTGGTAGAGGTCATGGTTCAGCTCACTGGGCATTGTGTTCTCTAGTGGTCTTCTCTGAGTCCCAGGCAGGATATGTGGCCATACCATTGCTGTTCTCCATGCTGCAAGGTTCCTCAGAGAACTGATAAGGGAAAAGCTTCACTTGACCTTAGGACAGGAAAATGCAGTTTTAGAGATGTTGATGGGACATGTCAAGTGCAGCAATTCAAGTTATGCACTCTTCTCAAATGTGGATTTGGCGCCATGTGCATATTGTTAAAGAATGATATGAAAAGGTTATTTGCAAGCCCAGGCTAACAGAACAACATACCACAAGTTATGCCTGTGCCATGGTAGCAGTTTGAGGTGATTTGATGTAGCTGATGGACCTGAATATTCTCAAAGCTGGGGAACTTTGCATCATGGCAGCTACCACCCTGGCATGGCTCTGATTAGTGCAAAAACACAAGTGTTTATATCAATAAATATTTGGCATGGTATAAATACAGCATATCTGCATTAAACATTGTTTGACATGATTACAATCTTAGTCGACACGAGGGATGAGTGAGAATCTGTGATTCAGGCAGGGTTACCATGAGGTTTCTTCTCCAGCTGTCTTTTGCAGTAGATGACACAGAAAAGCATTAGGGCCAGTAGGACAGAAGTCAGAGCGATGCAGATGACTACAGCCAGGACAGTGTCCCTGGAGCTTGCCACAACAGACGAAAGGGGCACCAGGTTCACCCTGCTACTGCCTACACAGTAAACATGCATAAACACACACGCATGTGCACAAATATCACTACAGCTGTTTATCCTTGGGTGCAATACAGCACACCCACAAACATGCATTTAATTATAGAACAGTTCTTACCTTGGAATATTGAAGTCTCATGTTAAAAGGAACCAACTTTCATATGTTCTCATGTTCTGAGCAAGGAACTCAAACGTTAGCTTTTTTACATGGCACATATTTCACTTTTACTTCTCCAACACTGTTTTTGCATTATTTAAACCAAATTGAACATGATTTATTTGAGTCTACATTGTTTTTTATTGATGTATTATATTATGTTAAACTAAGTGTTCATTCAGTATTGTTGTAATTGTCATTATTACAAAGAAAAAAGAACAACTTTTAAAAATCGGCCAATTTAATCGGTATCGACATTTTTTGGTCCCCCAATAATCGGTATCGGCGTTGAAAAATCATAATCGGCCGACCTCTAGTTGTTATGACACCCACTTTCTCAAAGTATTTTTAAGTGTGGGATAATTCAGATTTGTAATTGAGTGTGGGTGCAGTGTGTGTTGGCATGTGTATATTAGGTTTTCAGTAAGGCAGTGAATGCTATCTCACATGTCCTCTTTGGTAGTGGCTTCTCAAATCCAAAGACAGCACATTGAGTCTGGTTGTCTTTGTGTCTCCCCAAATCTTTCCTGCTTTTCAGTTCAGATAGAGGACAATCCACTGAAACAAATGTACATGCTGATCTAATCATAACACTGTTCTGTGCCAAAACCCTTTAGTTTGATAACCAAACCGAACATACCCCTGGGGCATCACCAAACTGAAGCACCAGAACAGAGATGTCTAAAAGGTGTCAGGAAATCAAAAACAAGCACCTATTAATTTTTTTCAAGCCTATTTTCTCAAAAAAGTGATTGGAAGTACAAACTACGGTAAGATCCTTCAGTTGGAAGGATATGCAATAACTTACTTGTGCTGGTCTACACTTCGTTTTAGTTTTATAAAAGTCACTATGAATGAAATGCTGCTCCATCACAACTGGAGGCATGTAGTGAGAGGTGGGGAGAAGACACTTGGAGTGCACTGTCACTCTGGGATACAACAACCTATTTGTCTCATAAGAATTTCACATTTCAACTACAAGAGTTCTCAGATGGACTTCAAATAAGTTTTTGTAATCTCAAAATCATCTAAATATGCCTTTTATGGTATCAAAGTGTGCTTCAATACCAAGAGTATTTTTCCATACCTAACATCTAACAGTAGGTTGTAACATCTGGGAAATGTGTTCTTATTTCAACCCCATTTGACTGCCAAGTTAAACACAGAGAGAGACGGAAGTTCAACAGCCAGCTAGCTCACACTCCACTACAAAATAGTGGTGGGCATGATTTGATCTTCCAAGAATTTCATTTGAGGCTGGTACATAGTGGATATGTGTGTGCAAACAATCCCAGAAAGATGGTTAAACAGAGACATCAGTGAAGCACATGTTCCCTGGAAATATTTTCTTAAATTATTCTAAAAGTGGTACAGTAACATTAAACGTGCTTATAGTACATGGACTGAAGCCCAATCTTGCCTATGGGGAAATCAAAATAAAATAAAATGTTATGTCACATGAACTGAATATAACAGCCGTAGACTTTTCCCGTGAAATGCTTACTTATGAGTCCTTTCCCAACAGTGCAATTAAAAAGTAAGAAAAAAATAATTAGTAAATAAGAAGAAATAAAAGGAAATAGTAACATAAAATAATAACGAGGCTATAAACAAGGAATACCGCTACCGAGTCAATGTGCAGGACTGCGATTACTCACCATGGACTGGCAGAATCCTTTTTTTCCCTTTAACGAGTCTGACGAGGCCGACGCAAACTATACACTTTTCTCTGGTACAGGCCCAGATCCCTGTGATTTGCATGGAGAGGAGGCAGAGAAAAAGGGGCCGGAGGGCGGGCTGCCTTCTGAGAATTCATGGGCGATCGAATAAACCCCCACTTCCATTCTGCAAGCAAACGTGCAATCTTTGGACAATAAAATAGATGACCTACGCAGAAGATTAAACTACCAACAGGACATTAAAAATTGTAATATCTTATGCTTCACGGAAACGTGGCTGAACAACCACACTATCAACATGCAGCTGGCTGGTTATATGCTGCACCGGCTGGATAGAACAGCGGCGTCTGGTATTTTTGTAAATCACAGCTGGTGCACGATATCTAAGGAAGTCTCGAGCTATTGTGAGATAGTGTATCATGATAAACTGTAGACTACACAACCTACCAAGAGAGTTTTCATCTGTGTGTTTCGTAGTTGTTTACATACCACCACAGTCAGAGGTTGGCACTAAGACAGCATTGAATGAGCTGTATTCCGCCATAAGCAAACAAGAAAACGCTCACCCAGAGCTCGCCCTTGATGGGGTCAAATTGGGGTCATGATAGGGGCTGCCCCAAATGTTTGATGTATTATAATAAAATAATTTATATTCTTATGTTGTATTAATAGAAGGAGAGGGGCTATGGGACCCCTCCTCCTCTACATTTAAAGGGTCCTAGACTACAGATTAACAATATATATATATTCATTGTAAGGTTTTAGAATTGTTCCAATCTTTTCTAAGTCTCTGCCTCTTATAAAGAAATGGGGTCTGTGAAAAAGCATTTTAAAGATAAACAAAGAGCCATGCAGGGGACTAGAAGAGATAAGAGGCTAATCAGACATACCTCTATAAATCAACTTGGGGGAGTGGACATTTACTGCTGAGGCCTTAGAAAACACTGGAACTATTGTATGCATGGGCTTGGTCTGAGGAGTAGCAGGTAATGACGTATGCAGTGACATCACAGGGGGTTGACTACAAGCATGATAAAAGTAACTTGGACTTTTCCTATGGGGCAGAACTCATGAGAGACATTAGTTGTATGTGTGATGTTTGATCTTTGACTTCTGTCTACAGCTGTATTTTGATTCAAATTGTTATGATTTATAAGTGCACATTTTGAGTGTTCCTTATTTGTTAAGTAAACAAAATGGAGCACAGAAAAACAGAACCAACACCCTCCATTTGACAGATCTGACCATAATTCTATCTTCCTGATTCCTGCTTACAAGCAAAAATTAAAGCAGGAAGCACCAGTGACTAGATCAATAAAAAAGTTGTCAGATGAAGCAGATGCTAAGCAACAGGACTGTTTTGCTAGCACAGACTGGAATATGTTCCGGGATTCCTCCGGTGGCATTGAGGAGTACACCACATCAGTCATTGGCTTCATCAATAAGTGCATCGATGACGTCAGTCGAATCAGAATTAGTTAGGTAACATTGATAAATAATATGTTTTATCTACTTTCATAAATATGCTTATGTGGGTAAAGTCAGAGAGGGGAGAGGTCAGACTTGTCTTTATATGTGAACGTTTCTTTTAAACCATGTGAAGGGATGATTGAGGGGGAACCAATTATCTCTTGGCTCCACAATGTCTGTGCTAGTCACTCCCTACTTTTCCCATTTGGTGGAAGAGTATGGCAGTGTCTGGAACCATTGTGTGTCCCCTCTGATGTTGCCCTTATCTTGACCTAGAGGCTCACTCTCCTCTCTGTGAGCTTGTCCAGGAGGGATTGTATTTGAGATGGGAGTATCTAGAATTGACAATTGATATATGCCATTGGATGAGGTAATGATTTGGCACTATGTTGTACCAAGAACAGGTTTAAGAACTTCGTTTAGGAGACCAAACTGAACGATAATTTATAGCTAATGCTGTCTGGATATGGGATACTCCTCAAGTAAAAGTCTTCCTTTATGCAGTTTTCCTAAGACCTGTGGTTCGTCATTGTGAGTTGGGAGGGGTGGATCTTTGCTATAAAAGATATAGTTAGTTATAGTTAGTTGCCATTTTGTAAGCACTCTCAGAATTAATTTATAGACACTGAATTGATCTGAGAGTCAAAGGGCTATGGGGAAGCTCATATTATTAAAATATTAAGTTTAAAGTATAACTCTGACTTGTGTGTGGTTTGTAAACTCTCCTTTCACTTAGTAATACAGGAAATTACCACGACATGTCGTACCTACAGTGACCGTGATGTCAAGCAAAGAGGCACTGAGTTTGAAGGTAGGCCGTGAAATACATCCACAGGTACACCTCCAATTGACTCAAATTATGTCAATTAGCCCATCAGAAGACTCAGTTTCATCAGCTCTGTCAGGAGGAATGGGCCAAAATTCACCCAACTTATTGTGGGAAGCTTGTGGAAGGCTACCCGAAACGTTTGAACCAAGTTAAACAATTTAAAGGCAATGCTACCAAATATGAGTGTATGTAAACTTCTGACCCACTGGGAATGTGATGGAAGAAATAAAAGTTGAAATAAATCACTCTACTATTATTCTGACATTTCACATTCTTAAAATAAAGTGGTGATCCTAACTGACCTAAGACGGACTTTTTACTGGTATTAAATGTCAGGAATTGTGAAAAACTGAGTTTAAATGTATTTGGCTAATGTGTATGTAAACTTCCGACTTCAACTGTATGTAAAAATGCTGTTCATTGGCTACAGCTCAGCATTCAACACCATGGTACCCTCCAAACTCATCATTAAGCTTGAGACCCAGGGTCTCGACCCCGCCATGTGCAACTGGGTGCTGGACTGAAGGGCCGCCCCCCAGGTGTTGAAGGTAGGAAACAACATCTCCACTCCGCTGATCCTCAACACTGGGGCCCCACAAGGAGTGTGTTCTCAGCCCCCTCCTGTACTCCCTGTTCACCCACAACTACGTGGCCATGCACACCTCCATCCATGCATGCCTCCAACTCAATAAAGTTTGCAGATGACACAACAGTGGTAGGCTTATTTACCAACAATGACGAGACAGCCTACAGGGAGGAGGTGAGGGCCCACGGAGTATGGTGTCAGGAAAATATCCTCTCACTCAATGTCAGAAAAACAAAAGAGATGATTGTGGACTTCAGGAAACAGCAAAGGGAGCACCCCCCTATCCACATTGACGGGACAGCAGTGGAGAAGGTGGAAAGTTTTAAGTTCCTTGGTGTACATATCACTGACAAACTGAAATGGTCCACGCACACAGACAGTGTGGTGAAGGCGCAACAGAACCTCTTCAACAGAACCTCTTCAACCTCAGGAGGCTGAAGAAATTTGGCTTGTCACCATAAACACTCACTAACTTTTACAGGTGCACAATTGAGAGCATCCTGTCGGGCTGTATCACCGCCTGGAATGGCAACTGCACCGCCCACAACCGCAAGGCTCTCCAGAGGGTAGTGCAGTCTGCACAACGCATCACAGGGGGCAAACTACCTGCCCTCCAGGAAACCTACAACATCCGATGTCACTGGAAGGCAAAACATATCATCAAGGACAATAACCACCCGAGCCACTGCCTGTTCACCCCGCTTCCATCCAGAAGGAGAGGTCAGTACAGGTGCATCAAAGCTGGGACAGAGAGATTGAAACTACAGCTTCTATCTCAAGGCCATCAGATTGTTAAACAGCCACCACAAGCACAGAGAGGCGGCTGCCTACCTACAGACTTGATATCATTGGCCACTTTACGAAATGGAACACTAGCCACTTTAATAATGCCACTTCAAGAATGTTTACATATCTCGCATTACTCATTTCATATGTATATAAAGAATACTGTGTCCTTCACTATCCATTCTTTACTATCTATTGCATCTCAGCCGCTCTGTCACTGCTCATCCATATATTTTATACTGATATTTTCTTATCCCATTCCTTTACTAGATTGTGTGTATTAGGTTTTGTTGTGGAATTTTTTCAGATATTAGGTTTTGTTGTGAAATTGTTAGCTATTACCTGTAAGATACTGCTGCACTGTTGGAACCAGAAGCATAAGCATTTCGCTACACTTGCAATAACATCTGCTAACCATGTGTATGTGACTAATACAATTTGTGTCTGTGTGAGTGTGGTGTCAATATGCATGTATGTGAGAGTCTGTAGTGTGTGTGTGTGTGCATAGATCATTTGTATTGATGAAAAGGCCTACTCACAGAGAGGCTCATAGGCATGAGGAGGGTCTCCACAGGGTACACAGTCCATGTCCTGAAACCCACTCAGCTTGGTTTTCCTATAGAACCTGTAATACAACAACAGCATATGTGATGGAAAATGGAGACACTTCGGAGATAATGGGGAGGATGAGACAGCAGCTGTCCTCACCCGGGCAGACAGTCTCCACACACAGCGTTTCCTGTGGTGGTGCAGTTGGCTCTATGGAAGCGGCTGGTGTGGGCACATGATAGACATGGCTTGCATTTCTGCCCTCCTGCTTCCTCTTTGTAGCGCCCCGGTCTGCAGGGTGCACAGCGAGCACCCACCCCATAGCCAAAACCACATTCCTGAGGGGTTTAACACACACACAGGAGACCCAGTTGATGGTGAGGAGGTGCGGTGGGGGTTGGGAGTTTGTGAAGGAACAGCAAGCAGAGGTCGCTGACAGTGGTTGAGAAAGAGACAACTTGCATAGTAACATTTGTGTAAAATGTTTCATATGTCAACAAAGTATGTAACAGGAAATACATAACATTTTAGTCATTTAGCAGATGCTCTTATCCAGAGCAATTAGGGTTAAGTGCCTTGCTCAGGTTCAGATTGACACATTTTTCACCTAGTCGGCTCAGGGTTTCGAACCAGCGACTTGTATTATTTTATAGGGGAACCTTTCTTACTGGCCCAAAGCTCTTAACCGCTAGTCTACTTGCGGCGCGCAGATTAATTCTATTCTTACAACGGCATGACTGGTTGTATCAATAATTTTGACAGGAGGGAATACGTTTGATAGACTACTCACCGTGGATAACTCCTGCCCAGATCCACACTGTCTGCAGGCGACACAGTCCCCTGCTTCATCCCTGTACTCCTGCTCCCTGCATTCTCTATTCCCCACTGCAGTTCCGTGAACCTGACCAAGAGCATCACTCACAGACTTCAGATACACTACAACAAATGAAAAACTACATCCGTAAATGAAAAACTTTATGCCTTACCATATAGCACAAAATAATCACCTCCAGTAAAAGCGACAGCATCTTCTTTAGCTTCCACTCCATGTTAACTATTTTGTCTTAAAATGTCTGCCAATACCTGGATGGGAATCAATGAGCTAATACTATTATACCACCCACGCTCATAATAATGCGATTAAACGGTCCATGTTCTGATACAGTACGTCCAATGTTAATTGACATAAGAAGCTATTAAGTACATTAATATAAGTAGATATCTGGCGGACATGACATATGATGCTACCATAGGCAAGATAAGGCAACAGCGTTTATTCCATAACAGGTTCCTAGAAAATACCGCGCCCCACTCCTAAATACCCAGTCAGAAGTGTAGTTCGCAGACACGGCTATTGGGTAGGCTACTTTTTCAACAAATACTGTTGCCGCCTGCCAGATACTAGCGCATCAAGCTCCCCCTGAACATTATTAACAATCTTCAATCACATATGTACACTGCACGTTCAAAATATCAACCTGTCTTCAGAGCAATGGGTAGGATTTGGAAAATGCATTTGTTTCCCTCCGTTTAGTATGATATATTACCCTACAATAGGTTACGTTATGGATGGAATAGCGGTCGTACAATATCATATAGGACGTATAGTATCATACATGTTATCCGGTTGTACAACATCATAACCAACATATGTTTACTGTGAAAGGGATGAAAATATCCACAAATATAATTAATGAAACTATTCCCAGACAAAACAGGTAACATAGTTGGTGCCACTAGAGTAGCACACCTTGCATGTACATCTTTTAGATATGAAGCTGTGAAAAAAACGATTAAAATATACAAATGTTGTTTTATTAAAAGTTTTCTGAACTTTCATATTTTTCTAATATGCACTTTGCATAATTTTCAGGCAAGACACGACTGACTGCACAATGATGATGATGTATGTATAAAGATGATCCCAGGTAAATACAAAATCTCAAGATAATAAATAGAGTGTGGTCTTTTAACAATTGTGACTGTTGTCATGGCAGGTGGAGGTGTGACCAGCTTTGGACAGGTACAGTCTTCCATCAGGACACACACACACTTCATACAACTGCTCCCCAGGACTCCCTTTCTCTCCTTCTCCACTCAGAGGTAACCTGGGCAGCTGCACCCTCTCAGCATCCAGAATCAACTGCAGAAAGAGAGGAAAATAATATGATGCTATATTCATTATTTGTTTGAGCACATGAACCATAAGACATACATTTAGTTTTTGCTAAAAATAAGAAATATATTTGGAAACATGACAGTGTCCTTATTCCAATGCAAATGAATTAAGTATTGTAATCAGGACACTGAAGTAAAAAGTGTTGCCATGAGTGCTAGCCTAGATTTAGTGGTGCCTCTTCTTACCACTCCGTCCATAGAGAGTAGAGAGATGTCCATGCTGGACACGGCCTGGCCGCTGCCGGACACTGCTTTGATGTGGACTCCCTTTGGAGCATCCAGGTGGAGGGACCGGGTGGGGGCCTCTAGCCTGAACACACAGAAAGCCAGAGTATACGGTAAAGAATATTAGATAATAAGAGAATGGACACAAATGGTGCATGCTTTACACTTAGAAGGCTGAATTGGACTTGAATTAAGCCTATAGGTGGCAGAAAATCCACACATTACCAGTTTAGCACATTTATTCAGTCTACATTCAAATGCATTTAGTCATGTTATCAATTCGAATACAGAACATATTTGAATTTAATTTGTTGGAAATCGGCAGAGACTGAAAGAACTGTGGACAAATTCACTGGGGGTTTTCACCGAGCAATATGAGCCAATGACATGAATATTTATGCACACCATCTCCAAGCTGTTGCTATGAGACCCCTTGATCCGTCCAAATCAGAAATTAGCTTAACACCTCTTATCTTAATTAAACATGTAAATTGGATTGACATATTTCCACAAAAGCATCTCTTTACATCGACAGTAAAGCCCCTAAATACATAAGTCCCAATTTATAGGTCTGCCCACTCATGTACACAAAAGAGGAGGTCTCTACTCCCACCCACTGGCAGTACATGGAGTGTGTGGCATTAGGATTACGATTCGCTAAGGTAGGACACTTTGTATGCTGAGGGAGAGAGAGTGAGCAGAGCGCTGTGCATTCTGAGGGCCACACACTGGGGAAACCAAGATGGCGGGGGAGATAACAACGGCACAGGAAACACACGCTGCTCCTAACCCCAGAGCAGGGGACTGTTGTGCCTGTTACGTCTGTGCTGCAGCCTGCACTCCACCACTGCGGACACTGCTGTTGATGGGACATTTATATTGAAGAGAGAAGATGTCTGGGAAATGTTGCCCTGCTGTGTGATACATATGGTGACTGTAAGACAACAAATTATGTTTAATCGTTATGTTGTTTACCCAAGGTGGGATTATTTCTGTCACAGGAAATGGAGACAAAATGATCAAAATTCTAATTTAACAATAGAAGAAAAGCAAAGGCTTCTCTCCCCTATGATCAGATAAAAACTGCCATTAGGTGTCAACATTTTAAAGTTACCTCAAGTCCATGGAATGCTCTGCCCTTACCAGGGATGTCTCTATGGAATGTTCACACTGAGCACCATCAGAACCTGTAGAACACAAATGTAGGAGCACTGCCCAGTTTAGATTATATTCTTATAATAACATCATGTGAATCAGTATGCAGATATTGTATGTATTACCATATCCCTGGACAGTTACAGTATATCAGACAAAACTAACAAAGGATGTTTCATGATTAAACAAAGTTGGACTGTCTCTCTGAATAGTGTGAAATGCCCACATACCTGTAATGGTTAGCTTATCCGCTCCAACAACTACCTGTTCTGTACCAGCAGAAAATAACAATTTCCCAGTGCTTGTCATCACCTCAAAATGTTGTCCTACGCTTTCCATGGATTGTGGACCTAAATACAAATAATAAATTATATTACCAAAGTGATTAAAACACAGTAGGCATTTAATTAACACTTAAGTAAATGGATGCACACAGTGGGTTGAGTTCAAATGTTACAAACACATCTACCCACACAGCAATAACTGTGTGTGGAGAGTGTTTTGATTCAGCAGAAAAGCTATTTGCTATCTCCACGTACACATAGAGTAGGTAGTGGGAGATGTGAGTTAACCCCAATATTTAAAAACGCTTAGATTCTGAAATGAAAGGTGCTTCATAAATGGGATCCATTGAGTTGCCTAATGAGGGTCATTACCATAAACACATTTATATTTTACTCAAGTTTACATACACTTAGGTTGGAGTCATTAAAACTTGTTTTTCAACCACTCCAGAAATGACTTGTTAACAAACTATAGTTTTGGCAAGTCGGTTAGGACATCTACTTTGTGCATGACACAAGTCATTTTTCCAACAATTGTTTACAGACAGATTATTTCACTGTATCACAATTCCAGTGGGTGAGAAGTTTACATACACTAAGTTGACTGTGCCTTTAAACAGCTTGGAACATTCCAGAAAATGATGTCATGGCTTTAGAAGCTTCTGATAGGCAAATTGACATCATTTGAGTCAATTGGATGTGTACCTGTGGATGTATTTCAAGGCCTACCTTCAAACTCAGTGCCTCTTTGCTTGACATCATGGGAAAATCAAAAGAAAATCAGCCAAGACCTCAGAAAACAAATTGTAGACCGCAAGTCTGGTTCATCCTTGGGAGCAATTTCCAAACTCCTGAAGGTACCACGTTCATCTGTACAAACAATAGTACACAAGTATAAACACCATGGGACAATGCAGCCGTCATACCACTCAGGAAGGAGATCGTGTCACGATCGTCTTCAAGGAAATGACCAGACCAAGGTAAAGGGTAGTAAGCGTACATTCTTTTATTTTAAATGTCGCCAACAAAATGAACGTGGAGCTCTGTTATGCTATACATGCCACAAACAAAGACAACAACCCACAAATGAGAAAAGGAAAAAAGGCTGCCTAAGTATGATTCCCAATCAGAGACAACAATAGACAGCTGTCCCTGATTGAGAATCATACCCGGCCAAAAACAAAGAACCAGAAAGCATAGACTTTCCCACCAGAGTCACACCCTGACCAAACAAACATAGAGAATAGAAGGATCTCGAAGGTCAGGGCGTGACAGAACGTATTTTGGTGCGAAAAGTGCAAATCAATTCCAGAACAACAGCAAAGGACCTTATAAAGATGCTGGAGGAAACGGGTACAAAAATATCTATATCCACAGTAAAACGAGTCCTATATCGACATAACCTGAAAGGTCGCTCAGCAAGGAAGAAGCCACTGCCCCAAAACCGCGATAAAAAAGCCAGACTACGGTTTGCAATTGCACATGGGGACAAAGATCGTACTTTTTGGAGAAATGTCCTCTGGCCTGATGAAACAAAATTATAACTGTTTGGCCATAATGACCATCGTTATGTTTGGAGGAAAAAGGGGAGGCTTGCAAGCCGAAGAACAACATCCCAACCGTGAAGCACTGGGGTGGAAGCATCATGTTGTGGGGGTGCTTTGCTGCAGGAGGGGCTGGTGCACTTCACAAAATAGATGGCATTGTGAGGAAGGGAAATTATGTAGATATATTGATGCATCATCTCAAGACATCAGTCAGGAAGTTAAAGGTTGGTGGCAAATGCGTCTTCCAAATGGACAATGACCCTAAGCTTCCAAAGTTGTGGCAAAATGGCTTAAGGACAACAAAGTCAAGGTATTGGAGGCGCCATCACAAAGCCCTGACCTCAATCCTATAGAAAATGTGTAGGCAGAACTGAAAAGGTGTGTGCAAGCAAGGAGGCCTACAAACCTGACTCCATTACACCAGGAGGAATGGGCCAAAATTCACCCAACTTATTGTGGGAAGCTTGTGGAAGGCTACCCGAAACGTTTGACCCAAGTTAAACAACTTAAAGGCAATGCTCCCAAATACTGACTGAGTGTATGTTAACTTCTGACCCACTGGGAATGTGATGAAAGAAATAAAAGTTGAAATAAATCGTTCTCTCTACTATTTTCTGACATTTCACATTCTTAAAATAAAGTGGTGATCCTAACTGACCTAAGAAAGGGAATTTTGGCCTCCCGGGTGGCACAGTGGTTAAGGGCGCTGTACTGCAGCGCCAGCTGTGCCATTAGAGTCCCTGGGTTCGTGCCCAGGCTCTGTCGTAACCGGCCGGGGCGACGCACAATTGGCCTAGCGTCGTCCGGATTAGGGAGGGCTTGGTCGGTAGGGATGTCCTTGTCTCATCGCGCACCAGCGACCCCTGTGGCGGGCCGGGCGCAGTGCGCGCTAACAAAGGTTGCCAGGTGCGGCTGGCTTCCGGGTTGGATGTGCGCTGTGTTAAGAAGCAGTACGGCTGGTTGGGTTGTGTATCGGAGGACGCATGACTTTGAACCTTCGTCTCTCCCGAGCCCGTACGGGAGTTGTAGTGATGAGACAAGATAGTAGCTACTACAACAATTGGATACCACGAAATTGGGGAGAAAAAGGGGAAAATAAAAAAAATAAAAAAAGGGAATTTTTACTAGGATTAAATGTCAGGAATTGTGAAAAACTGAGTTTACATGTATTTGGCTAAGGCGTTGTCACGAATATTACCGAAGGTGACTCCCCTTCTTGTTCGGGTGGCGCTCAGCGGTCGCCGTCGCCGGTCTACTAGCTATCACCGATCCGTTGTTCTGTGTTCCTTTGGTTTTGTCTGATTGGTAGCACCTGTTTCTTGTTTGGTTGTTAGGGTAGGGTTATATATAGTTTGTTCAGCCCGCTTCTGTTTCGTGCAGGCTTGTTCGTCTGTTCTTTTGTTTGAGTGTATTTTGTTTGTATTTTGGGTTTCACGCTGTCCGTTTATATTTCTATTCATTTGTTTTCCTACTTTTGTTTATGTTATTTATCCGGGACATTAAAGCGTGTTTTTTCCCACATCTTTTGCTCTCTGCGCCTGACTCCACACCTCCTCACTCATCTGCCGTAAGAGGCGTATGTAAACCTGTGACTTCAACTGTTGTACATGGAGAGGACACAGACATTTTAAAGAGCATTGAGCATGAATACATTAAGTTGGGAGATAATTCATGTTGATATCCGCTCTCACCCTCATTATATTATAACCCGTCACACCCTTATCTGTTTCACCTGTCTTTGTGATTGTCTCCACCCCCCTTCAGCTGTCACCCATTTTCCCCATTATCCCCTGTGTATTTATACCTGTGTTCTCTGTTGGTCTGTTGCCAGTTCGTCTTGTTTGTCAAATCGACTAACAATTGTCTCAGCTCCTGCTTTTCCCAGTCTCCCTTTTTCTCGCTCTCTTGGTTTTGACCCTTGCCTGTCCTGCTCTGAGCCCGCCTGCCTGACCACTCTTCTTGAGCCTGCCTGCCATCCAGTACCGTTGCCCCACCTCTGGTTTATTGACCCCTGCCTGCCTTGACCTGTCTTTTGCCTACCCCTGTTGGATTATTAAACCATTGTTAATTCGACATTGTCTGCATCTGGGTCATAGCCTAAAACATATTAAATACAATATTTTCCACAAGGACCAACAGATTGTGCCACACCAACTCAAAGAACGAGACGGCCGAGTGCTGAAGCACATACAGTGAGGGAAAAAAGTATTTGATCCCCTGCTGATTTTGTACGTTTGCCCACTGACAAAGAAATGATCCGTCTATAATTTTAATGGTAGGTTTATTTGAACAGTGAGAGACAGAATAACAACAACAAAATCCAGAAAAACGCATGTCAAAAATGTTATAAATTTATTTGCATTTTAATGAGGGAAATACATATTTGACCCCTCTGCAAAACATGACTTAGTACTTGGTGGCAAAACCCTTGTTGGCAATCACAAAGGTCAGACGTTTCTTGTAGTTGGCCACCAGGTTTGCACACATCTCAGGAGGGATTTGGTCCCACTCCTCTTTGCAGATCTTCTCCATGTCATTAAGGTTTCGAGGCTGACGTTTGGCAACTCGAACCTTAAGCTCCCGCCACAGATTTTCTATGGGATTAAGGTCTGGAGACTGGCTAGGCCACTCCAGGACCTTAATGTGCTTCTTCTTGAGCCACTCCTTTGTTTCATTGGCTGTGTGTTTTGGGTCATTGCCATGCTGGAATACCCATCCATGACCCATTTTCAATGCCCTGGCTAAGGGAAGGAGGTTCTCACCCAACATTTGACGGTACATGGCCCCTTCCATCGTCCCTTTGATGGGCCGAAGTTGTCCTGTCCCCTTAGCAGAAAAACACCCCCAAAGCATAATGTTTCCACCTCCATGTTTGACGGTGAGGATGGTGTTCTTGGGGTCATAGGCAGCATTCCTCCTCCTCCAAACACAGCGAGTTGAGTTGATGCCAAAGAGCTCAATTTTGGTCTCATCTGACCACAACACTTTCACCCAGTTGTCCTCTGAATCATTCAGATGTTCATTGGCAAACTTCAGACAGATGTATATGTGCTTTCTTGAGTAGGGGGAACTTGCGGGCACTGTAGGATTTCAGTCCTTCATGGCGTAGTGTGTTACCAATTGTTTTCTTAGTGACTATGGTCCTAGCTGCCTTGAGATCATTGACAAGATCCTCCCGTGTGGTTCTTGACTGATTCCTGACCGTTCTCATGATCATTGCAACTCCACGAGGTGAGATCTTGCATGGAGCCCCAGGCCAAGGGAGATTGACAGTTATTTTGTGTTTCTTCCATTTGCAAATAATCGCACCAACTGTTGTCACCTTTTCACCAAGCTGCTTGGTGATGGTCTTGTAGCCCATTCCAGCCTTTGTGTAGGTCTACAATCTTGTCCCTGACATCCTTGGAGAGCTCTTTGGTCTTGGCCATGGTGGAGAGTTTGGAATCTGATTGATTGATTGCTTCTGTGGACAGGTGTCTTTTATACAGGTAACAAACTGAGATTAGGAGCACTCCCTTTAAGAGTGTGCTCCTAATCTCAGCTCGTTACCTGTATAAAAGACACCTGGGAGCCAGAAATCTTTCTGACAGAGGGGTCAAATACTTATTCCCTCATTAAAATGCAAACCAATTAATAACATTGTTGACATGTGTTTTTCTGGATTTTGTTGTTGTTATTCTGTCTCTCACTGTTCAAATAAACCTACCATTAAAATTACAGACGGATAATTTCTTTGTCAGTGGAAAAACGTACAAAATCAGCAGAGGATCAAATACTTTTTTCCCCTCACTGTAGCACGTAAAAATGGTCTGTCCTAAAAATGGTTGCAACACTCACTACCCAGTTCAAACTGTCTCTGGGAGCAACACCAGCACAAGAACCGTTCGTCGGGAGCTTCATTAAATGGTTTTCCATGGCCGAGCAGCCGCACACAAGCCTAAGATCACCATGCGCAATGCCAATCATCAGCTGGAGTGGTGTAAAGCGCTCCACCATTGGACTCTGGAGCAGTGAATCACACTTCACTGTCTGGCTACCTGCCCGACTGCATAGTGCCAACTTAACGCTACAGCATACATTACAATCAAGATGATTCTGTGCTTCCAACTTTGTGGCAACAGTTTTGAGAAGACCCTTTCCTGTTTCAGCATGACACTGCCCCGTGCACGAAGCGATACAGAGATCGGTGATGAAGGACTTGACTGGCATGCACAGAGCCCTGACCTCAACCCTATCGAATACCTTTGGGATGAATTGGAACGCTGACTGCGAGCCAGGCCTAATCGCCCAACATCCGTGCCCGACCTCACTAATGCTCTTGTGGCTGAATGGAAGCAAGTCCCCGCAGCAATGTTCCAACATCTAGTGGAAAGCCTTCACAGAATATTGGAGGCAGTTCTAGCAGCAAAGGGGGGACCAACTTCATATTAATGCCCATGATTTTGGAATGAGATGTTTAACGAGCAGCTGTCCACATACTTTTGGTCATGTAGTGTATAAGTAAGATCAGGAATCTTTATTTTTTGACTTGTATTTAACCCCTTATTTTTGGCACTAAACAGTCTCCATATATACTGTACTTCCATAAATGTTTTCAAATGGTTGACGGCGGACCTTCAGACGAGTCTTGTGTTGCTCTAGGACACCCACAGGCCCCACAACTGACATGTATGTGTTCGTGAGAGGCATTACCGTGTACCCCGAACTGTTTGGATGCTACAGACAGAAGTTGGCAGATCGGCTGTACCAACTTCAGACGAGTCACAAGATGCTTGTGGGGGTCGTAGAGCATCTTTCCATAGAGGGGTCATAATAGTTTGCGGACGCTACAGACTATTTTGTGAGAAGACCGATTTCTGGGATGTCTCATGGTCTGACAAACAACGCTCTAGCTCTGTCACCTTTCACCGCAGGTGCAGAAGTGCGACATCGGTGAATGCGGTGGACTGAGATGCACCCAATGCAAAAAAACATATCTCTAGCTTAAACTGACAGATTGTTTTCTTTTTTTGGGGGGGGGGGGGGTATTATGCTAATTAGATTTCAGCAGGGGCATGGACATCTACTTTGATAAATACTCACAGGCTATTTATATTAGCCATCAAATGTAGGGATCTAAAGTATTAATCATATATATATATATATATATATATATATGAGCCCATAAACTGAGAATAATATATTTCAGGTCTCATGTGGAGGCATCCCATCTATGGCATTTTGATTTGAATACATTAAAGCCATCCTTTCTGATTATTCAGAGTTGCACCTAGCTTTTTTGACATCTCCATTTCTCATAAATCTATTTAGCCCAGTAGGTCTGCATCTTATCAGTGCCACAGAGAAACTAATAGATACATCAGCATGAGTTCATTATACAGTCATCTATTAAACATCAAAAGTGTGTTTTAAAAATACTAGTTTTGAATTTGATTCCTTTAGAAGCATGTTTTGAGTCATAATAGCACTATATATCACATTCTTGTAGCTAGCAAAGATGGACTCTTACCCAGGTTAAGGCTACCTAACACACCTCCTTTTCCATTGTAGGCTTGAAGCGTGACATTCTGGGACTCAGAGTGGATAAGAAGGGAGGTGTCCTGTGAAGCAAGAGAACAGTGTTTGAGTGCAGTGTCCCTCTGATCAGAGGGGTATACTACAATTAAATCTAAATCTACTCAGGGTTTTCTAAAACGAGCCAGCTTCAGTTAGCTTCACATTCCAGCTCATGCTTCATTCATTTACGATGATACGGCCTGTTCTCTCTGCAGAAGGCAGGGCATTCATATGTGTTGCTCTTCGCAGAGCAGCGCAGAACTGTTGTGAAGGATGTTGTCAAGAATGTGGATTTGTATTTATACAGGACCTTCAGCCCCACCTACCGTCAACCAATCATGTCAATGCGTGGCTATACAGAGTCTCCCGCATTGTTACAAAATGTGTGCGCCGCATGCCAATGCAGTATGAAGCTCAATTTGGCCTCTGCATACCTCTGACCGCTCCGCAATTGCGCCTCCGACCACATTTTCGGATCAAGCATGAATTGGCTTTAACTAGCTAGTCAAACACCAAACTCTTCATTGAGTCAATGCTGAAACGTCAATCCATGGGCGAGTCAGTTCCACGTTTTAATTTGTGGCAAAATCAAAATTATAAAAGTTATCTTGCCAATCAAGCAGGCTACGGTGTGAAATAGGCTTGTTGAACTGCCGTCTTTATTGTATAACGTATTGTTAATGCTGGCTTTGGTGTGCTTATCAATGCACAACCACCTCCCACCTCTCCTATCAATAAAATAATTTAATAAAATGTCATACAAAACTTTTACTGTGGATGAAGTTTGAAATGCATCCCGTCATTAATAAATGTGATTGAAATACCTATGTTACTATCTTTTTACACAAAAACATTTGATGAATAAAATATTTAATCCATGGTGAAAGGGATGATGATGCAATCTTTGCAAGGGAATATGATTTCATTGGTCCTCAACTCATGGTCAGACACTTCATTCAGTATAAGTGGAGTTAGCACTGAGTTAGCCAGAACATTGAGGGGAAACAGGAAGATATGTAAATGTTCAATGTAAAGAACTTGAATTAGTTTACCTGTTTGGACTGTATCTCTTGGGCGTAGAGAGAGAAGAGGAACTCGGACACTCCATCAAGCCTCACCCGATCTGATGTTATTCTCAGCTGCCCCATTCCTTCCTGAAACAGTCAGGAGGAAATCAACTTTTAATACAAACTCTGTTTTGCCATTCTTGCTCTTGTAATATGCTGATATTCTCCTCCAGAAGAGGTCAAGTTATCTTACCGTACCTCTGAAGTGTTTTGTGAGGCTGCCGACATGCCTTGATGGTCTTTAACTAGACAAAGGTGTATAAATGACTTCCCTGTTTTATTATAGATAAAACCCATTTCAAGATAGGCTATCTCATCCAGGATGTCTAGTAATAAGCAACTGCCACTGATAAATCCTGAACTGAGCAAACTAGACTGAGCATGTACTCCTTGTGAGTCTCAAAAGTATTTAATTTGATTTCATGCATCCTTCTCCTGGCCACCTACTCAAAATTGTCAGAGGGAACCTCATAGCAGGCGAGAAGAGAAATACTGTTGGAATGCACTCACTGTGTTGAGACAGGTGACCCTGAGGATCCAGATTGTCAGGGCAATGTTGACCAGCAGGGTGGAGAGCAGGAGAAGCACCAGCAGACAGAGGCAGCGCTTCCTCCAGCCTTCGACCCCCAGCCTGTGATCATCATTCTGCTCCTCTGTATCCGGGCCTTCAGCACCCTCTGCTGGTGGGGGGTATTGCTGCAAAACCATCAGCTGAGAAGGACAGTTATAGCACTGTTGCAGAATAGGCTACCTACAACCTTGGGGAACATAGCATAAACATGGAGCATCACAATTAAAAATGTTCATACAACATGTTATGTGTACAAGTCATACAAGTTTGAAGTAAAGATGCAATAATGTGCTGCTATATGTGTGACCACATTGCATTGAAGTCATGTAATCTGCTGTTGCATTACTTTATTTAGATAAACAATCATTATACAGTACCTTGTTTAGAAACTAATCAGAAAACCGAATGCTTCAAACGTGGTGAGAGTGAAATTGTCCTTTTGAGCAGAAGTTCAGTCAATTTGAATCTTGGATGTTTAGAAGTTTTTAATTTCTGGCATCTCTTCAGTATGATGAAATGATTTTTAGAGTGGATATGAGACCCAAAATCCCAAATGTATTTGTGAACTGCACATTTCTCAATCTATACATTGCATGCTTTAAATAACTGATGGGAACAAGATGAGATGGAAATAACTTTGCCTCCAAAAGGATGAACAGCACTGAACACTAATGAGATTTTGTTGTGAAGAACCCCTTAAAAAGAAAAACAGGAACAACTCTGCTAAATCTCCCCAGTAATTACATGTCAGTTCAGTTCCTGTTCAAAGCATCCTAATGAGCTGTTCAGTATTCCCCCACTGAAACGGGAACAATCTATGGGAATAAGTGGTGTGATGGTCAAAAATTAATCTTCCATAACATAACTTTAAGCGATTGCTGGTTTTTATGTTAATCCACCGACTCATGTTAAGTGGATGTATTACACATTTTTATACCATAGCGATAAAAATGGTTCTCATCTTGAAATAACATATGCTACTTAAAAATAACTTTAATTCATATGACATGCAAGATGCAACATGATAAACAATAGGGCAGAATCTTCAGACTACTAGCTTAACCAATGACAGACAAATCAATGACAATAAGCATCACTTACCAAAGTCTCAGAGAGAAAGTTTCCCTCCTTTGCAGAGGCAATGGGACTTTTGTATGGAGCTCAGACCCATGGACCTGGCATTTACCAGCAAGATGCCATGAATCACGCTCCGAATCGGCACTGACTGAGTGATGCTTAGCATCCCTCCGCATGAGGACTTTGGCTTGCTCTCCTGCATTATATTAGGTACCCACGTTTCGCTGCCTGCCTCACTTCTCCATTCTCTTTGTTCAGCCTAAGTTATGGGCTACCTATGGGTATCCATTGGAGGTGAAAAACCATGTCATTATTCTCTGTCAAACTTTTTTGCAGAATAGCAGAAAAAAAAACCAGTCAGGTATACGAGATAAAAGAGACATAAAATATACAATATTTCAAGTGATTCTCAGTCTCATTAGAAAATTAAGATGTTTTCAGTACAGCATTCTGCTGAAGGGTTGCTGATATTATTTCAGAATTACCTATAGATTTTTGTAATAATATTAATAATTATTGCATATGATGCATTATGCATGTTGATATTATTCATTAAAACGTGCTGTTGACAAACAATCAGCACCAAGGACAGGTTTTATAATATCATCATTTTTTATAATTCACTCATTCATAATTTCACACTAGAGAAGGATTGTACCTAAATGTTCGCTCAAAGTGGAGATGCTGTGAACGAACATATCCTAAACTGTACGAATGAACACGAGTCATCACGTTTCCTTTCCGCATGCTATTCTGTCTGTCGGTCAGTGCATGCTCTATTCAAATCCTCCTCATTGTAAACAAAAAAATACCTCAATGTCTTACCGACTTGACAGACTGCACGACTAGAAAACTCGTCTCTGGCATGTTGGTGTTGGATTTACAGGCGTAAAACCAAATATTCATGACAAAGAAAGTCGTTTAAAATGAGTGATTGTCTGATACCTACACCAATATTACCTTGTTGCGATAGCGCCAATCCTGAAACTCAGATTGTCGCAAATTCTTAAAGGTGTGACGGTGCCACAGCTTTAGATATTTGGATATAAAAAAGACCCCCGACCCTGTCAACTCAACATCTCTGGACTGGAACTCCACTCCAGAATGAGTGATATGATGCCTTTATGCAATGTTGTGTTAATAATGGGCTGCTTATTCTAAATCCCCGTGGGGGCGTTATCACTACAAACATGCCACTCCAGTGCCCCTGGGTGCCATCACGCAAAGACAGGTTTGTTGATTTGGAGTTTACACATCCCAGTGCGCACACATAATTAATTCGGAACTTTAAATCACATTTTGGAAAGTAATTTGCACAACTGTTTGTTAAGTAAACACACATTTTAATGAGCCACTTGAAGACCAATACATGCATTACCAATGTTTTGATTTAGTCCTAAGCCTAAAACAACGAATCTCCCTACAGGTGAAGTTACAATGTTTCACCATTAAAATCACCATGGTACCATGGTAAGGGTTATTGGTACAAGAATCATATCTGCATCATATCATTCTATATCTAGAAAACTTGATTGCTGACTTGCAAAACATTTTGGGACTATCAACAGTGGACTATTGAAACAAATACCCCAAAATGTCTATACTTTTACAATAAGTAATGTGAAGGGAGGAATTTCATTGCTATGTGGCCTAAACACTAATGGTATATTGTATATACAGTGTGGTGTGAAATTATTGACACCCTTGATAAAGATTTTGATTAACAATATACAGTTCCAGTCAAACGTTTGGATAAACAATCTAATTTGTTTTGACTATTTTCTACATTCTAGAATATTAGTGAAGACATCAATACTATGAAATAAGACAGATGGAATCCTGTAGTAACCAAAAAAGTGTTAAACAAATCAAAATATATATTTTATATTTGAGGTTCTTCAAAGTAGCCACTCTTTGCCTTGATGACACCTTTGCACTCACTTGGCATTCTCTCAACCAGCTATACCTGGAATGCTTTTCCAACAGTCTTGAAGGAGTTCCCACATATGCTGAGCACTTGTTGGATGCTTTTCCTTCACTCTGCGGTCCAACTCATCCCAAACCATCTCAATTGGGTTGAGGTTGGGTGATTGTGGAAGCCAAGTCATCTGATGCAGCTCTCCATCACTCTCCTTCTTGGTCAAATAGCCAACCAGATTAAAAAATGCCCTGGTACTGGGTAAAGTTCATGATGCTGTTTAACGTTAACAAGGGTCCCAGGACCAGTGAATTATTTTTGCCCCATAACATCAAAGATCCACCACCATTTTTACAGTAGGTATGGGGTTGTTTTCTGCTCATGCATTCTCATTTCAACTCTTAAACCACCACTCTTATGGGTAGACAAAGAGCTCTATTTTCATGTCATCCAACAGATTGTATTGCAAATGGTGTTGGCACTTGGATTGGAACCAGTGTTTTGGTGAGATGACATGAAAATAGAGCTCCTTGGCCACACACACCAGTGGTGGGTTTTGGCGTGGAAATGAGAATGCATAAGAGGGGTGGCAGGTAGCCTAATGGTTTAAGAGCATTGGGCCAGTAACTGAAAGGTCACTGGTTCAGATCCCCAAGCCAACTGGGGGAAAAATCTGCCAATTGTCCGTGGGCAAGTTACTTTACCCTCCTGTTAGTCGATCTGTGCCCGGTTTCCCGATATTGATGGAAATTAAGCTTATGAGTGTTTTAATGATGCATTCTAAAAAATAACTGCCAAAGATGTCAAACCCGTTTCCCAAAACGATACAAGACACTTATACTGCATGTACCGACATTTGTTGTTTTTCTAAAATCTGCGATTGTGACACACGGCGCTTCATGATTTACAACTGCCCCGTTGACGGGACTCCTATCCCTAAGTAGTAGGCTAATAGGTAAGTTTACCGATTTCACACAAAATTTGCTTGTGTTTTCCTTTTTTTAAGTATCCTTGCTTCGTTTATTTATAACACAGCAAGCTTTTTAGGCTATTAATATTCATCTATTACATTTTCGGTGGTCACAGAGAGACAGGTAATTCATCTTCATTCTATGTTTAGCTGAGATTTTCTGTGTTGAAGTGACGCAGGAGGACAAATGGTGATCTACACACAAGTGGCTCGCTTGTGGCTTTGCTGGCAGCATATAGCAACATGTTGTGCGTCAAGAATTCAGCATAGCAAGTTTGTATGACGGTCTGCTTATTAAGTGGGTAAATAGTTGATTACAGCACAGCTTCGCGTTCTTAGGAAACTAGGCAGTATTTAGTTTTTTAATGTATTATTTCTTGCACTGTTACCCCAGGTAATCGTAAGTTTTGTTACATACAGCCAGGAAGAGCTATTGGATATAAAACCAACGTCAACTTACCAACATTACGACCAGGCATACGACTTTCCCGAAGCGCATCCTCTGTTTGGACCACCACCCAGGACAGTGGATCGGATCCCAGTAGGCGACCCAAAACAACGGCACCGCAGACGGAGCGGTCTTCTGGTCAGACTCCGTAGACGGGCACATCGCTCACCACTCCCGAGTATACTACTCGCCAATGACCAGTCTCTTGACAACAAGGTAGACTAAATTCAAGCAAGGGTTGCCTTCCAGAGAGACATCAGAGATTGTAACATTCTCTGTTTCACGGAAACATGGCTCACTCTGGATAACTTATGAGAGGCGGTACAGCCACCTGGTTTCTTCACGCATTGTGCCGACAGAAACAAACATCTCTCTGTTAACTAAGAAGAAGGGAGGGAGTGTATGCCTTATGATTAACGAGTCGGGGTGTGATCATAACAACATACAGGAACTCAAGTCCTTTAGTTCACCAGACCTAGAATTCCTTACAATCAAATGCTGACCGCATTATCTACCAAGAGAATTCTCTTCGATTATAATCACAGCAGTGTATATCCCCTGCCCCCAAGCAGACACCTCGATGGCTCTGAAAGAACTTCATTGGACTCTATGTAAACTGGAAACCACATTTCCTGAGGTTGTAGTTATTGTAGCTGGGGAGTTTAACAAGGCTAATCTGAAAACAAGGCTCCTTAGAATTTATCAGCATATCAAATGCGCGACCTGGATCATTGCTACTCTAACTTCCGTGACGCATACAAAGCCCTCCCTCGCCCTCCTTTCGACAAATCTGACAACGACTCCATTTTGTTGATCCCAGCCTATAGACAGAAACTAAAACAGGAAACGCCCTTGCTGAGGTCTGTTCAACGCTGATCTGACCAATCTGATTCCACGCTTCAAGAATGCTTCGATCACGTGGACTGGGATATGTTCCAGATAGCTTCAGACAACAACATTGATGTATACGCTGATTCAGTGAGTGAGTTTATTAGAAAGTGCATCGGTGATGTTATACCCACGGTGACTATTAAAACCTTCCCCAACCAGAAACCGTGAATTGATGGCAGCATTCGCGCAAAACTGAAAGCACAAACCACTGCTTTTAATCATGGCAAGGCGACCGTAAACATGACCGAATACAAACAGCGTAGCTATTCCCTCCGCAAGGCAATCAAATAAGCTAAGCGTCAGCATAGAGACAAAAGTTGTGGTCCTTCTGTAGCTCAGTTGGTAGAGCATGGCGCTCGCAGGGTAGGGGTTCAATCAAATGTATGCACACATGACTGTAAGTCGCTCAAATGGCATATATTATATTATTATTATTATTATTAAGTTGTCGCAATTCAATGGCTCAGACAAGAGACATATGTGACTGGGTCTACAGTCAATCACGGACACCGACGTCTTGCTCCCAGACAAACTAAACAACTTCTTTGCTTGCTTTGAGGACAATACAGTGCCACTGACGCAGCCCGCTACCAAAACCTTTGGGCTCTCCTTCACCGCAGCCAACTTGAGTGAAACATTTAAACGTGTTAACCCTCGCAAGGCTGCTGGCCCAGACGGCATCCCTAGCCGTGTCCTCAGAGCATGCGCAGACCAGCTGGCTGGTGTGTTTACGGACATATTCAATCAATACTTATCCCAATCTGCTGTTCCCACAAACTTCAAGAGGGCCACCATTGTTCCTGATCCCAAGAAAGCTAAGGTAAGTGCTTTGAGAGACTCATCAAGGATCATATCACCTACACCCTACCTGACACCCTAGACCCACTCCAATATGCTTACCGCCCCAATAGGTCCACAGACGACGCAATCGCAATCACACTGCACACTGACATAACTAATATGGACGAGGTATACCTATGCGAGGGTCTCGACCCCGCCCTGTGCAACTGGGTCCTGAACTTTCTGACGGACCGCCCCCAGGTGGTGAAGGTAGAAAACAACATCTCTATCCCGCTGATCCTCAACACTGGGGCCCCACAAGGGTGCGTTCTCAGCCCTCTCCTGTACTCACTGTTCACCCATGACTGCATGGCCATGCACGCCTCCAACTCAATCATCAAGTTTGCAGACCACACTACATTGGTAGGCTTGATTACCACGACGAGATGACCTACACATCGGCATACACATAACAGACAAACTGAAGTGGTCCACCCACACAGACAGCGTGGTGAAGAAAGTGCAACAGCGCCTCTTTAACCTCAGGAGGCTGAAGAAATTTGGCTTGTCACCAAAAACACTCAAACATTTACAGATGCACAATCGAGAGCATCCTGTCGGGCTGTATCACCGCCTGGTAGAGCAACTGCTCCGCCCACAACTGTAAGGTTCTCCAGAGGGTAGTGAGGTCTGCACAACACATCACCGAGGGCAAACTACCTGCCCTCCAGGACACCTACACCACCTGATGTCACAGGAAGGCAAAAATTATAATCAAGGACAACAACCACCCAAGCTACTGCCTGTTCACCCCGCTATCATCCAGAAGGCGAGGTCAGTACAGGTGCATCAAAGCTGGGGCCGAGAGACTGAAAAACAGCTTCTATCTCAAGGCCATCAGACTTGTCTCAGGATGGTAAGTTGGTGGTTGAAGATATCCCTCTAGTGGTGTGGGGGCTGTGCTTTGGCAAAGTGGGTGGGGTTATATCCTTCCTGTTTGGCCCTGTCCGGGGGTGTCCTCGGATGGGGCCACAGTGTCTCCTGACCCCTTCTGTCTCAGCCTCCAGTATTTATGCTGCAGTAGTTTGTGTCGGGGGGCTGGGTCAGTTTGTAATATCTGGAGTACTTCTCCTGTACTATTTGGTGTCCTGTGTGAATCTAAGTGTGCGTTCTCTAATTCTCTCCTTTCTTTCTCTCTCTCAGAGGACCATGCCCCAGGACTACCTGACATGATGACTCCTTGCTGTCCCCAGTCCACCTGGCCATGCTGCTGCTCCAGTTTCAACTGACCTGAGCCCTAGGACCATGCCCCAGGACTACATGACATGACTCCTTGCTGTCCCCAGTCCACCAGGCCATGCTGCTGCTCCAGTTTCAGCTGTTCTGCCTTACTATTATTTGACCATGCTGGTCATTTATGAACATTTGAACATCTTGGCCATGTTCTGTTATAATCTCCACCCGGCACAGCCGGAAGAGGACTGGCCACCCCACATAGCCTGGTTCCTCTCTAGGTTTCTTCCTAGGTTTTGGCCTTTCTAGGGAGTTTTTCCTAGCCACTGTGCTTCTACACCTGCATTGCTTGCTGTTTGGGGTTTTAGGCTGGGTTTCTGTACAGCACTTTGAGATATCAGCTGATGTACGAAGGGCTATATAAATAAATTTGATTTGATTTGTTAAACAGCCATCACTAACATTGAGTGACTGCTTCCAACATACTGACTCAAATCTCTAGCCAATGTAATCATTTACAATTGGATGTAATAAATGTACCACAAGTCACTTGAAACAATGCCACTTTATATAATGTTTACATACCCTACATTACTCATATGTATATATGTACTCTATAACATTTACTGCATCTTGCCTATCCCATTCGGCCATCGCTCATCCATATATTTATATGTACATATTCTTATTCATTCATTTACACTTGTGTGTATAAGGTAGTTGTTGTGAAATTGTTAGATTACTTGTTAGATATTCCTACACGGTCGGAACTAGAAGCACAAGCATTTCGCTACACTCGCATTAACATCTGCTAACCATGTGTATGTGACCAATAAAATTTTATTTGATTTAGTTTAATCAATTCTCCATTTAATGGATTTATTCACAGGTAAATAGTAATATGCTCTAAACCGCTCTGCTGACAAACCTTTTGCCCTGTTTCCAATTGTCAACAAGTAAATAATTTATTTTTTAAACGTTTTATTATTAGCAAACTAGCTACAGAGCTGGCCAACTTTTACATACGATATAGCTAGCTAGATAAGTGAATAAAATATCACCAGCTACCTAACTTCATATTAGCTAGCTATCTTGGTGTATTCATCATTGTAAAAAACAACTCTAAATGCATTTAGCTAAAAGCCATGGCGGAGGGTGAAAGAATAGCAACCAACTGTCAAAGTGAGAGAATAGGCTATTCTGCATAGGGCAGTTTTTGTGTAGTTCCTCTCCGAGTAAGCATGCTCATAGATAATAGTAACAATAGTAACATAATGCTCAGTGCTGTATAATTTGAGTATAATGAAGTCTGATTCTCCTGATGTTTTCTGACCTCAGATACAGAGAGCTGTGAAAGCCTGTATGCAGATGAAGAGGTCCCAATAAAGAACAGTGGTTCTCAGTCCTAGTCCTGGGAACTCAAAGGGGTGCACATTTTAATTTTTGCCTCAGCACTACACAGCTGGGTCAAATGATTAACTCATCATCAAGCTTCAAGTGGTATTTATGCATTCATTTGTGATGCTATACTTGAAATGATCCTGCTGTTGTCATGATACACATGCACATGTGTGTGCACATGAATCTATCCCAATGTTATCATGATTTGTTATAAGATATATTATACTTTAGTAATCCACAATGACATGGTGATATAAACGTCTAATAATGACATTATCTTCCATATTCCTACAGACACCTTGCAATTGGAGATTCCTTCAAAATGATTGCCTATAGTTACAAGTTTGGGTGACCAGGGCCATCTGGGACTGTCTCCTGGGAAATTCAGGCATGTGAAGGCTACCCGTGTCCTGTATAACTTCATAAGAATGGACACGGGGACCAGGAGGGGATCTGCAGCTCGCCACCGTGTCCCGGAGGAGAAGTCCGCTGCTCTGCAGGAGGGGATCTGCAGCTCGCCGCCGTGTGCCAGAGGAGAAGTCTGCTGCTCTGCAGAATGTTTCAAGGATGGGGTCCAACAATGCAGCAAGAGAGGCAATCCAATCTTCATCTCCTACTTCTTCGAAGAGGGTGCTGTTCCCTGGCAACACTATAGACTACACTATGCAAAACCAAAGGCTCTTTTAACCTCTTGGGGCTAGGTGGCACTATTTTCATTTTTGGAAAAATAACGTTCCCAAAGTAAACAGGCTATTTCTCAGGACCAGATGCTACAATATGCATATAATTGACAGCTTAGGATAGAAAACACTAAAGCTTCCAAAACTGTAAAAATATTGTCTGTGAGTATAAGAGCCATTCACATTGTAATAACAGTATTCTTCCATTTACTTAGCTATGTTAACTGCAGTTCTTCAATTCCCAATTTCTTTCCTTTTGATTTCTACTTCTCAGGTGAGGGTGCTGTTTAGGTAAGGGGGTGATGTCTGTACAAAAACAAAACACTATTTTAAGTCACTCATATTGAAAAACATTTGAACAAATACATGCCCTATAACCCACACTTACACACTCATGTATCAATCTGATCAATGGATTGTGTTGTGCAGTAAGCAGGTTCAGGTGTATAACTGTGGCTCCTTCCACCTTCATATTATAGTATGAAGTATATTATAGTATGAAATAATAGGCAAGAGGGCCTACGCTATATTGCTTATCCTCGTGTGTCTGTGCGTGTTTTTCAGTATATAGTACTCTGAAGCCACTTAGTGTGGACGCCAGGTGAGGCTACACACACAGATATCTGTTGAACACGGTCTCTTTAACTACCTTATTTTCTCAATAACAGTCTCTCTCCTTCACTTCATCCCTCCCCCGTCTCCCTAAATCCTCTAGGTTATATCAGCTATGTCGGTGAACCCTTCCTGCATCTGAACTGGCTACATAGAGGGCACAGCAGGACCAGAGGTGAGAGGTCACTTGGTTGGGTCAACAGGAAGTATTATCAATGACATGCTTTACATTGAAATACAGATAGAGATGTAGTAGTCCCAGAGTTAATGATCCAAGGTCAGTTTTGCATTTCACCTCCTAATGGTTATGAAGACTGACAGTTTTAGCGAGTTTAAGCCTTTTTTGTTCTCTCTCTCCATCTGTGTCTCGTCTACAGGTATGTTTTGATGTGAGAGAGGATGCCAACCCCCAGTCCCATCATCGCCACCTCACCCGCTCTTAAGATAAACTTTGGGCCAACTGGGGGCCCAAGGCAGGTTAGGGGACACCGCTAGAGACACTATTATGTAATTGGGATGAACTGAGAGAATATTAGAGTAGCACTGTGATTCATTAATCATATGCTGTCTTCCTTGCTCCTCTGTTCTTACCTCTTTCCCTTTCTGTTACACTCTCACACCTCTCTCCCCACCTCTTTCTTCCTCTGTTTTATAATGCACACCAGATGTGCATTGAAGTACAGATTGAACTTGTATTTATAATATTATAATTTTTATAATCCATGTGTTATGTATCTATAACACTTGGATAATGAACTTCTTTCAATAAAGCATTTCACATTCTCTACTGATTGAAATTAAGTCTATCATTTGGTGAAATACTACACCTATCCTGCCTCCTCAGATCAGTGCAGATGAAGGAAATGATATATTGATATGAACCCGTTTTTTAGTATTTACATGATGCATAGGAAGTGTAGTTTTGTGTTTCTTAGATTCTGTTTCTGTATAGAGCACCAGCCAAGTTTGAACACACCTATAATTTTTACTATTTTCTACATTGTAAAATAGTAGTGAAGACAAACTATGAAATAACACATATGGAATCATGTAGTAACTAAAAAAGTGTTAATATATTTATATTTGAAATTCTTCAAAATAGCCACCCTTTTCCTTGATGACAGCTTTGCACACTCTTGGCATTCTCTCAACCGGCTTCATGATGAATGTTTTTCCAACAGTCTTGAAGGAGTTCCCACATATGCTGAGCACTTGTTGGCTGCTTTTCCTTCACTCTGCGGTCCAACTCATCCCAAACCACCTCAATTGAGTTGAGGTCTGGTGATTGTGGAGACCAGGTCATCTGATGCAGCACCATCACTCTCCTTCTTGGTCAAATAGTCCTAACACAGCCTGGAGGTTTTTTGGGTCATTGTCCTGTTGAAAAACAAATGATAATCCCACTACATGCAAACCAGATGGGATGGCGTTTTGATGCAGAATGCTGTGGTAGCCAAATTCTCATCAGACCAAAGGACAAATTTCCCACCGATCTAATGTCCATTGCCCGTTTTTCTCGGCCCAAGCAAGTGTCTTCTTATTATTGGTGTCCTTCAGTAGTTGTTTCTTTGCAGCAATTCGACAACGAAGGCCTGATTCACGCAGTCTCCCCTGAACAGTTGATCTTGAGATGTGTCTGTTACTTGAACTCTGTGAAGCATTTATTTGGGCTGCAATTTCTGAGGCTCGTAACTCTAAGGAACATATACTCTGCAGCAGAGGTAACTCTGGGTCTTCCTTTCCTGTGGCGGTCCTCAAGAGAGCCAGTTTCATAGCGCTTGATGGTTTTTGCGACTGCACTTGGAGGAAACTTTCAAAGTTCTTGACATTTTCCAAATTGACCTTCATATCTTAAAGTAATGATGGACTGTCATTTCTCTTTGCTTATTTGAGCTCTTCTTGCCATAATATGGACTTTGTCTTTTACCAAATTGGGCTATATTCTGTATAACACCCCTACCTTGTCACAACACAACTGATTGGCTCACACACATTGAGGAAAGAAATTCCACAAATTAACTTTTAAGAAGGCACACCTATTAATTGAAATTTATTCCAGGTGACTACCTCATGAAACTGGTTGAGAGAATGCCAAGAATGCCATCAAGGCTACTTGAAGAATCTCAAATAACATATTTTGATTTAACATTTTAGTTACTACATGATTCCATATGTGCTATTTCATATTTTTGATGTCTTCACTATTATTCTACAATATAGATATAGAAAATAGTTTAAATAAAGAAAAACCATTGAATGAATAGGTGTCCAAATGTTTGACTGGTACTGTGTATGAATTACAAATCTGCCTTTAACTAGTCAAATCATGTTTCTAGTCTATTGCATAGTTACAATGTGCAGACACAGGATCATTCAAAGACTGGAATTTGATACTCCTGGTATTAGATAGGACTGAAAAAGAATGCCTCACAGACATTCATACCTGAACTACACCTTTATTTGCTAAGGTAGAGTACATGATCAGTGGATATATTCAATATACAGGCTACAATGTGGGGATCTCATGCGTGGTAATAACCACATGTATATATAACTTGTATCCAGGGCAAAGTTATATTATAGTCTACTCAATCCATAGGCTTCTTTAATTTCATTCAGACCGTTTTGAAGTTGATACACTCGGCTATGATAGCTGAGGTTCATAGCTAGTTTCTGAACTAATATTTATAGCAAACGTTTTAGGGTCCATACACAAATCAGCTACATAGCTAGCTACATACATCCATACATGTAGGTTTATCCTCCACTGCACAATAAGCAAGAAAATAGTAAGCTAGCTATGTTATTTCAGCTGCATTGCATGGAAAATATCAGCAAGTGAAGATTACAACATTTTACATTCATTTTGCTGTAAATGCTTTAGCTAGCTAGACTCTTTACATCCACTGTTTCAAAAGACCACAGCCTGGTTTGCTGGTTGTTTCAGGAGTCCCTAAAACATTGAAACAACCAGAATTATAATTTCATACTCACCCATATAGCCAGCTGGCTAATGTTAGCTCGTCAGCTAGCTTGCTAAATAGTGATTTTTGTAAATTTACTCTATGACCAAAAAATATGTATAATAATTCAACATTAACATATTCAACAACTTTTTTGCATGATTCATTATGACGTTATATTTACTTCCATCCTAGTATTTTTGTCAGCCATCTTTGCTGAATAAAGTATCCTACCTTGGATTGCATAGCGTCAAATTCATCATGGGAACCACTTGATATGATTGGTCAACGCCCAGTGGTCGCCACTGGTGATTTGCATGACGTTGGGAAATGAACTTTTTCACTGCCTCCCATGCCACTTTTGCGCCACACAACGATCCCCCGCCCTCTCCGCTTTCCTTCCATTGGAAATTAATGGGAATCTGTGTTTCACCGCGTGCTAGTGTACACTGGGCATTAGCTGATCTACTAGTGGTCTGAGGCAGGCATTACTATTAAAGGCTGATATCTAATTCATATACACAGAAACAATGTAAAAACAGCACACTACACTTCCAATGCATCAGCAAGTGACTGATGTGGTGTATTCCTCAATGCCATTGGAAGAATCCAGGAACATTTTCCAGTCTGTGATAGCAAAGCAGTCCTGTAGTTTAGCATCTGCTTCATCTGACCATTTTTTTATAGACCGAGTCACTGGTGCTTCCTGCTTAAATGTTTGCTTGTAAGCAGGAATCAAGAGGATAGAGTTGTGGTCGGATTTACCAAATGGAAAGCTTTGTACACGTCTCTGTGTGTGGAGCACAGGTGATCTAGAATTGTTTTCCCTCTGGTTGCACATTTAAGATGTTGATAGAGATTTGGTAGAACTGATTTCAGTTTCCCTGCATTAAAGTCTCCGGCCACCAGGAGCGCCGCCTCTGCGTGAGTGGTTTCCTGTTTGCTTATTTCCTTATACAGCTGACTGAGTGCGGTCTTAGTGCCAGCATCCGTCTGTGGTGGTAAATAAACAGCCACAAAAATTATAGCTGAGAACACTCTAGGCAAGTAGTGTGGCCTGCAGTTTGTCACAATATTCTCTACTTCAGGCAACCAAAATCTAGAGACTTCCTTAGATTTCGTGCACCAGCTGTTGTTTACAAATATGCACAGACTGCCCCCCCCCCCCTCGTCTGTTCTATTGTGCTGTTCTATCCTGCCGGAGCTGCGTGTATCCCGCTAGCTGAATATCCATGTCGTCATTCAGCCATGATTCCGTGAAGCATAGGATATTACAGTTTTTGATGTTCCGTTGGTAGGATATTCGTGATCTTACCACATCTAGTTTATTGTCCAATGTTGCACGATGGTGAGTAATATTGATGTAACGGAAGCTTTCCTAGTTGTCTTCTGCAGGTCCGGACGAGGCATCCGGCTCTTTGTCCTCTGCGTCACTTCCTTTTGTGAATAATTGGGATGTCTGCCCTGTGGGGTGTTTGGAGAATATCGTGTGAGTCCTGCTTGCTGCTGTTGAAGAAATCTTTGTCTAATCCGAGGTGAGTGATCGCTGCCCTTATATCCAGAAGCTCTTTTCTTCTGTAAGATACGGTTGCAGAAATATTTATGTACAAAATAATTTACAAATATCGCAAAAAACCCCACATAATAGCACAATTGGTTAGGAGACTAAAAACGGCGGCCATCTCATCCAGCACCATTTTGCAATGCTTCATCCCCCACATCACATGTAAATAGTCTAAAACAGGTCAATCTGCACTGATCTGAGGACACAGGATAGGTGTAGTATTTAAATGAGACTTCATTTAAGGAGATTATCAGTGGTCTTGTATGTCTTCCATTTCCTAATAATTGCTCCCACAGTTGATTTCTTCAAACTGAGCTGCTTACCTATTGCAGATTCAGTCTTCCCAGCCTGGTGCAGATCTACAATTTTGTTTCTGGTGTCCTTTGACAGCTCTTTGGTCTTGGCCATAGTGGAGTTTGGAGTGTGACTGTTTGAGGTTGTGTCTTTTCTATTGATAACAAACAAGTTCAAACAGGTGCCATTAATACAGGTAACGAGTGGAGGACAGAGGAGCCTCTTAAAGAAGAAGTTACAGGTCTGTGAGAGCCAAAAATCTTGCTTGTTTGTAGGTGACCAAATACTTATTTTCCACCATAATTTGCAAATAAATTCATTAAAAATCATGTGATTTTCTGGATTCTTTTTCCACATTTTGTCTGTCATAGTTGAAGTGTACCTATGATGAAAATTACAGGCCTCGCATCATTTTATATGGGAGAACTTGCACAATTGGTGGCTGACTAAATACTTTTTTGACCCACTGTATACCTAGACATACCAAAACCCCATAGAATACAAAAAAACCCTAGACAAGACAAAAACACACATACCACTCTCGTCACACCCTGACCTAACCAAAATAAGAAAACTAAGGTCAGGGCGTGACACTAATTGTATCTGTGTCAGGTGTAGACCTTACCGTGAAATGCTTACTTACAAGTCCTTAAGCCCTTAACCAACAATGCAGTTCAGAAATGATTTCCAAAAAAACTAAAGTAAACATAAAACCCTACAAAAACTAAAACAGCGTCTGTGCCACCAGTAAGTACAGATAGTAGTATAAATCCCCTGGCACAGTCCCCGCAGCCGGACAACTTTCTCACGGTTTCTGGAAGGAAATGCTGTAGGAACGCTCAACCGGTGTCGCTCATTCAGCAGACAGAAACTTTCAACCGGTTCTCCCCATTAAGCAGCGGGTCGGTGTCAGAGGCCGAGTCTTCTCTGGTCTCTACTCCTCCCGTTACGGGGTCTGAGACGCCGAAGCTTCCCACCATTAGCTCTGACAAATTGAAAACTCTAGTCATTGGCGACTCCATTACCCGCAGTATTAGACTTAAAGCGAATCATCCAGCGATCATACACTGTTTACCCGGGGGCAGGGCTACCGACGTTAAGGCTAATCTGAAGATGGTGCTGGCTAAAGCTAAAACTGGCGAGTGTAGAGAGTATAGAGATATTGTTATCCACGTCGGCACCAACGATGTTAGGATGAAACAGTCAGAGATCACCAAGCGCAACATAGCTTCTGCGTGCATATCAGCTAGAAAGATGTGTCGGCATCGAGTAATTGTCTCTGGCCCCCTCCCAGTTAGGGGGAGTGATGAGCTCTACAGCAGAGTCTCACAACTCAATCGCTGGTTGAAAACTGTTTTCTGCCCCTCCCAAAAGATAGAATTTGTAGATAATTGGCCCTCTTTCTGGGACTCGCCCACAAACAGGACCAAGCCTGACCTGCTGAGGAGTGACGGACTCCATCCTAGCTGGAGGGGTGCTCTCATCTTATCTGCCAACATAGACAGGGCTCTAACTCCTCTAGCTCCACAATGAAATAGGGTGCAGGCCAGGCAGCAGGCTATTAGCCAGCCTGCCAGCATAGTGGAGTCTGCCACTAGCATAGTTAGTGTAGTCAGCTCAGCTATCACCATTGAGACCGTGTCTGTGCCTCGACCTGGGTTGGGCAAAACTAAACATGGCGGTGTTCGCCTTAGCAATCTCACTAGGATAAAGACCACCTCCATTCCTGTCATTACTGAAAGAGATCATGATACCTCACATCTCAAAATAGGGCTACTTAATGTTAGATCCCTTACTTCAAAGGCAATTATAGTCAATGAACTAATCACTGATCATAATCTTGATGTGATTGGCCTGACTGAAACATGGCTTAAGCCTGATGAATTTACTGTGTTAAATGAGGCCTCACCTCCTGGCTACACTAGTGACCATATCCCCCGTGCATCCCGCAAAGGCGGAGGTGTTGCTAACATTTACGATAGCAAATTTCAATTTACAAAAAAAAAAAAAATGACGTTTTTCGTCTTTTGAGCTTCTAGTCATGAAATCTATGCAGTCTACTCAATCACTTTTTATAGCTACTGTTTACAGGCCTCCTGGGCCATATACAGCGTTTCTCACTGAGTTCCCTGAATTCCTATCAGACCTTGTAGTCATTGCAGATAATATTCTAATCTTTGGTGACTTTAATATTCACATGGAAAAGTCCACAGACCCACTCCAAAAGGCTTTTGGAGCCATCATCGACTCAGTGGGTTTTGTCCAACATGTCTCTGGACCCACTCACTCTCACAGTCATACGCTGGACCTAGTTTTGTCCCATGGAATAAATGTTGTGGATCTTAATGTTTTTCCTCATAATCCTGGACTATCAGACCACCATTTTATTACGTTTGCAATTGCAACAAATAATCTGCTCAGACCCCAACCAAGGAACATCAAAAGTCGTGCTATAAATTCACAGACAACACAAAGATTCCTTGATGCCCTTCCAGACTCCCTCTGCCTACCCAAGGACGCCAGAGGACAAAAATCCGTTAACCACCTAACTGAGGATCTCAATTTAACCTTGCGCAATACCCTAGATGCAGTTGCACCCCTAAAAACTAAAAAAATGTCTCATAAGAAACTAGCTCCATGGTACACAGAAAATACCCGAGCTCTGAAGCAAGCTTCCAGAAAATTGGAACGGAAATGGCGCCACACCAAACTGGAAGTCTTCCGACTAGCTTGGAAGGATGGTACCGTGCAGTACCGAAGAGCCCTTACTGCTGCTCGATCGTCCTATTTTTCTAACTTAATTGAGGAAAATAAGAACAATCCGAAATTCCTTTTTGATACTGTGGCAAAGCTAACTAAAAAGCAGCATTCCCCAAGAGAGGATGACTTGCACTTTAGCAGTGATAAATTCATGAACTTCTTTGAGGAAAAGATTATGATTATTAGAAAGCAAATTATGGACTCCTCTTTAAACCTGCGTATTCCTCCAAACCTCAGTTGTCCTGAGTCTGCACAACTCTGCCAGGACCTAGGATCAAGAGAGACGCTCAAGTGTTTTAGTACTATATCTCTTGACACAATGATGAAAATAATCATGGCCTCTAAACCTTCAAGCTGTATACTGGACCCTATTCCAACTAAACTACTGAAAGAGCTGCTTCCTGTGCTTGGCCCTCCTATGTTGAACATAATAAACGGCTCTCTATCCACTGGATGTGTACCAAACTCACTAAAAGTGGCAGTAATAAAGCCTCTCTTGAAAAAGCCAAACCTTGACCCAGAAAATATAAAAAACTATCGGCCTATATCGAATCTTCCATTCCTCTCAAAGATTTTAGAGAAGGCTGTTGCGCAGCAACTCACTGCCTTCCTGAAGACAAACAATGTATACGAAATGCTTCAGTCTGGTTTTAGACCCCATCATAGCACTGAGACGGCACTTGTGAAGGTGGTAAATGACATTTTGATGGCATCGGACCGAGGCTCTGCATCTGTCCTCGTGCTCCTAGACCTTAGTGCTGCTTTTGATACCATCGATCACCACATTCTTTTGGAGAGATTGGAAACCCAAATTGGTCTACACGGACATGTTCTGGCCTGGTTTAGGTCTTATCTGTCGGAAAGATATCAGTTTGTCTCTGTGAATGGTTTGTCCTCTGACAAATCAACTGTACATTTCGGTGTTCCTCAAGGTTCTGTTTTAGGACCACTATTGTTTTCACTATATATTTTACCTCTTGGGGATGTTATTCGAAAACATAATGTAAACTTTCACTGCTATGCGGATGACACACAGCTGTACATTTCAATGAAACATGGTGAAGCACCAAAATTGCCCTCGCTAGAAGCATGTGTTTCAGACATAAGGAAGTGGATGGCTGCAAACTTTCTACTATTAAACTCGGACAAAACAGAGATGCTTGTTCTAGGTCCCAAGAAACAAAGAGATCTTCTGTTGAATCTGACAATTAATCTTAATGGTTGTACAGTCGTCTCAAATAAAACTGTGAAGGACCTCGGCGTTACTCTGGACCCTGATCTCTCTTTTGAAGAACATATCAAGACCATTTCGAGGACAGCTTTTTTCCATCTACGTAACATTGCAAAAATCAGAAACTTTCTGTCCAAAAATGATGCAGAAAAATTAATCCATGCTTTTGTCACTTCTAGGTTAGACTACTGCAATGCTCTATTTTCCGGCTACCCGGATAAAGCACTAAATAAACTTCAGTTAGTGCTAAATACGGCTGCTAGAATCCTGACTAGAACCAAAAAATTTGATCATATTACTCCAGTGCTAGCCTCTCTACACTGGCTTCCTGTCAAAGCAAGGGCTGATTTCAAGGTTTTACTGCTAACCTACAAAGCATTACATGGGCTTGCTCCTACCTACCTCTCTGATTTGGTCCTGCCGTACATACCTATACGTACGCTACGGTCACAAGACGCAGGCCTCCTAATTGTCCCTAGAATTTCTAAGCAAACAGCTGGAGGCAGGGCTTTCTCCTATAGAGCTCCATTTTTATGGAACGGTCTGCCTACCCATGTCAGAGACGCAAACTCGGTCTCAACCTTTAAGTCTTTACTGAAGACTCATCTCTTCAGTGGGTCATATGATTGAGTGTAGTCTGGCCCAGGAGTGGGAAGGTGAACGGAAAGGCTCTGGAGCAACGAACCGCCCTTGCTGTCTCTGCCTGGCCGGTTCCCCTTTTCCACTGGGATTCTCTGCCTCTAACCCTGTTACGGGGGCTGAGTCACTGGCTTGCTGGGGCTCTCTCGTGCCGTCCCTGGGGGGATGCGTCACCTGGGTGGGTTGATTCACTGTTGTGGTCGGCCTGTCTGGGTTCCCCCACCCCTTGGGTTGTACCGTGTCGGAGATCTTTGTGGGCTATACTCGGCCTTGTCTCAGGATGGTAAGTTGGTGGTTGAAGATTTCCCTCTAGTGGTGTGGGGGCTGTGCTTTGGCAAAGTGGGTGGGGTTATATCCTTCCTGTTTGGCCCTGTCCGGGGGTGTCCTCGGATGGGGCCACAGTGTCTCCTGACCCCTCCTGTCTCAGCCTCCAGTATTTATGCTGCAGTAGTTTATGTGTCGGGGGCTAGGGTCAGTTTGTTTATCTGGAGTACTTCTCCTGTCCTATTCGGTGTCCTGTGTAAATCTAAGTGTGCGTTCTCTAATTCTCTCCTTCTCTCTTTCTTTCTCTCTCTCGGAGGACCTGAGCCCTAGAACCATGCCCCAGGACTACCTGACATGATGACTCCTTGCTGTCCCCAGTCCACCTGGCCATGCTGCTGCTCAGTTTCAACTGGCCTGGGCCCTAGGACCATGTCCCAGGACTACCTGACATGAGGACTCCTTGCTGTCCCCAGTCCACCTGGCCATGCTCCTGCTCCAGTTTCAACTGTTCTGCCTTACTATTATTCAACCATGCTGGTCATTTATGAACATTTGAACATCTTGGCCACGTTCTGTTATAATCTCCACCTGGCACAGCCAGAAGAGGACTGGCCACCCCACATATGCTCTCTCTAATTCTCTCTTTCTTTCTCTCTCTCGGAGGACCTGAGCCCTAGGACCGTGCCCCAGGACTACCTGACATGATGGCTCCTTGCTGTCCCCAGTCCATCTGACTGTGCTGCTGCTCCAGTTTCAACTGTTCTGCCTTATTATTATTTGACCATGCTGGTCATTTATGAACATTTGAACATCTTGGTCATGTTCTGTTATAATCTCTACCCGGCACAGCCAGAAGAGGACTGGCCACCCCACATAGCCCGGTTCCTCTCTAGGTTTCTTCCTAGGTTTTGGCCTTTCTAGGGAGTTTTTCCTAGCCACCGTGCTTTTACACCTGCATTGTTTGCTGTTTGGGGTTTTAGGCTGGGTTTCTGTACAGCACTTTGAGATATCAGCTGATGTACGAAGGGCTATATAAATAAATTTGATTTGATTTGATTTGATTTGAATTTCCCCATAGGACTTGCCAACGAACCACGGCAGAGTTAGTACCTACCCCAGACACCATTACTATTTCTCTCTATTTGTTGTACTTCTGGGAAACCCCGAGCCGCCGCCTCCTTCTTCGTGTGGTGTTCCAGCAGACGCCTCTTTGTTGCGTATTGCTCCCTTTCACAATTCCGAAAATACATTGCACATTTGTTCTCAAAAAATGGCAAATGGGGAATGGGGGAAAAAGGAAATTGCACCACCATTTAACCCTATATATACACATCCACAACACACCTCACCACCCCTTCACACTACTTTGGCCCTAACAGATCCTACTTCAGGCTGTTGGCCTGGAACCCCTTTTCTCAAAACCCTCTACAGTTCTTCTGCACTAAAATCTCTGACACCCAAAAACTTCCCTGCTGCTACTACCAATTACATTTTCTGAGATTACCTTTTATTTTGTCCAGTACAATGACCATAGCAATAAACGCCAAGAAGTCAACCTTAGCAAAACACAAACAGTTCGGGTCACTCTGTACTGACCTACTACTCATATGGATCCTCTCAGGCTCCCTTACAATTTGCCCTCCATTCTCTACTTTCCTCACTGCCTCAGCATATGACATTCTGCACTACTATCACCCTGGAAACTTGAACCGGTGTCACTCGCACAGGACATTTCTGATCCCCAGCAACATGGCCACCCCCACAATTGAAACACTCCACTTTTTCCACTGAAACTACACTCCTTAGTCCCATGCCCTCCTGCTCATTTCTCAAACCTCCGAATAAAACTCAGAGCTATTGGGCTTGTACAATATTGCAGGCAGCTTTCTATACCTTAAGGGAACATTTTGACATTCGCCATATGGTTAGTGAGAAAGTCCACATCTGTGCAAGCCTAACCTTGACCGTGTGGCATTAACCCATAACAGTTAAAAGGTGTTTACATCAAACAGTTTAATTACTTCTCTCCCTATAGGAATACATTGCCTGCACCCCTAAATTCAACCTGAAGCCTATGTGGGTTATGAATGCCATATGAACCTGTCTTCGATGACAATCCATCAGGCCACTATGAGGTCTACCTGTATTGATTCTAAGCTTCCTGAAGCAACCGGAAGTGATTCAATTCACCCTAAAAGTGTTTTGATATACATAACCTGCAATCATGAAAATCACTGCATTCAACCCTGTGTAGATCAGTCAATTCTAAACATAAAGACTTAAAACTCAGGATTCTGTAAGAGCCTACCCCAATGAGGACGTGTTCACGTTCAGCTTCCTGTGCCAACCGGAAGTGCCTTAAAATGGTGTCATATGTGCTGTTTCGAAGGGTTAAAAAGGCCAGATCTTTTTAAAACTTCATATGTGTGATTAAGCAATCCTCATGAACTGTAAATCAGTAATTTTTCCCAACAGATGTCAAAGGCTCTCTCACACATACACACAGCAAGGATGGAGTGACAATGTGCGGTGCTTAAAGACACACAGAGCCTGCAATGGCATTTCCATATTCTCAAGGCCGTGCCGAGTTCAACGAGATACCCCGCTTGACCGTAGCTCACTCTGAGTGCAGTGACCGTGAAACAAGTAGGCCCAAAATTAAGCCTGGCCCTAAATTTCATTTGCTTTTGGGTGACAGTGAGAGAACCGTTAGGGTGAGAAGCACAATTCGACCTCAGGTACGTTCCCGAGGTCTCCCCGATCTGTGCAAACCTTGACCGTGTGGCATTAACCCTTAACAGTAGATCAGGTTTTTTTGATCTCACAGATTACAATGACATCTCTCTTTATAGGAATACATTGCCTGCACCCCTAAATTTAACCTAGAGCCTGTGGGTTAATATTGCCTTATGAACCTGTCTTCGATGACAATCCATCAGGCCACTATGAGGTCTACTTGTGTCGATTCTAAGCTTCCTGAAGGAACCGGAAGTGGTTAAAATCACCCTAAAAGTGTTTTGCCATACTCAACCTGATGTTTGTGCATTCAACCCTTTGTAAATCAGTCAGTTCTTAACATAAAGACTTAAAAATCAGGATTCTGTAAAACCATACCCCAATGAGGATATGCGTTTACTTTTAGCTTCCTGTGCCAACCGGAAGTGCCATAATTGGTGTAACAGGGGATGTTTCGAAGGATTAAAAAATCAGATCTTTCCAAAACGTCATATGTGCGATTAGGCAACCCTAATGAACTGTAAATCAGTCATGTCTCCCACAAAATTTCCAAGAAAAAACTCACACACACAGCTTGGACAGAGGGACATAGTGTGGTGAGTAGAGACAGACAGAGCCTGCAATAGTTAACTTTGTTCGAACTATTAAAGAACCGTCAGACCTAGAGTTCTGAAACTTTAGAAACCTGTTCTAGAGCTCAGATCGATAGTGCGTGGTGAGTTATGTGGTGAGTTATGGACCGAGAAACAGCCTCGTACATTTGCAATAACTTCAATTAAATTCGACAAAAGTATATTCATACAGTTCTTACACGTGTAATTGACAACAAAAAATCAATTTTACTCTTGGGTCTTGACTTGTGTTACATTTGCAATATGAACAATTACAGTGGAGTGCACTCGCCATCTGTTGGATTTTTGCAGTGTAACACTTGGCATTTACCATATGGCATTTGCAATCAACTTTGAATGAAACGACGTCCAATTGAGTGGTATTGGACACCGTGTATATGTTTCGTACGGTGCCAATATGTTCCCAATAATTGTTGTACATTTCAGGGGGGGGTTTTCCCTTACATTAGATAGCACAGCCACAAAGTAAAATTGTCTGTATCGTAAAAAATGTATGTAAACAAAAATAATTTATGGTTAGGTTAAAAAACAATCACATTTTAAAAAGATAAATTGTAGAAATAGCTGGGGTTGACTTTGTGGCTGTGGTAACTAGTTTTGACCTTGCAGGGGACTGCTGACTGACTGATCGACAAAGAACCTTGCATCATAAATAACTACTCATTATTATTTGGAGAGAGTCGGACTCATAATACATTACGATTTGATCCTCTCGAACATGAGGTAACATAAATAGCTTGTGTTCCTGGGATATTGAGTTTCTCGTTGGTACCTCACACTTTTTTCTTCATATCCACCCATATATCACAATTTAGAGATTTTTTGTTGTTGTATACACTGATTAACATCTACGAAGGATTTTGCACTATGGGACTAATATATATACACTGAACAAAAATCTAAACTCAACATGTAAAGTGTTGGTCGCATGGTCCATGAGCTGAAATAAAAGATCCCAGAAATGTTCCATACCCACAAAAAGCTTATTTCTCTCAAATTTGTTGCACACATTTGTTTACATCCCTGTTCTTGAGCATTTCTCCTTTGCCAATATAATCTATACACCTGACAGGTGTGGCATATCAAGAAGCTGATTAAATAGCATCATTACACAGGAGCAACAGACGCTTCACAAGTCCTCAACTGGCAGCCTCATTAAAATAGTACCCACAAAACTGAGGCTGCCAGTTGTATGAACTGTAACTCAGGAAAAAAAATGAAATTGTTGCATCTATATTTTTGCCCAGTACATATATTTATTAATTTAGTCCCATGCAGAACCAACAAATATGTGCAAAATGTGCCCAATATGGTTACTTCTATTTCTGTGGTAAATGTAACCAACAAGGCACATTGGATTAGAAAACCAGTACGTTTTATGATTAATGGTCTGTCCATAACAGGCTATAGAGTGAAATAAGAACAGGGTGACAATACATTCATTGCTCTTTATTAGTTTTCCTTATCATTTCAATAATTCCAGTTAGACAAATATGCCTGAGTGGCACAGAATAGTGAGATAAATATTTTTCAGTTATAAACTGCTTGTGAAAAGGTCCAATGCAGCCATTTTTATCCAAATATCAAATCATTTCTGGGTACAAGTACCTTTCTGTGATTATTTGTTTACCATTTTAAAACAAACAAAAATAGCTTCTTAGCAAAGAGCAATTTCTCAAGTAAGTATTTAGCTAAGACTGTCTGAGAGGGGAAAACTGTCAATGTAGCGGTTATTAGCCAAGATGTCTGTAACTCTTTCTTATTGGTCTATTAACTAATTTACCGCCTGGTGATAACACCAAGAAGGCCAAAACTCCATTCCACCAAAACAGGCTGAAATTTCAGGCTCTTTTCAAACAGCTCTTACACAAAAAAATGGCATTATCATAATTTCACAGTATTACTATAAATAATGGATAAAGAGCTGAGCTGATTGGCCGAAAGACATTTTATTGGCAAAAGATCAGAATAAGGCTGCCTGTGTAAACGCAACCATTGGGCGCATTGCTCAGCCCAGGCGTTGCTGATGCATGCCAGGTCTTACAGAGCCTGAATAGGTATTTTAAGTATCAGCTAACCACATCATATGTTATAGCAATCTGTCAGTCAATGACAGTCGATGACGTGGAATGAAACCATTGCTTGATGCATGCAACGTCTGAGCAGGGGAATGTAACCAGTGGAATTGTTGACACAGACAGCCCAATTCTGATTTTTTATTTCACTAATTGGCATTTTGACCAATCAGATCAGCTATTTTGCCAATAATTGGGCAAAAGATCAGAATTAGGCTACCTGTGTATAAACGCAACATTTCATACTTTGGTGAGAATATCAGGATGATGCGAGCCTGGTGTTCCAGCCTCTTTGGCTGCATTTACACAGGCAGCCCATTTCAGATATTTTTCCCCCCAACTAATTGGTCTTTTGACCAATCAAATCAACTATAAAACAATATCTGATCTATTTCAGAGACCAATTAGTGAAGAAATAAACATCAGAATTGAGCTGCCTGTGTAAATGCAAACATAGAAGAGTTGGCCACAGCTCATACAGTATGGGACCAGGCTCAGAAATCTAATTCTGATATTTTTTCACAAATCAGATCAGCTCTTCTACCAATAATTGGGGAAAAGATCAGAATTAGTATACCTGTGTAAACCCAGCCTCTGTGACCACATTGTCTAATAACAAAACCTGTAGTGACAAAACAGTATCCTGTGACAAACACTTGGACTGTGTGCATACTTTAATGCTTTCAAGATTTCACATTATTAAAGGGATAGTTCGGGAATCGGGATTTTGGCAATCCGGAAATGTCCCAGGTTAGCCCACAGCCAGAAAGTGTTGCATCCGCAACAGCATAGGCTACAGAACTTGGGTGATTCTGAAATTACTATACAGTGGGGCAAAAAAGTATTTAGTCAGCCACCAATTGTGCAAGTTCTCCCACTTAAAAAGATGAGGCCTGTAATTTCCATCATAGGTACACTTCAACTATGACAGACAAAATGAGAAAAAAAATCCAGAAAATCACATTGTAGCATTTTTTATGAATTTATTTGCAAATTATGGTGGAAAATAAGTATTTGGTCACCTACAAACAAGCAAGATTTCTGTAAAATACTTATTTTCCACCATAATTTGCAAATAAATTAATTAAAAATCCTACAATGTGATTTTCTGGATTTTTTCCCCACATTTTGTCTGTCATAGTTGAAGTGTACCTATGATGACAATTACAGGCCTCATCTTTTTAAGTGGATAACTTGCACAATTGTTGGCTGACTAAGTACTTTTTTGCCCCACTGTATGTTGAAAAATGTGTAGGGGAAATCAATTTCTGTGTAATAATAACAGTATTTGAAACAACAATAGCGAGAAAAAAATTATAGTTAGCCTAAATATTTTTCACCCCCATTGATTATACATTTTTTCACACAGCTACATCACCTTAAGTTAGCAATTTCCTTCAAACTGCACGTAGATACATGAAAATGTTCATCTGACTCTGGGGAAGTAGATAAAGGGCCTCAATGCCAAAATCCTGAACTATCCCTTCTAGGTTGATGCATTTAAATATTTTCATAGACAACTAGCTAAGATCTCTAAACTTTAAAAGTCCATTTAGTAAAGCCAGTATGTCATCAAACATAGATGTCGTGTTTGTCGTAAAGTATCTATTTTCCTGACTGAACATTATTTTATAAATGAAGAATTAGTGAAAGGGAAATACTACTGTGATCGTCAAACATTACCGTTTTGTGCAAATTTCTATACATACATAGTTTTAATGCTGGCTCATCAATGAAGCATTCGGGAACTTCAAGACATTTGGCATCCACTGAAGGCAATCTATGCAATGGACAGCAGAGTCACTGTGTATCAACAACATGCTTCAAATAATATTGGTTATTATACCGACTAAATAAGTGGTAAGAGAACAGATTATTCTAAATTTAGGACTTAGGCCTACATGATATACTATACTTTTGGAAGTCATTACTGTGAGTGGATGCCGAAGGTGTAGATTCCATAGGTGCTTAGAACTGTACGGCTTGTGAGGAGTTTGACGGTGTATTAAATGACAAACTAAAGTGTAGCAAAGTATCCTTTTAGAAAACATGGTTGCTAACATCTAAAACGTCTCCAGGTGAGATCACTTTGACACAGTGTTGTGTTTCCAGGGATAGGAGGTGTACTTTAGGGGCTATGTAATGTGCAGCCAGTCCAACAACCCTTGCTGTAGAATATTCACCCAGTCACACAGCAGGAACCTGTGCATAGCTCAGGAGATGCAGAAATCAATCAATCAATCAATTTTCTGGGGGATGTGGCCCATTTTGGTGCGAATGTTACGGAACAGAAAGAAGATCACTGTCGTCACGGCAATGGTCACTTCAGCTACCCAGAAGGCCATGTCCCAGCTGTAGTATTTAGCGATAGTGCTGAAGGGGAGTCCCGCAAAGAAAGCCCCAACTGCAACCAATAAAAACACAGCTAGCTTACTGATATGAATGTCTCAGAGAATTGCAGAATTCACGAACCATTCGTTGTCTTTATGAGAATACAGATAAAAAGGAACCAATATAGGAGACTTACCATTGGCCATGAGAGCTACGATGGCATGGGAGGACCCACAATAGTTTGCTGGAGCACTTTCATTGGCTATCACACCAAACAATGCGATGGGTCCATAAGAGGAGAATCCAAACATAGCACCCAGGGAAAGTATCCAGATCTAGATGAGAGAATATGAAACAGAATATAAAATGTAATGAATGTTTTTTCATATACATAATTTCAAATTGGTCTACAACTCAGATAAATATATACTGAACAAAAATACAAAAACGCAACATGCAACAATTTCCAAGATTTTACTGAGTTACAGTTCATATAAGGAAGTCAGTCAATTGAAATCAATTCATTAGGCACTCATCTATGGATTTCACATGACTGGGCTGGGGTGTAGCCATGGGAGCCAGGCCCACCCACTGGGGAGCCAGGGCTAGCCAATCAGTTTATTCCCACAAAAGGGCTTTATCACAGACAGAAATACTCCTCAGTTCCATCAGCTGTCCATGTTGCTGGTCGAAGACGACCCCACAGGTAAAAAAGCTGGATGTGGAGGTCCTGGGCTGGCGTGGTTACACGTGGTCTGAAGTTGTGAGGCCGGTTGGATGTACTGCCAAATTCTCTAAAAACGTTGTAGGTGGCTTATGGTAGAGAAATTAACATTAAATTATCTGGCAACATTTCTGGTGGAACTGTCAGCATGCCAATTGCACACTCCCTCCAAATTGTGGCATTGTGTTGTGTGACAAAACTGCACATTTTAGAGAGGCCTTTTATTGCCCCCAACACAAGGTTCACCTGTGTAATTATTAAACTATTAGCTTCTTGATATGCCACACCTGTCAGGTGGATGGATTATCTTAGCAAAGGATACATGCTCAGTAACAGGGATGTAAACAAATTTGTGCATTTTAGAGAAATAAGAGTTTTGTGCATATGGAACACTTCTGGGATCTTTTATTTCAGCTCATGAAAAATGGGACCAACACTTTACATTTTTAGTTTATATTTTTGTTCAGTATAAATATTCCTGTTCTTGCAACCAATATACATTTTTCAACAGATAGTGTTGCCGATGACTTAGGACATTATGTGATAGAGTATAAACAATGTAAGCTACAAACACATTTGAGTAAATTCGTTATAATGGCTACCTCTTTCTCTGACAGGCCAATAAGGACAGAGAGAGGATGAAGGGCCACTACCCAGACGGGAGCTTCCTGTGGGAACAGTGATGTGACGAGAAAAGATAAATGGCACAGATGATAGTTTTACATACATTATTCTTTAAACGAGGAGTAACAACTGAAAACTTGCAAAAACACCACCATGAAATGACTGAGATTTTAATGGGAATGTTGAATTTAATGTACCTTTAGGGCCTCAGCTGTGATAGTGACACGGAACAGGTATAGGGACAAAAACATGCCAGCCATCATGGAGAGGAGGAGGACATGGCGAGGGTTACCATGGGTACCCAAACCTTGCTGTGGGACAATAAGACAATAAAAACAATGCAGAGTGATGTAAACACTTATTTTGATGTGTGATTGGTGTTGTCACTCACCCTAGCAACAGCCCTGTCAGACAGGAAGCCAGCTGCGAGGCTGCCCACCAGACCTCCAACCTCCAAGGCACTCATGTAGGAACTGCCTTTGGATGACATACAGTACCAATCAAAAGTTTGGACACACATACTCATTCAAGGGTTTTTCTTTATTTTTACTATTATCTACATTGTAGAATAATAGTGAAGACATCAAAACTATGAAATAACATATATGGAGATTCTTCAAAGTAGTCACCCTTTGCCTTGATGACAGCTTTGCAGACTCTTGGCATTCTCTCAACCAGATTCATGAGGTAGTCACCTGGAATGAATTTCAATTAACAGGTGTCCCTTGGGAATATGTGGAATGTCTTTCCTTTTTAATGCGCCTGAGCCAATCAGTTGTGTTGTGACAATGTAGGAGTGGTATACAGAAGATAGCCCTATTTGGTAAAAGTCCATATTATGGCAAGAACAGCTCAAATAAACAAAGAGAAACAATAGTCCATCACTACTTTAAGACATTAAGTTCAGTCAATCCGGAAGAGTTACCTCTGCTACAGAGGATAACTTCATTAGAGTTACAAGCCTCAGAAATTGCAGCCAAAATAAATGCTGCACAAGGACATCAACAGTTCAGAGGAGACTGTGTGAATCAGGCCTTCATTGTTGAATTGCTGCAAAGAAAACTGCTTGGGCCAATAAACACGGGCAAAGGACATTAGACTGGTGGAAATCTGTTCTTTGGTCTGATGAGTCCAAATTTGAGATTTTTGGTTCCAACCACTGTGTCTTTGTGAGACGCAGACTAGCATGGAGGAGGAGGTGTGATGGTGTGTGGGTGCTTCGCTGGTGAAGCAGTCAGTGATTTATTTTGAATTCAAGGCACACTGCAGCGATACGCCATCCCATCTGATTTGCGCTTAGTGGGACTGTCATTTGTTTTTCAACAGGACAATGACCTAACACACCTCCAGTCTGTGTAAGGGCTATTTGACCAAATAGAGTAATGGAGTGCTGCATCAGATGACCTGGACTCCACAATCACCCGACCACAACACAAATGAGTTGGACAGCAGAGTGAAGGAAAAGCATCCAACAAGTGCTCAGCATATGTGGGAACTCCTTCAAGACTGTTGGAAAAGCATTCCAGGTGAAGCTGGTTGAGGAAATGCCAAGAGTGTGCAAAGCTGTCATCAAGGCAAAGGGTGGCTACATTGAAGAGTCTCAAAAATATTTGATTTGTTTAACACTTTTTTGGTTACAACATGATTCCATATATATTATTTCATAGTTTTGATTTCTTCACTATTATTCTACAATGTAGAAAATTGTAAAAAATAAAGAAAAACCCTTGAATGAGTATGTGTGTCCAAACTTTTGACTGGTACGGTACATGATGTTAGGCAAATATCTAGATATACACTTGTAAATTGTGTGTGTGCGTTACCTATGAGGACAGTCTGGCCCTTATCCTGAATGAGATAGAGCTGGCCCCAGTCAGTGCATGCCGTCTTCACCCCGAACACTACCAGGTAGCCTAGGGACAGCACCCACAGGTATGGAGACAGCAGGAACTCACTCAGAGTACTGTCACAGTTGGCTACTGTAGGATAAAACAAAAAGAAAACATGTTTTTAATGATTATGCTCCAAGTCTGTTGGACAGAGTAACCAGAGCAATACATATGGATATAGTCAAAATGTACACATGGATCTTAAAACACACAAAATCAACAAATGCAAAACAGTCCTCTGTCCTGCGGTAACGGCTTTTTTTCTCCTCACCTCCTTTCTTGGCTGAGGCCTCAATGCTGGGCAGGCCCACGTCTTTGGGTTCGTTCTTTATAAACACCAGGCAGATGACAGAAAAGGATGCACAGATGATGCCTGACATGGACAGGATAGTCCTCCAGTCGTAGTACTGAAGCAATACCATAGCCAGGAGAGGACCCAATCCACCGGCCAGGTTCATGCTGCAGGACAGCACTGCCCACCATGTCCCAAACTGAGACGGCTCAAACCACTGAGAACAGATATGTTGATGGCATGAATATGTAAACTATAGAATGAGAACACTGAGAACAGTAAAATAGATCTGACATCTAGACATGTGGAAAGGCAAGTCAAAACATTTTCACTTTGATACTAAATTTAGACCACTGTGGATACTTAATTAATGGTTTTATCTGTAAATACTGTAACCAGTGTCATCAGTTAACAACCTCTGAAGCTGTGCCGAGTTGTCTAAAGTGATGTAATGTAGCTCAAGCCATAACGCCACGGAAATGGTGACCGCAGAAATTAACAGTAACATAATCAATTTGCCGGCTGACCACTTAAATCCTACCTGCAGGTTGCTTTAATACCATATTGATCCAGAGTGCTAAGCACAGAACCAGCAGTCCACCACTACCCCTACCACTGTTCAAACAGTCCGGCTTAGGTGCTATCTGCATTGTTCTTTTTCCATTTTTACAAACTCCCCCCCACTTCCCTTCTACACTGGAGGGGAGCCTGCCACCTATTGGTCACCACACACCTCATTCAATGTAATCATTCAGATCACCACCACCTAAAAGGGGTGGCACTAGCCTTTTAAATGCCCCACCACGAGGACTCTGTGGCCGACGTCAGTAAGTAATTTAAACGTGTTAACCCTTGCAAGGCTTCTGGCCCAGAAGGCATCCCAATCCGCGTCCTCAGTGCATGTGCAGACCAACTGGATGTTTACGAACATATTCAATATCTCCATATCACAGTCTGTTGTACCCACTTGCTTCAGGGTGTTCCTGTACCCAAGAAAGCAAAGGTAACAACTAAATAATGGTTGCCCCGCAGCACTCACTTCTGGCATCATGAAGTGCTTTGAGAGGCTAAGTTAAAGATCATATCACCACCTTCTCCGACACCCTAGACCCACTACAATTCGCATACCGCCCCAACAGATCAATGGACGACGCAATTGCCATTGATCTGCACACTGCCCTATCCCACTTGGACAAGATAAATGAGAATGCTGTTCCTGTGAAGGTAAGAGTTTCGCTATAAGGTCTATACTTGTTGTATTCGGCGCATGTGACAAATAAACTTCGATTTGATCTACTACAGCTCAGCTTCCAACACCATAGTGGCCTTCAAGCTCATCACTAAGCTTAGAGCCTTGAGTGTCTGAGACACTCCCTGTGCTACTGGGTCCTGGACTTCCTGAAGTGGGCCTACCCCAAGTAGGCAACAACAACTCCGCCATGCTGATCCTCAATACGGGACCCTACAGGGGTGCGTGCGCAGTCCTCTGCTGTACTCCCTGTTCACCAACGGTCAACTCAATCATCAAGTTTGCTGACGACAACAGTGGTAGGCTTGATTACCAACAATGACGAGGCAGCCTACAGGGGAGGGGAGAGCCCTGGTGGAGCGGTGCCAGAAAAATAACCTCTCCCTCAATATCAACAAAATGAAGGAGCCGAGTGTGGATTACAGGCGACAGCAGAGAGAACACGCCCCTATCCACATCGATGGGGCTGCAGTGGAGAGGGTCAATTCAAAAGCATCAAGTTCCTCGGCTTGCACATCACTGACAACCTGACATGGTCCCTTCACACAAACAGTGTTGTGAAGGAGGCTGAAGAAATTTGGCTTGACCCCTAAGACACTTATTAACTTTTACAGATACACCATTGAGAGTATCCTGTTGGGCTGTATCACTGCCTGGTACGGCAATTGCGTCGTCCGCAACCGAAGGACTCTCCAGAAGGTGGTGCGGTCAGCCCAACTCATCACCGGGGGTACACTGACAAGTTCAGGACTTCTACAGCACCTGGTGTCAGAGGAAGGCCAAGAAGATCATCAAGGACCTCAGCCAACCGAGCCACAGCCTGTTTACCCTGCTACCATTTAGGAGGCGAGGACAGTAAAGGTGCCTCAGAGCTGGGACCGAGAGAATGATAAACAGCTTCAATCTCCAGGGCATCAGAATGTTAAACAGTCACCACTAGCCAGGCTCCGCCCAGTACCCTGCCTTGAACCTTGTTACTAGCAGGCTACCACCTTGTACTCTACCATGCACCTTTGACACTCCTGCCCTATGTACATAGTCATTGATCACTGGTAACCTTATTAATAATGTTTACATACTGTTTTGCCTACTTTATATGTATATACTGTATTCTGGTGATGGCTCATTCTATATAACTACTACTGTAAACATTTATATTCATACACACCATTATTTTTTACACACACGACCAGTCAAAAGTTATAGAGCACTCACTCATTCAAGGGTTTTTCTCTCTTTTGACAATAATATTGAAGACATCAAAACTATGAAATAACACATGTAATCATGTAGGAACCAAAAACGTTAATCAAATAAAAATATTTTATATTTGAGATTCTTCAAATAGCCACCCTTTGCATTGATGACAGCTTTGCACACTCTTGGCATTCTCTCAACCAGCTTCATGAGGTAGTCACTTCGAATGCGTTTCAATTAACAGGTGTGCCTTGTTAAAAGTTCATTTGTGGAATTTCTTTCCTTCTTAATGATTTTGAGACAATCAGTTGTGTTATGACAAGGTAGGGGTGGTACACAGAACATAGCCCTATTTGGTAAAAGACCAAGTCCATATTATGGCAAGAAGAGCTCAAATAAGCAAAGAGAAATGGCAGTCCATCATTACTTTAACACATGAAAGTCAGTCAATGCGGATCATTTCAAGAACTTTTAATGTTTCTTCAAGTGCAGTCGCAAAAACCATCAAGCGCTAAGATGAAACTGGCTCTCATGAGGACCGCCACAGGAAAGGAAGACCCAGAGTTACCTCTGCAGCGGATAAGTTCATTAGAGTTGAGCCTCAGAAATTGAAGCCCAAATAAATGCTTTACAGAGCTCAAGTAACAGACATCTCTACATCAACTATTCAGACGAGACTGCGTGAATGGTCAAATTGCTATAAAGAAAACACAACTAAAGGACACCAATAAGAAGAGACTTGCTTGGGCCAAGAAACAAGAGCAATGGACATTAGACAGGTGGAAATCTGTCCTTTAGTCTGACGAGTCCAAATATGAGATTTTTGGTTCTTACCGCCGTGTCTTTGTGAGACGCGGCGTGGGTGAACGGATGAGCTCTGCATGTGTATTTCCTACCGTAAAGCATGGAGGAGGTGTTATGGTGGAGGGGTGCTTTGCTGGTGACACTGTCTGTGATTTATTTAAAATTCAAGGCACACTTAATCAGCATGGCTACCACAGCATTCTGCAGCGATATGCCATCCCATCTGGTTTGCGCCTAGTGGGACTATCAGTTGTTTTTCAACAGGACAATGACCCAACACACCTCCAGGCTGTGTACGAGCTATTTGACCAAGAAGGAGAGTGATGGTGCTGCATCAGATGACCTGGACTCCACAATCACCCGACCTCAACTCAATTGAGATGGTTTGGGATGAGTTGGACAGCAGTGTGAAGGAAAAGCAGCCAACAAGTGTACAGCATATGTGGGAACTCCTTCAAGACTGTCGGAAATGCATTCCAGAATGCTGTGGAACCCATGCTGGAAAAGTGTGCCTTGAATTCTAAATAAATCCCAGACAAGTTCACCAGCAAAGCACCCCCACAGCATCACATCTCCTCCTCCATGCTTCACGGTGGGAACCACACATGCAGAGATCATCCATTCACCGACTCTGCGTCTCACCAAGACACGCCGGTTGGAACCAAAAATCTCAAATTTGGACTCATCAGACTAAAGGACAGATTTTCACCAGTCTAATGACCATTGTCCATGTTTCTTGGCATAAGCAGGTCTCTTCTTATTGGTGTCCTTTAGTAGTGGTTTCTTTGCAGCAGTCTCATCTGAACAGTTGATGCTGAGATGTGTCTGTTACTTGAACTCTGAAATATTTATTTGGGCTGCAATTTCTGAGGCTGGTAACTCTAATGAACTTATCCTCTGCAGCAGAGGTGACTCTGGGTCTTCCTTTCATGAGAGCCAGTCTTTTACCAAATATGTCTATCTTCTGTATACCACCCCTACCTCGTCACAACACAACTGATTGGCTCAAATGCAATAATAAGGAAAGAAATTCGAAAAATGTACTTTTAAGAAGGCACACCTGTTCATTTAAATGCATTCCAGGTGACTACATCATGAAGCTGGTTGAGAGAATGCCAAAAGTGTGCAACCTGTCATCAAGGCAATGGATGGCTACTATGAAGAATCTCAACTATAAAATAACACGTTTTAGGTTACTACATGATTCCATGTGTTATTTCATAGTTTTGATGTCTTCACTATTATTCTACAATGTAAAAATAACGAAAAACCCTTGAATGAGTATGTGTCCAAACTTTTGACTGGTACTGTATATAAAATCAAATATGTAAGTGCCTTTGAACAGGGTTTGTTAGTAGGTGCCAGGCGCACCAGTTTGAGTGTGTAAAGAACTGCAACACTGCTGGGTTTTTCACATTCAGCAGTTTCCTGTGTATCAAAAATGGTCCACCACCCAAAGGACATCCAGCCAACTTGACAACTGTGGGAAGCATTGTTGTCAACATGGGCCAGCATCCCTGTGGAACGCTTGAGACACTTTGTAGAGTCCATGCCCTGACAAATTGAGGCTGTTCTGAGGGCAAAAGGGGGGTGCAACTCAATATTAGGACCGTGCTCTTACTGTTTTGTGCAGACTGTCAGTTTTAATTTGAGGGTATTTTCCTCCATTTCGGGTGAACCGTTAAAAAAAAATATAGCAATTTTTGTACATAGTCCCACCTCCATTTTTTGGGACTCAAAAGTATTGGGCCCAATTCACTTGTGAATTAATGACATTAAATGTTTGGTATTTGGTCCCATATTCTAAAATGACACAATACGTTATTTACCATTACTTTCTATTGGGCACAAAATAATCTGAAACAACCAAAACAAACAGCAAAATGCATCCAAAAAGTATGTAGAGTCACAATATATAATCAATCATGCTAGGAATATAGACCAAATACTAAACTTTGACTACTTTAATACACATAAGTAAATTTGTCCCAATACTTTTGGATCCCTCTAAAATGAGTGGACTATGTACAAAAAGTCCTGTAATTTCTAAACAGTTCACCCGATTTCGATGGAAATACCCTCAAATTAAAGCTGACGGTCTGCACTTCAACCTCAGTCAATGCGTCATTTAAAATCCAAATTGCTGGAGTACAGAGCCAAAACAAAAAAAGTGTCACTGTCCCAATACTTTAGGAGCTCACTGGATTATAATGTATTTACCTGCCTCATTGGGAGCTAATTTGATTGAGCCTGTGTTTATTTCCCAGAGTGCTAATATTGTATATAGATGCTAATGTATAGCTTTAAGTTCTTTCAGTTTGATGAAAGTATGTTGTTTGCAGTTTATTGTCCATGTTAATGGCATATTGTATTAACAATATATTATTTCTGTATCATCCTAGTGTAATCATCTATATCACCATTTGTATCATCTTACTTGAAGCCTACAAAAGCCAACAAACCTGTTTTTGTAAAAAAGCTACACTCTCCTTGTGTTCTGATAACAATGGGTGTCTAACTCCCACCCATCCCGTGTCTCCTAGAGATGAACGTACTTTTATTCCCCGATCATTGACAGCAGCTTCTTAAGACTCCTGTTGTCTTTTTTTTTACCCCCTTTTTTCTCCCCAATTTCGTGGTATCCAATTGTTAGTAGCTTCTATCTTGTCTCATTGCTACAAATCCTGTACGGGCTCGGGAGAGACGAAGGTCATGTGTCCTCTGATTCACAACCCAACCAAGCCGCACTGCTTCTTAACACAGCACGCCTCCAACCCGGAAGCCAGACGCACCAATGTGTCGGAGGAAACACCGTGCACCTGGCAACCTTGGTTAGCGTGCACTGCGCCCGGCCCGCCACAGGAGTCGCTGGTGCGCGTTGAGACAAGGATATCCCTACCGGCCAATCCCTCCCTAACCCGGACGACGCTATGCCAATTGTGCGTCGCCCCACAGACCTCCAGGTCGCGGCCAGTTACGACAGAGCCTGGGCGCGAACCCAGTCTCTGGTGGCCCTTAACCACTGTGCCACCCGGGAGGCCCCCTGTTGTCTTAACTCATTGTGAATTTAATTGTATCAGGAAATAAAGGATTGACATGAATGGTTGAGGGTACGGAATGGGGGAAAACACCAATACATTACATTTATATAATCGGTATTTCATTTTTATTTCTCTCACATGTTGAATTCATATAGCACTCAAATCTACTTCAGATATTGTATAAATAGACACAACAGTATAATCTACACTGTAGTTCATTCAAATACATATGACAGAAAACAAGTGTGATATGTAATAGGAAGGCTGTAGTATATGCTGATTGAGAACAGTATTGCTCAATCTCCATGAAATAGTAATTTCCTTGTGGCCCCTAACTCATGGACATGGCACCATGAGCACTCAGTGTTCCAAGATTATAGTTGGCATAAGCTGTTGTGACTTCATGCCAGAAATCACCATCTCTAGCCCATAAGGTCACTGCTATGTCATGGCAAGGGTTCGAATTCCTGACCACACTTGGGGGAGGTGAGTGACAGGTACACTCTAAAGGCAAAGGGTGAAACACATTCTCGTCACTATTCTTTTCGAAGGGATCTGTTTTTTGGGTGGGGTGTAAATACCTTCCCAAAATAATAGTGTGCATATTGTAAAGCCAAGTGTTAAAACAGAGATGGCTGACGGCGCAAGCCTTCAGGTGTGAGAGTTTCCTTACTTCAGGGATTTCCTGAATGGTTTTCATTATGTATTGATTGTGAATTCACCTCAGTCTATTTTACAGGAGCCTCTCCCTATAGGAGCAACAGTCTTACCTTGCGCAGCACCTTCCCACATGGTGGCCAGCCTAAGCCCTGGCCCAGACCGTTGACAAACCACAGAGCAGAAAACACAGTCACAGTGGAAGACCATGAGAAGATCACGTTGATGCCCCCCACCACCAAGAGGCCAATGGAGAAGAGCCAGCGAGCGCTGATCTGGTCGGACAATACACCACTGATGAACTTACTGATGGCATAGGCCATGGTCTGACTACTGGTGATCAGGCCTAAGAGGACAGGAGAGGAAAACACATTCTTAACAGGACATCAATCACAAGGGATATAGATCTTAACATAGTTTTAAACCTTAGAGAGAAGGCCCAAACTGATTTTCTTATGTGGGTCAGTGAATTGACTAAAGATAAATACAATGTCATCTCTATACAGATGTGTGCTTAATAAAAGTTGCTTACAGTGACTGCTGCACATTCTCTCACATAATATTGAATTAATTGACACACAGCATTTCATAGGATGCATGTCACAATAAAGATGAACTACAGGTGAAGTCTGAAGTTTACATACACTTAGGTTGGTGTCATTAAAACTTGTTTTTCAACCACTCCACAAATTACTTGTTAACAAACTATAGTTTTGGCAAGTCTGTTAGGACATCTACTTTGTGCATGACACAAGTCATTTTTCCAACAATTGTTTACAGACAGATTATTTCACTTATAATTCACTGTATCACAATTCCAGTGGGTCAGAAGCAATTTCCAAACGCCTGAAGGTACCACGTTCATCTGTACAAACAATAGTACGCAAGTATAAACACCATGGGACCACGCAGCCTTCATACCACTCAGGAAGGATACGCATTCTGAATCCTAGAGATGAATGTACTTTGGTGCGAAAAGTGCAAATCAATCACAGACAGCAAAGGACCTTGTGAAGATGCTGGAGGAAACAGGTACAAAGGTATCTATATCCACAGTAAAATGAGTCCTATACTGACATAACCTGAAAGGCCGCTCAGCAAGGAAGAAACCATTGCTCCAAAACCACCATAAGAAAGCCATGGTTTGCAACTGCACATGGGGACAAAGATTGCACTTTTTGGAGAAATGTCCTCTGGTCTGATGAAATAAAAATAGAACCGTTTGGCCATAAATGATCATTGATATGTTTGGAGAAAAAAGGGGGAGGCTTGCAAGCCAAAGAACATCATCCCAACCGTGAAGCACGGGGGTGGCAGCATCATGTTGTGGGGGTCATTGCTGCAGGAGGGACAGGTGCACTTCACAAAATAGATGGCTTCATGAGGAAGAAAATGATGTGGCTATATTGAAGCAACATCTCAAGACATCAGTCAGGAAGTTAAATCTTGGTCGCAAATGGATCTTCCAAATGGACAATGACCTCAAGCATACTTCCAAAGTTGTGGCAAAATGGCTTAAAGGACAACAAAGTCAAGGTATTGGTGTGGCCATCACAAAGCCCTGACCTCAATCCTATAGAAAATAAATGGGCAGAAGTGAAAAGGCGTGTGCGAGCCAGTAGGCCTACCAGCCTAATTCAGTTACACCAGCTCTGTCAGGTGGAATGGGCCAAAATTCACCCAACTTATTGTGGGAAGCTGTGGAAGGCTACCCAAAACATTTGACCCAAGTTAAACAATCTAAAGGCAATGCTACAAAACACTAATTGAGTCTATGTAAACATTTCACATTCTTAAAATAAAGTGGTGATCCTAACTGACAGGGCATTATTACTAGGATTAAATGTCAGGAATTGTGAAAAACAGAGTTTAAATGTATTTGACTAAGGTGTATGTAAACTTCCGACTTCAACCGTATATAACATAAGACTGCTCTTACCCAAGTCATCCTTGTCCAGTTTAATCTCCTCCATCACAGAGGGCATGACAAAAGAGAAGGTCTTCCTGTTGAAGTAGTACAGGGAGTAGCCAGTAAACATGGAGAAGAAGATAACCATACGATAGTATCCATAACCAGTGGCACCCATGATTCCAGAGGTAATCAAACCAATCTCTTGGAGCAAAAATCTAACGGTTGTAAACTGTTAACTTCCAAGGTAAAAAATAAATAAAAATACTTTAGATTTGCTCTCTCCAAATGATGCAAATCACCGTTTTAGTGAATGCTGCCTCTCAAATTCTTTAGCGTTTGTAACAAAACCAATCACATTGCATGATGCCGTTTCCAGTGCATGGGGTTACTGGCCGACTTTCCTTTGGGTAGAGATACCACACTCATGTTTACTGAGCAACAATTGAGACGTGGCACTGGGTTGACAACACTGATTCAATCTTGCCCAGGTGGATGTGGATGGACATTACAGAAAAGCAGCTATCACCCTGTTACTCTCTGACAAAGATGGTGCTTCTACTGTACTACACATTCAGGACTGTCCCTTCTCTTCCAGTCCACCTCTATGAACTTCCAAGCTATTATTTCTCCTGCATGTGGACGTTGCTGTCTGTTCTCTGTCCCAGCTGTCGTTCTTTCTGAGGGGTGGGAATTCCACAGCAGGCCCGGTCTCTGTGGAGGTCCAGGTAGCATCAGAAGACGGGACCCTCACACACAATGCCTAGAAACACAAACCAATACTTCAGAATACACATAGATCAATAATCAACAATTGATTAATCAATTAACAATTAACATTGTTTCCACAATACAAAATCAGGCCAGGCAATGCATGATTCATAATGAAATTATGACTAAAGAAACAATGGCAGAAATAAAGCCAGTTTTCAAGACCCTCTCTGGTCAGCTAATCCCCAGTAGGCTACTGTATAATGTTGGGTGTTTTAAAGTCTGGGGAGCCGCTTTAATCTCTTATCAGACAAACTCTTGAACTTTGACATTGACCACCACCACACATTGCTAAAGCATTTCATTGAATCACTCCAGCAATACAATCTAACTTAGATTTTGCTGTTGAGACCCAATGATAGACTATTTAATGCTTTAAAACTCAAGAAATTATCAAAGGCAGTGGAGGCTGCTGCAAGGATGGCTCATAATAATGGCTGGAATGGAGTGAATGGAATGGCATCAAACACATGGAAACCATGTGTTTAATGCATTTGATACCATTCCACTCCCTGCTCCAGCCCTTACCATGAGCCTGTCTGCCCCAATTAAGGCGCAACCAACTTCCTGCGGTCAAAGGAAAAATAACATTTGAACATCTAATTATTCTGGATAGTTTGCATGCAAAGAATAGTTGATTCTAAAATACTGAAGCAAACTCTATTTTATGTTATTAATACACCAGGGTCAAGTTTGATATATTGTAGTAGCTAGGAAATAAACATAGAAAATAACTGAATACCAAAACAACACATCCTCAATCATAGTCTTGGAAAAGTGACTAGAGAGCACAGAAATTAACGCATCCACTCTCTCTAGCAAACGCCAACTTCAATGTAGGCCTACATGAGTTTTGACGTTATACTTCATTGAAACACTGTTGCATGACCTCCGTGGACAATATCTTGATAGTTACATTTTATCTACATAACAATTAAGGACATGTTTGGTACCTTGTTTCGACAGGATCCCTCTCGCTGTTTAGGCTAACATACCCACTGAAACAGGAACTGCTGTCTTGCTCTGTTCTCTCATTGGGCAATTGAGCTGCATTCATGGAAGGAGGCGTTCCTACCGGATAGTTTTCTTCTGTACGTAGGTTCAAGGTTGAAGAAACGAACCGACTGCAAAATATAATCCATTGAGTCTGCACTGTCTGGCAGCACGCAGGGGCTGTGAAAAGGTTTACATTATATTCAAAAGAGCTACTACCAAAAATCGCATGCTCACATTTTATTAAACATTTTTTCAGTTTATTACACATGTCATGATGACATTCTGGAAGATGTATATTGTATAGTATTCCATGATATTTTATCGTATTCTGTTTTCTTTCAATAATAAAATGAAACAACCATATTTGTAACATTATGCTTTACTCACAAAGGTTGGTACATTTCAGCCAATCAATATACATTTGAATCATGATCTGAATATGACTGAGGACATCTAGTGGTCAAAGGACAACACGTTGAAAGACGCGCTCCTGCTAATGTTGAATTTATCCTGTTGAAAAACAATATCCCACGTATAATAAATACAGTAATGTAGGCCTACACACACTTAAAGTTAAAAATACATGTTCTTTACAAAATAGTGTATTTTTAGACATAACTGCAAAGTTCAAGGAGTAGGCCATTCAAGGAGGTGGTATGATGGTGCCCTCTGATGTCATCGGCCTCCACACTCACTTGTGGGAACAAAAGAGAAGCAGGTGTTGCTATGTTATTCAGGAACGTTTCAAGAACTGACCCTCAGAGCCTTCCTTCTATCGACTCGGTTGACTCATCAGTAGGAAAGATTGGTTTCTCTTTTGGTCCATTCAACAGCAGAGCAATACAAACCTTGTTTGCCTTATTGGAATGGATTTATTGATAATATCTGTTGGGAAAAAAGTTTGGATGTTGCTACACACATACCTAATTGTTTAAAAAATTAAGGAAGTTTCCGTTAAAATTATTCATAAATATTATCCCTTCAACCACTATATGAAGAAGTTTAAGGAAAACATCAACTCAAATTGCTCCTTTTGTAATGACCACCCAGAAACAGTGTTGCATCTTTTTTGGCATTGTATTCAGGTAAGAAAACTGTGGCAAGACATCAGTAGGTTTATAATTGAACACATTTATGAAGATTTTACACTATTGTGGCGTGGTGTACTGTTTGGATTCTTTACATACAATAGAAATAAGCTGAAACATTTTTATGTAATTAATTTCATTATTCTTATTCTACACAAATGTACATTTACAAACAGAAAACCACATTTTTGTACCCTACAAAAATAAATTGAACTGTATTTTAAGATGGTTAAATGCTCTACTGATAAAAAGCTATTAGAATTGTAAGTATATGTATGTCCCTTAAGGTCCTTGTGTAATTGTAATATGATATTGTACCACCTAGCTCCATTGTCCATTGTTCGTAATCTATGTATGCTTGTGTCCCCTCATGTGCTTTATGTATCGATTTGTTGTTAATAAAAAATAAAAAAGGAACAAAAGAGAAGCAATAGAGACGCCATGTCATCATGAGGATACCTGGACCACCTATTGAGATGTGCTTTTTGTAAATCAGGTGATAAATTCATTTAAAAGGAGACTGGAGTAGGACTATTTGACAAGAGGCCAGAATTTATTTAGAAAGTTTCAATTGCATCAGAAAACAAAAAGTCATACATTAAGTTATTAATTTCTTATAGATCATCTACTGGAGGGAAAACTCTCCATTTGCCCATCAGAAACCCAGAAGGCAAGAGAGACAAGGGGCCTCTCCACCGTGTCTCTATCAAAACACTTCAAAACACAATTATTTTTTTAACTGGCCCTGCTCTCCTCACACTATCCTCAGGCCTATAACTGCTCTGTCCTGATCGGGAAAAACTAAGGGGACCGTGTCTGGCGTGCAAACTTCAAAACGATACTTAATTTCCGAATTGGTTAAAATTAGGTTTAGGTTAGGGAAGGGTTAGGCCCGGGTTAAGGTTAGGGTTAAGGGTTTGGTGAAATTAAGAATCACTTTTAGAAATTAAATCAAATCAAATTGCATTAGTCACATGCGTGTAGTAGACCTTACAGTGAAATGCTTACATATGAGCCCCTAACCAAAAAAGCAGCCATTTGACTAGATGTTCAGGAGTCTTATGGCTTGGGGGTAGAAGCTGTTTAGAAGCCTCTTGGACTTAGACTTGGTGCTCCGGTACCGCTTGCCGTGCAGTAGCAGAGAGAACAGTCTATGACTAGGGTGGCTGTAGTCTTTGATCATTTTTAGGGCCTTCCTCTGACACAGCCTGGTATAGAGGTCCTGGATGGCAGGAAGCTTGGCCCCAGTGACATACTGGGCCGTTCACACTACCCAATGTAGTGGTGAAGGCCATGCTGCCGAAACACGTCGGTTTAAAAAAAACGTTGTTTCTATTGAACATGCCATACTAATAAAGGCATTTAAATGAATTATATGAAGAGTGCCTTGGTCCTCCTTTCTTTTTGATGACCCACTGTAGTGCCTTGCGGTCGGAGGCAGAGCAGTTGCCATACCAGGCAGTGATGCAACCAGTCAGGATGCTCTCGATGGTGCAGCAGTAGAACCTTTTGAGGATCTGAGGACCCATGCCAAATCTTTTCAGTCTCCTGAGGGGGAATAGGTTTTGGCGTGCCCTCTTCACGACTGACATGCTGTGCTTGGACCATGTTAGATTGTTGGTGATGTGGACACCAAGGAACTTGAAGCTCTCACCTTGTTCCACTGCATCCCTTCGATGAGAATGGGGGTGTTATCGGTCCTCTTTTTCCTGTCGTCCACAATCATCTCCTCTGTCTTGATCACTAGTTAGGCTGTCAAAGGCATGCTGCTGGTCAGAAAGTCCCCTTAAAAAAGTATCTGTCCTGGTTGGTCTTTTGGCTGGTCCCACGGCTGCCCTGCTCTACCTCTGCTTCTAAAGACACTTCTGACGACTGCAGATGGCTATCATGATAATAAATCTAGTATTAATAATAATAATTTGGTGGGTGCTTATATTTGTCCTATTTGGAAATGTGTTTTTTTGCATATCCCACGCTCATCACTAGTTACCTCATCCGCAAAGTAATAATTATGGCTAAATCTTAATCCTAACATTAAGCACACTGATAAATGTAATGGGTTTCCATGGCCGAGCAGCCACACATAAGCCTAAGATATCACCATACACAATGCCAAGTGTTGGCTGGAGTGGTGTAAAGCTTGTCGGCATTGGACTCTGGAGCAGTGGAAACACGTTCTCTGGAGTGATGAATCACGCTTCACCATCTGGCAGTCCGACGAACGAATCTTAGTTTGGCGGATGCCAGGAGAACACTACCTGCCCGAATGCATAGTGCCAACTGTAACGTTTGGTGGAGAATGAATAATGGGCTGGGGTTGTTTTTAATGGTTCGGGCTAGGGCTCTTAGTTCCAGTGAAGGGAAATCTTAACGCTACGCCATACAATGACATACTAGACAAGTCTGTGCTTCCAACTTTGTGGCAACAGTTTGGAGAAGGCCCTTTCCTGTTTCAGCATGACAATGCACCTGTGCACAAAGCGAGGTCCATCCATAAATGTTTTGTTGAGATCGGTGTGAAAAAACTTGACTGGCATGCACAGAGCCCTGACCTAAACCACATCGAACTCCTTTTGGATGAATTGAACCGCTGACTGTGAGCCTAATCACCCAACATCAGTGTCTGACCTCACTAATGCTCTTGTGGCTGAATGCAAGCAAATCCCTGCAGCAATGTTCCCAACATCTAGTAGAAAGCCTTCCCAGAAGAGTTGAGGCTGTTATAGCAGTAAAGGGGGGACAAGTGCCTTCGGAAAGTATTCATACCCCTGACTTATTACACATGTTATGTTACAACCTGAATTCAAAATGGATTAAATATATTTGTTTTCTCAGCCATCTACACATAATATCCCATAATGACAAAGTGAAAACATGTGTTTTTAGAAATGTTTGCAAATGTATTGGAAGTGAAGAAATATCAGAAATATCTCATTTACATCAGGATTTAGAATCACCTTTGGCAACGATTACATCTGTGAGTCTTTCTGGGTTCGTCTCTAAGAGCTTTGCACACCGAGATGGTACAATATTTTGCCATTATTATTTTCAAAATTATTCAAGTCTAGGACCGATAAAACGTTAGTGCGCGTCGACATATTCCGAACGTAGCCGCCGTGCGTCGTGACGCATTTTGGCCTCGTTACCGCAGTTTCCCTCCTCGTTGTGCAACGAAAAGCCGCAGTTTCGGAAAAATAACATTTCAATCTATTTCAGTTTAGAGACGTCGACCCAATTTACACCCATATTGTGACTGGATCAAAAGACACATTGTATTGAACATAATCTTATTTACGGTGAGTTTTAACATTGTCCTTCCATCCCTTTTTCAACTGGGTTACATATCAAGCTAGTTAGCACAACATCACAACTAGCTAGCAATGAATTCTTTAACAGCGAACGTTAGCTAGCTATTTTGGTCGGTTAAAGTTGTCAATATATCTAACTATAGTGTTGACTTGAACGACCTAGATACATTTGTTGGATATCAAATATTGTTATCATGTCAGAGAGTTTGCTAACAAGAGCTAGCTAATTAGTGAGCTAGCTAACTGTTAGCCACCGTCAACAGATTTGCGGTTCTGACTCACCAGCGACATTTGCGGATGTTTATAACTAACGTTAGCTAGCAGGTTAAACTGGTCATATCTGGTTTTATCTTGTGCCACGTTGGTGCGATCATTTTCTTTATGTTTTGAGGTGGGCAATTAACTGGCTAAAGACCGTTTTAATATCAGTCTGTAAGTAGTGCGCTAACTAACGACGTCTGCCAGGCCTTGGTTTAGCGTGATGAGAACACATTCTGGCGCCTATCTGGCTTTCAAACGTAATCTTTAGTTAACCAGCGAACGGAGCGGTGAGCGCTATTTGTTAGCGAAATCTAGCTAAAGTAGTTAAACTATTTCTACATGGACTCTTGGTCTATTGCTCTAAAAAATATATATCAATGAACTGAGGGACTGGCAGGTAGTGAATGTGCGGACGGTGGTTAACTAATGTTACAGTAGCTGACTAAGCTAGCTCGCTAACTAGGTTCTCATGACAGGAATTATATTGGAACTAACGTTAGTCCTGTCTTCTAGAACTTCGCACCGCCAGAACGAATTAACTATACACTGCTTCTCTCAACTCCAGTTCTCAACTAACTTTAATTCGTTTTTGTGTTGCTATGTGTGTTATTATAACTGCCATATAGGCCAGGTTAAGATAAAAACCAGTTTAACATTTTACAGGCCAATCGGCTGTCTCATAGAAAACCTTAGCTTCCACTGGAAATCCATTTGTAATGTCAACGTCATTCACGCACTGATATAAAACAGGTACTGTGTTCAGCCAGAGCCATCTACTGCTCTCTTCTTGGCTACTGTAATGCCCATGCCCCAAAATCATACATAGCCAGCTGTATCGAGCTAGATCTGGTAACTTAGAACATTTATGTGATTCTATAATTGTATTCAGTTACTGTCAAGTATGTTTATCAGTTATTTTTGTCTGCTGATATAAGCTGAAGTTTGTCATTTTATGAAATGCTGAGCAGACATATGCAGTCCTGCTAGCAGGAGAAGATGTTCAACAAGTCATTTGGTGCTCCTTTCGGGGGAGGGACCGGAGGATTTGGAACTTCATCCACATTTGGACAACAAAGTAAGTAACAACAGTGTGCGCAAGTGTAATTTTAATGTATCCCTGACAAGTTGAGTACCTTTATGGTTTCCTGCTTGTCTCATCAATGTCTTCACCTCAGCATTCACTCTCAAGTAAAGTTAAATTGTTCCGGATTATAAAAGGGGTGGTGTTGACCCTGTGTTTGCAGACACTGGCTTTGGGGCGACGACAGGTGGCTTCGGGGCCTCAGCATTTGGGGCGACCAACAACACTGGAGGACTCTTTGGTGCGACGCAGAATAAACCAGGTTTGCTACATCTCCCTGATCCTGACTATAACACATGTTAATAACTCAGTACCTGCCTAATCCTGTCGAATATCAGATCTGTTCTTCTAATTAACGTCCTGTAGTACAGGGGCCAAAGCTGATTTCCTGAATACTTTTTTCACTATAATCTGCTGAGGCCCTATAGCAGTATGGTTTCTGCAACTATCTTCTGGGTTTAGGACCAGGCCAGTTCTCCATTGCAGTGGTTTAGGTGGTTAACTCTGCTGACGGTTCAGGGTGACCGTGTTCTTTATTTGAATGAATAGCCACATAAGAAAGGTGTCTGGCATAAGGTCGTTTTGTATAACTTTTGCATAACCTACAGATTACATTATGAAATTTCCCACTGGCATTTTAACCACAAAGCTTCATGGGGATTTCCATGTGTCAATATGATAGCACTGATAAAGTATGACGTTGAACATGTTTAAGACTAGCTTTTGTACTGTGACGTATGCCTGAACAGTGAACCTGCATGATCACACTGCCACCCGCAGTAGACAGAGAGCTGACTATGTGCTCTATACATTTATCTATTATTCAATATACAATGGTGAGTGTTTTTTGTGCCCACCGTGATGCTGCTACTGACATGTGGTGGTTGAATATGTGTGTCTAACCCCACCCTGTAATGCTTTACTCTCTCAAAAGTGGTGACAGCCAATCCTCAACAAATCCACACTGGTGCAGGTAGAGGAGGTAAGCATGGGTTGACGCGCGCGCACACACACGGCCCGCTGTTAAACAGGCGGATGTGCACACACAAAAAGGCTGCGCACCCACAGTCCCTGTTATACTCTTGAAAGGGTTTTCCGTACATGCAAAGTATATACAATATGTAGTATTTGGTTTGGAGCAAAGCCACAGTCTGCATTCTGCTCTTAAAGGGAGTGTGATCATGTAGACAGGTGGCACTGTGTATGGCCCTATTGTCTGTAATATATGTGAGAGTTCGTGGGTTATTTGTGCTGAGTGAGAGGAAAGAAAAAGGTGGGACAAGGGGGATGAAGGCTGCATGTTATTTGAGACAACCTCTCCTTGTGATGAGTGAAATGATTAGGGGCTCCCATAAACTAGTTCAGATGGACCTAAAGGCCCATCTGGCTGGCTTAGTCAGATCATGGATGCACAACTCCAGTTCTAGAGGATCCTCAGTGAACATGAAACCAAACCATTAGCCCGGGTCCTACAAGAATTTGAGTTGAGCACTCCTACAGCTGGCCATAGGGACCTGTGTGTGAGCTGGTTTGAGGTGGTGTGTGTCCCTCCCCAGGTGGCCTGTTTGGTTCCAGTACGTTCAGCCAGCCCGTAACGTCGTCCACCAGTAGCGGCTTTGGGTTTGGCACGGCCAGCGGCACGTCCACTAGCCTGTTCGGCAGCACCAACACGGGCGGCGGTGGAGGACTCTTCTCCCAGCAGAGCAATGCTTTCGGAGCCGCCAAACCAGCCTCCTTTGGCAGTCAGTGTCTATTTTTACTGTCTAGCATTGAGGTTGTTCAAACAGGTTTACCATAGAATTAGTTGTACTATAATGCATTCCCATTCAAAGGAATGTTCCGTGACCAGTGGGACAGTGACCAGTGGAACAGTGGTCATATTGGGTGTACTATGTAGTCCCAGTCGGTATTCACGTATTAATAAGGAATTCTCCTCGACCACACCCACAAATTGGGGGAAACTAACTTTCTTTCCTATTGAGCCTCATTGTAAAAGAGGAAACTTTGTTGTTATTGGTTTGTTATACAGAAATATCAAATGACGAAAAGCTGCTGTCAGTGGTGGAAAAATAACTCAATTGTCATACTTGAGTCAAAGTAAAGATACCTTTTTTAGAAGAATTACTCCAGTAAAAGTGAGGCACTCAGTAAAATACTACTTGAGTAAAAGTATTGGGTTTTAAGTATACTTAAGTATCAAAAGTAAATGGAATTGCTAAAATGTACTTTATCAAAAGTAAAAGTATAAACCATTTAAATTATTTCCTTATTTTGCAAACCAGGCGGCACAATTTTCTTATTGTGGATAGCCAGGGGCATATTCCATCACCAAGACATAATTGACAAATGAAGCATTTGTGTTTAGGGAATCTGCCAGATTAGAGGCAGTAGGGATGATCAGGGATGTTCTCTTGATAAGTATGTGAATTGGGCCATTTTCCTGTCAAAATGTAACGAGTACTTTTGGGTGTCAGGGAAAATGTATGGAATAAAAAGTAAATTTTCTTTAGGAATGTAGTGAAGTAAAAGTTGGCAAAAAATATAATGTCAGAACCCCCAAAAATTACTTTAGTACTTTAAAGTATTTTTTACTTAACCTTAACCTGGAACCCTGTTCTGCTAGCGGAACCCCTCGCCAACAGCCAATGAAATTGCAGGGTGCCAAATACAAATAAACAAATCTCATAAATCTAACTTCTCAAACGTACAAGTATTAGGCACCAATTTAAATATAAAATTCTCCTTGATCCAGCCACAGTGTCTGATTTCAAAAATGCTTTACAGCGAAAGCTTCAGAAATTGTTAGGTCACCGCCAACTCACAGAAAAACTCAGCCATTTTTCCGGCCAAAAAGAGGAGTCATAAAACGCACAAATAGAGAGAAAATTAATCACTAACCTTTGGTCTTCTTCAGATGACACTAATAGAACTTCATGTTACACCATGTTTTGATCGGTAAAGTTCATATTTATATCCAAAAATCTTATTTTACATTGGCGTGTTGCGTTCAGTGGTTCCAAAACATGCAGTGATATTGCAGAGAGCCACATGAATTCACAGAAATACTCATAATAAATGTGGATGAAAATACAACTATTATACATGGAACTTTAGATAAATTTCTCCTTAATGCAACCGCTGTGTCAGATTTTTTTTTTTTTTACGGAAAAAGCATAAACTGAGAACGGCACTCAGAGCCCAAACCAACCAGCCATAAATGGCAGTAAAATATCACTTCCCTTTGATCTTCATGAATTGGAATCGCAGTTTTTCAATAAATGTTGTTTTGTTCAAATGTCCATTTATTTTAATAAATTTTGTTAGCTGGTAAACAAATCAAAAGTCTGGTCCAGTCGGACGAAACGTTCAAAAAGTTATATTACAGGTTGAAGAAACTTGTCAAACTAAGTTTAGAATCAATCTTTAGGGTGTTTTTATCATAAAATGTCAATACTTTTCCAACCGGAGAATTCCATTGTCTGTAGAAAAGCAATGGAAAAAGAGCTACCTCAAGTGAAAGCGCGTGACTGAGAACGAGGCTGTAGGCAGACCCCTTAGTCAAACAGCTCCCATCCGGCTCCCCACATGAGCAGCCTGAAACAACGTTCTGAAGACGGTTGACATCTAGTGGCAGCCTTAGGAAGTGCAAATAACCCATATCCCATATCGATAGGGGTGAGTTCAAAAACGACAAACCTCAGATGTCCCACTTCCTGTTTGGATTTCATCTCAGGTTTTTGCCTGCCATATGAGTTATGTTATACTCACATACATAATTCAAACAGTTTTAGAAACTTCAGTGTTTTCTATCCAATACTGATATTAATATGCATATATTAGCATCTGGGACTGAGTTGGGAGGCAGTTAACTCTGGGCACGCTATTCATTCAAAGGTGAAAATGTTGCCCCCTATCCTAAACAAGTTACGTACTTTACGCCACTGGCTACTGTGTTGTTCAATGTACATGTAGCCAGGGCAAAAATCCAGACCTGTAGTTTGCAATACTCTCACATAGGGAAATGGTGCCTGCAAGAAGATCCCTGTGGCTTCAGGCTATTCGGTGTAGGAGAGTGGAAAATGTGGGGACGCTGTGTTCAAGTAGGCTACACTTATTTCACCTTTATTTAACCAGGTAGGCTAGTTGAGAACAAGTTCTCATTTGCAACTGCGATCTGGCCAAGTTGAAGCATAGCAATTCGACACACAATAACAGTTACACATGGAATAAACAAATTACAATCAATAAGACAGTAGAACAAAAGAAAAAGTCTATGTACATGTGCAGTGATCTGTGAGCTGCTCTGACAGCTGGTGCTTAAAGCTAGTGAGGGAGATATGAGTCTCCAGCTTCAGAGATGTTTGCAGTTCGTTCCATTCATTGGCAGCAGAGAATTGGAAGGAGAGGTGACCAATCGAAGGAATTGGCTTTGGGGGTGACCAGTGAGATATATCTGCTTGAGCTCGTGCTACGGGTGGGTGCCGGTATGGTGACCAGTGAGCTGAGATAAGATAAGGCGTAGCTATATGTGGAAAACATTTCATCACATGTAAGATATTTAACTTGTTTAGTACAGTTCGATTTAACTCCACTCACTACATGTAGCTGTAAAAGCAGTTTGTTGTTGTTTGGGGCAGGCTTCATGTTCCGGTCGGTAGCGAGCTAGCGCTCAATTGGCTGCTAGCATCGTAATGAAAAGGGGCATGAGTGAAGCCCCACTATTTGTTTTTTTTAACACTAGGGACCAGGCACTTTTGAAAAGTAATTTACTAAAACAAGCAGACACAATGAAATTGCGTTTGAAAAAGGGCATGTTTTTGCTGTGAGTCCATTGGGTAACCACAGGTTGTTTTCCCCGCTGGTGGGCAGGGTCGCGACGTTCTATCTAATACCGACTGGGTCTATGGAGTGTCAGCTTAGAATTCTGTGCCTTTCTCAGAGTTCCATACATGCAACAATGGCAAAAAGAACTTGTTTAGAAAATGTATTTTGTGGTGGCACTCCTATGGCCACTCCAGTGCCTTCTATTTAGCCTGTAAAATTGTAGTAGATAGAGGGTTCTGGTCTGTTGTGGTAATTGTGTGACAGCTGGTGTTCAATGAAATACAATGAGATCATGATGTGTAATACCTTACATTTATTTTCTTTGAATATTTGTTTATCTTTTGATTAGATGCATTTGATGTTGTATATTGCTCATATTTCAGATGATTTTTAGATCATTCATGAGGGGCAGGAGTTATCTTGGTCAGCTCACGTGGTCCTACATCATTATCGATGTCTGGCTAGATCGCTAAGATGTTTTTTTTGTCTAGCGTTTGGCACGAGCACGGCCAACACCGGGGGGCTGTTTGGGGCGACCAACTCCAACCCCTTCGGAGGGGCGTCTGCCTCCCTGTTCGGAGCTTCAGGGTTCACCCAGCAAGCCGCTCAGCCAGGCACCACTGTCAAGTTCAACGTGAGTTTGGCCTGACCTAGGCTAGCCCATTACACCTGGGCCAAACTACTGTACTAGGACTCTGTCTAGTGTCATTTATGGAATGTTATTTTTATCGAAAAATGTCTGTACTTAATGCATGTATGTCATGCAACAGCTTTCTCTGCAATGTGTACGAGTAATCAGTTTATCCTGCTACAATACAGTAAAGGGGTTTGTATTCCAATAAATGTCCTCTTCTGTCCTCCTCAGCCTGCAACAGGAAGTGACACCATGGTGAAAGGGGGTGTGACCACGAGCATTAACACCAAGCACCAGTGCATCACGGCCATGAAGGAGTACGAGAACAAGTCCCTGGAGGTGGGTCATTATTATGCAGTTACTTTCAGCTGCCCTCTGTCTTTTAGAATAGTTCAAATGAAATGAAAGGGAAAGAGATGAGGAGAGGAATCCACTTTAAAGTATTGAATCAAAATCGAGTTGAATTTGTCACATGTGCAGAATTCAACAGATGTAGATTTTACTATGAAATGCTTGCTTACAAGCCCTTCGCAACAATGCAGTTTGAAAAATATATATATATATATTTTGTTGATAAAAAGGAATAAAATACACAAGAATTAAGCTATGTACAGGGAGTACCGGTACCAGATCACTGTGCAGGGGTACGAGGTATTTCGGGTAGATATGAACATTAATGCAGGGTAACGTGACTTGGCATCAGGATCGATGATAATAATAGGAGTCAAATATAGAACAGAGTAGCCGCAGCATATGAGTGTAAAAGTGTGTTTTTGTTGTCTGTATGCGTATGTGGTGATTTTTGTTTTTGTCAGTGTAGGGTGTGTTTGGAGCCCGTGCAAGATGGGATCAGTGCAGCCCAGGCCTCACTCACCCTCTCTCCTGTGTGGTGTTTGCTATGTGTAGGAGCTGAGGTTGGAGGACTACCAGGCAGGAAGGAAGGGCCCCACTAACCCCATGGCTGCACCAACGGGGGGTCTCTTTGGGGCTGCGGCCGCAGCCACCCCCAGTACGGGGGCTGCAGGGCTGTTTGGCTCCTCGGCCACCAACACAGGCTTTTCCTTCGGCCAGGCCAAAACCAACTTCGGCACCAGTAAGTCACATAGGCCCATAGACAGAGCTCAATAGAAAATATAAATACAAATGTATTATATATTAGTTTTAACTCCCTGTCCCCAGGTACTGGTGGGTTTGGTACAGCCACAGGCAGTCTGTTTGGCCAGCAGCAACAGCCCCAGCAAGCCCAGCAGGCAGCCAGCCTGTTCAAGCCCTTCGGTCAAGCCACAACCACACCCAACACAGGATTCTCCTTCGGCAACACCAGCACCATGGGCCAGCCCCAACAAACCAGCACCATGGTGAGAGCTCACACGTACATGTTAATACACTCAGACGCCTAACATTAGCTCTGTCTGTGTTGTTGTACCGTTCCACTAGAGTAACTCTCTCTCCATCCCAGGGGGGTCTGTTTGGGAGCACCGCGGCGTCTCAGGCAGGGGGGTTGTTTGGAAACACAGCTCAGACCACACCAGCCACTGGCTTTGGGACAGGCACCGGTCTCTTCGGACAAACCAACACCGCCTTCGGGAACGTCGGCACACAGGTATTAATCGACTCGACTGCGCAGGCTTTTACATAGTTGTTTGGTGGTGGGATGGGTGTGTATTAATCCGCGCTCTGTCCCTAGCAGAGCTTATTTGGTAATAAGACGGCAGGGTTTGGCGCCACCACCACCAGCGCCTCATCGTTTGGCACAGGCACCGGCCTCTTTGGTAACAAATCCGCCCTCACCCTCGGAACAGGCACCAACCCATCTAACTTTGGTTAGTTGATCATCTGCCCTTATTGGAGTGCACCTGTGTGATAAAGGCTAGTACTTGCAAATAAATCGTCTATCGATAATCATATTGGCTATTTAAGTGATCGTGTTTTCTCTGTGTTGTGTGAAGGTTTTGGACCCACTGCTGCTGGCGGAAGCCTCTTTGGGAACAAGACTGCAGCAGGAGGACTGGGGACTGGACTGGGAGCCGGCTTTGGAGCAGGTATGAACAGGAAGAGCGCCATAGGTCTGGGATACAATAATAAAGAAACCAAAAATACTTGAAATATCCATTATGTAAAGAAAAGCAAAAACAAACACCTGTCCGTTTGGGTGTTTACCGGGGTCTGTATTGTCGGTCATTAGTAGTCCCCTGTGGATGTTTCTCTTAAGTGTGTTCTGTGTTTGTTAGCGGTGGGCACTGGGCAGATGTCTCTGTTTGGGAATAACAAGACACTGGGTTCCACTCTGGGAACAATAGGAGCGTTTGGACCGCAGGGATTCAGCACAGGAACCAGCACTCTGGGCTTCGGAGCACAACAACAACCTGTTGGTAAATACCACTTCCATCTACCACCTTTATCTCCTCTGCCCAGTCTCAAGCTGATTGTGAAAGCACATTCTCTAGCACTTTCCTTTAGTACCTAGTCGTATTACTCTTTCAGTGTACTGAAGAAACTGGCTGGATAACATTACACTGTGGTGGAAACTTCCAGTAGCCCTTGAAGGCTAGGTGAAGCTATAATTGTCTCTCTCTCTCCTCCCAGCGCTGACGGACCCTAACGCGGCGGCGGCCCAGCAGGCAGTGCTGCAGCAGCAGATCAATGCTCTGGCCTACTCCCCCTTTGGTGACTCCCCCCTCTTCAGAAACCCCCTCTCTGACCCCAAAAAGAAGGAGGAGCGTCTAAAGCCCACCAATCCGGCGGCCCAGAAGGCGTTGACCACGCCCACTCACTACAAGCTGACACCGCGGCCTGCGACACGTGTGCGGCCCAAAGCTCTTACATCTTCGGGCTCCTCCAAGTCTCAGCTGTTTGACGGGCTGGATGATGACGAGCCTTCTCTCACCAATGGAGCCTTCATGCCCAGGTAGGTGGCCGTCTGGAAATTTGCTTGTAGCTAGTTGACATGTTTCTGTTTCAACTGATTTACCAAATTTTTTTATTTGTATTTTTATTTTTCCTGTTATGTTTTTCTTAGCGAATACTAAAACTTGGTTTTCGGGTAGCTTTTTTGCTATTTGCTTCTGTCTGTATTCTGACAGTGATGTTGGTATATGGTATCTGATCTGTGTGTTTCTCTGTGGTGTTGTAAACCAGGAAGAGCATCAAGAAGCTGGTGCTGAAGAACCTGAATGGCAGCAGCCTGTACAGCAGCCCAATCAACAGAGACACAGATGACCTGGCATCTCCACCGGAGTACCCCCTCAACGGACTCAGGTCAGTCACGCGCCCACACACACCGTCAGTGATATTGATCTGTGTGATGTTTGTTGCTGAACCATGTCTCCCCCACCCCACCTACAGTGCCAGTGTGGACGAGGATGATTATGTGAGGGAGGTGGTGGAGGGAGGGGCTGAGGATGACCTGGAGATCAACAAGTTCTACACGAAGCCCAGCCTGCAGGACACCATCTCAGAGCTCAATGCCCATAGGGTGGGGGCCAGGGGCAGGAATGGCCTGGAGGTGAGCTGATAGAACAGAGTAGACAGATGATGAATATGGTTGTCTCAAGTGACACCCTATTCCCATTAAGGGCACTTCCTTTGGCCATGATTCTCATATAGTGCTCTACTTTTGAGGTTTGACATGAGTGTTCTGATTCCAGGTGAGCAGCGAGGACATATCGCTGGGAGAGGACTCCATACAGGAGGAGCGAGAAGAGGAGGTGCAGGAGGTTCCCCCACACCCTGCAGGTATCGTTCTGTGCCGTGTGGGCTACTATACCATCCCCGCCATGGACGAGCTGGCCAAGATGGTGGACGAGAACGGCGTGTGTGTTGTGGAGAACTTCACAGTGGGCAGAAAAGGTAAATGATTCTCTTGATTGGTCGGGTGGAAACAGCTCTGGGGAAATAATTAGTCCGTAGCTCACTGCTCTGCTCTCTGATTGGGTCTCAGGTTACGGCTCAGTGTTTTTCCATGGCGAGGTGAATGTGACTGGGCTGAACCTGGATGAGATTGTTCACTTCAGACGCAAAGAGGTTATCGTCTACCCCGACGACAAGAACAAGCCTGCTGAGGGGGAGGGGCTCAACAGGTCAGTGACAGGGAAACTTACTACCCTTCACACTGGGGAAAATGTCGTTATCAGTTTCCTTGTAATTTCATCACAGAAGTCATAAACTGATTCAACATATTCTGATAGTGATCACAGCTGAGACGTAACTCAAATTGATGTTCTCTTTCTCATCCTTTACCTCTCACCTCTTTACTACACAATGTTATTTTATACCTCTTTCTCCCTCTCCTCCTTTCCCTCAATCCTCTCCTCTGCCAGGCGAGCGGAGGTGACTCTGGATGGGGTGTGGCCTAATGATAAGACCACTTGTACTCAGATAAAGAACCCTGAGCGTCTGTCTGAGATGAACTACGAGGGCCGTCTGGAGAACGCCTCACGCAAACAGGGCGCCCGCTTCCTTGAGTACCGCCCCGAGACCGGCTCCTGGGTGTTTGAAGTAAGCATGCCTAGACACATACGAAAGGTGTCTCCATATCTCCCTTCCAATGTCTGTAACTCATCTCTCTCTGTGTCTGCAGGTGGCCCACTTCTCTAAGTATGGCCTGCAGGACTCTGATGAGGATGAGGAAGTGCCTCTCAAAGTGGACCCCAAGAAGCTGAAGACGGCCACAACACTTCCCCCGGGGCTGCAGCAGCCTCCTCCCTCCCAGCAGCAGGTGGCGCCACAGGCTCAGGTAGACGGAGCAGCACAGCGCGCCCACCCACATTGACAGTCACACCCACTGCTCTCTACATCACCTGGAAGGCCTTAGTCAATATACAACCTAAATATACATGATCTGAATTGAAGCCATTTCCTTTCCACTACCATTACAGCCACATGCAGTGTGTGGGGGTTCTCTGCCTAGATCTCAGCTGTTTCACCACTTCTATAATGGGTTGTATTCAATGGGTTTCTATGGAAAGGTTTTAAGTTTGGTAGTCCTTGATGCAGATGGTCTTGGTGATCTCTGCACCCCAAATAAGGCTGCTAAACATTGATCTGACATCAGTTGGATGGGCTGTTGAGTACAGTGACTGATCAGATAGGACACCCCACATTATCTGTTTATCAGTGGAGGTGTGGGGAAGGCTGGGTTCTCCTCTCCCAGGTTCAGCTGTAACTGAGGTGGTGGAGGCCACAACCCACCCACAGACAGGTGGGCAGGGTAGTTTGTCAAAAGTCTGTCAGTCCTGGTTAGTGGTTATGTTCTGCCCCTCACAACTGATTCAGGAACATCAACTTCATCTGTGCTCTAAATATAAATGGTCCTTAGCTAAACATCACCCTGGATCAATAGCTATGGCATGAAGTCATCTGTGGATTGAAAATAAGGTGTTTTAAAGGGATACTTCTGGAATTTTTGTCTGCATGCAAAGACATAAATTGTATCCAGTAGTTTACCTGAATTTGGAGACGTAGATAAAGGGCCTCATTGCCAAAATCCCGAAGTATCCCTTTAAAGGCTGTGTTAAATCGTTTTTTTTAGATCAGAGAATCTAACTGGCAATCTGCAGTTCGAACAATAACAAAGCGCTACCCTGCCACTGATTTGGTAAACAGCTAAGGGATGGGGTGGGAAAAATTAACCACTCCCAGACACATGGGCAGTGTTATGGATACAGGGACTGACCATCCATGATATTGAAATTGTAGTTTTAACCATGTTTTGAGGCTATACAGTTTGTTTAAATTTACATTGTAAAATGTACATTGTTCAAACAAAGGAGTAACACAAGCTTATATTTTGGATGGTGATGGTGTATGACAACTATGCTCATGAGGCATCTTATTTTTTTCGAGAATCAATGTGTTCCAACTGCAGATTTCCCCTTTTTAAGGAAATGTTTGAAGTGAAGTCTTAACTCAGAAATAGAGTGAGTTTGTTTAAGGTTTTAAGATTTCTTAATTTAAATCTGTATTATATTGTAAAATGTTTGTATTTTGCCAACTGTTCCTTCCATTGTTATGTTTTAAAATCCAATATAATTTGCCCATGTGTAGTAGTGATTATGGTAACTTCAGAAAACCTCACATTATCATGGTTGTATCTCATAAAAATCTACACAATGTATTTTTGATGATTTGTTATGAATATTAGTTTATCTCTTTGAAATGAGCTTTGAGATGATGACCAAATATATGAGTGATGTGTGATAACCTGCCAGTCCTGCAGAATATATTCAGGGCTAGGTATTTTTTCTGGTTGAGGGTTTAAGAAACTACATCTACTCTTGGGGTAATATTGAGTCAAGCTATTCATTATTTTATTATGTAAAACATGCTCCTATATACATCTGTGATATCTTGTCTTTTATCTGATAAAGCTAAGAAATAAACGGATTAAAGATCACACTTTGCTGGTCTGTCTGACTTGTGCTGACCATTTTCATTTATTTACACTAAACTGATGTTGTCTGTGTGTCTCTCTCTTCTTGGTGTGTGTCACCTTACTATGTGTGTTCGGTTGCACTTTCCCTGCTGTGTGTGTATCCTGTGTCCATTCGCTCTGTGTCCAGTCCACGGCTGTGCTGGAGCTGCTGAGCCGCATGTCTGAGGTGGACAGTGACATGGCTGACATTACCCAGGATGCCCCAGGGGAGAGCATGTTGGAGGTTGGGGAGAGTGGCGTGGGGGAGGATAAGGGCAGTCGGCTGGGCACTGTGACTCCCACAGAACACAACCCTGTCTCTGCATCCAGTCAGATTGCCTCCTCGATGGGAATCAACCCTCACACTCTCCAGGTAAAATACTACTGTACACCCTCACATTCTACCTTTTTGTTGAGGCAAATGGAGCCCTCAATCACATCATGAAGACTATGTGTTTGTGATGTGTGTTTCTCTGCTCTCAGATCATGAAGGCATCTCTTTTTGCTGAGGATGATGATGGTGACATGTTCCTTGAGCAGGGAGGGATGAAGAGCTCTCTAGACAGGGCCTCTCCTCGCATCCTCCTGCCTGGCACTCAGGGCAGGCCCTCCAGTAAGTGTGACACACAGCCCTAACATTGATTTCTACCCTCACACAGTCACCCATCCTTCACTGAGACCCTAACATGTCTTAAATGCTATTATAAACTGGCTCGTTTGAGCCCTGAATGCTGATTGGCTGAATGCTGTGGTATATCAGACCGTATACCACGGGTATGATAAAACATTTAATGCGTCGTGCCTAAGACCAACCCTTAGCCGTGGTATATTAGCCATATACCACAAACCCCCAAGGTACCTTATTGATACTATAAATGCTCATCGATCTCTCTCTCTCTCTCCCTCTCTCTCTCTCTCCAGTCGGTGGTCTCTTGCAGACTCGTTTCAGCGGGGCAGGTCTCTTCCCTCAGCTCCCTGACGTGCCCTTTGGAGGGGGCCTTCCCGGGAGGCTGTCCCTGTCTCGGCCGTCCGCGGTGGTTCCTGAGCCCTCGCGGCTCTCCCCCTGGCCCTCGCTGGGGCCCTCTTTCCTGCTGCCAGCCCCAGCGGCAGAGGCCACTGTACGGACGGTGGGGGCTCGACGCCTGGGGGGCCCTGTGGCCCCAGAGAACTCAGTCACACTGGGGAAGGTAATGATGACTATACTACTAGTATTTAATTAGTATTTTTCAGGTGTCTTTCTAGACACTTCATCCTACATCATGATACATTTATGATAGTTAAGAGTTTAAATATGTGACAGTACAGTAGACTGAACACACAGGGATACATAGGGTACAGAGGTTCATGGAGAGAACATGGACATTTGTTGGATAATTTCAATGAATCCACTGTGGTTTTCGTATGTGTGAACATAGCTGTACAGTACGGGCAGTTTTAAATCATCTAGACAACGTAATCAACACATTCCCTCCACCCAGGGCCGTCTGCTGATGGATGCAGCTCTTTTCACGGGCCGGTCTTTCCGGGTTGGCTGGGGTCCAGGCTGGACTCTGGTCCACTGTGGAGACAGGCTGAGTGGGGCTGGGGACAAGGAGCAGGACCAGGGAGACTCAGGAGCTGGAGGTTTTGGATTTTTGCCTAAACATGCCAAGAGCAAACGGTGAGTAACAGACAAACACCAGACCACTCATTTACACAATGCTGTAAGAGTGACAGAATGGGATCCAGACTTACTGTATCAGAGCAGTGGTTATGGGTGGTAGAAACTGAACCCTAAACTCCCCTCTTTCCCCTCCCCATACAGACTCTCAGACAGTCCGTTCAAGGTGGTGATCGAGCAGGTGGTTGGTCTGGAGCCGCGGGACAGTGAGGAGAGCCAGGCGGTGTACCAGCGGCCCCTTGAGATTGGCCTGAAGCACAGCACCATCAGTACAGAGGGGGCCTGCCCCTTCATCCAGCCCCAGAGTGGGGTGGCCGCCTTGCACGAGTACGTGGAGTGGATCACTGACCTCAGCCAGGAGGCTGGTGCCGGAGACGGTAAGCGACGCAACACTCTCATACACACACACACACACATGGTAGATGGCTCGCTCTTTATTGGTCCAATTCCAAAACTTCCCTATGATTCTAACATCACCTCTGCTACCTCTGTTTTAATTCTCTCTCCCATTGCGGTCTCAATGAGTTCAGATAGAATAGCATAAAGTCCTATCTCTCTCTCCCTGTAGGGGTCCTGGCTCACTGGGCTCTGGTGTGGACTCTGTGTGAGGCCCTGTGGGGTCGGCTGGGTACGACAGAGCCAGAGCCTGGTACCAGCGGCTACCTGCAGCAGCTGGAGAGGAGGAGGAGCTTCTCAGCCTGGCTGTCCCACAGCGCCACCCAGAGGATCGAGCAGGAGGTGGGCCTGAGCCATGGGGGAGGACATGTGGAGGCCATCTTCAGCTACCTCACTGGACACCGCATCAGTGACGCCTGCAGGCTGGCTCAGAAGAGTGGTAAGGAGAGGGGGGATTGGAGGGGTGAGAGGTGGGGGAGATTGGCGCTTGAGGGGATTGGTAAGAGGGGAAGGGGAACAGAGATCAGGAAGAAAGGGGATGGGTGGATGAGGGGTGGGAAGGTAAAGCCTGCTGCAGACCTGGGGCCTCATTTAGAAATGTTGCCTACACACAGAATATGCCCCAAACTGGCGTTATGTTAGCCTCCCGCACACTGTACACTGTTTCTAGTGGTTTCACAATCTATTTATTTTCTTTGCATTCCAAAATAATTTGAAATCTATTTCAGATTTATTTCATTCCCATGATCATTACAGAATAAATTCTGCAGCTTTTTGGACTGTGATGGTTTCATACTTGTTGGATGCCTATAGGCTATTTCGCAAGTTAGGTTGAAGAGCAGTTTAACGGTAGAACAGACAGTTCACCTTTTCCAATGACATTTGTAGGCTACGTCTGAATTCTGTAATGTCAAATTTCTCCAGTAAACAACACATATCATAGTTCATATTCCTGAAGAAGCCATACAGCAAATGACCATGAACATCTCTTGTTTAATTGGCCTATTAGATAGGCTATTATAATTTCAAGTTTTTGCTTTATGCATCCTAAAAGGAGTGTGGTTTATAACATACATATGAACAGACAGTTGATCTTTTGCATTGAAGTGTGTAGACGATCACTGTAAGTGGGCCTACTCCTCTTTTAATAAATATATATTTTTAAATCGTTACTCAGAATTTGTGAGCAGTGCTGAATGTTTAGGTTTGGGAGAAAGTAAATACAAAACATTGTATTTACTTCCGTTTACATGTCCGCAACAATTTGCAGTTTTTGTGTATCAGCAAATGTCAGACACAGCAAATGTTAATGGGGGGGGAGACTCTGCCAATGCCTCAAGACATTTGATCATGTTTGCCATTGATATTTCCTTTATATACACTGCTCAAAAAAATAAAGGGAACACTTAAACAACACAATGTAACTCCAAGTCAATCACACTTCTGTGAAATCAAACTGTCCACTTAGGAAGCAACACTGATTGACAATAAGTTTCACATGCTGTTGTGCAAATGGAATAGACAACAGGTGGAAATTATAGGCAATTAGCAAGACACCCCCAACAAAGGAGTGGTTCTGCAGGTAGTGACCACAGACCACTTCTCAGTTCCTATGCTTCCTGGCTGATGTTTTTGTCACTTTTGAATGCTGGCGGTGCTTTCACTCTAGTGGTAGCATGAGATGGAGTCTACAACCCACACAAGTGGCTCAGGTAGTGCAGCTCATCCAGGATGGCACATCAATGCGATCTGTGGCAAGAATGTTTGCTGTGTCTGTCAGTGTAGTGTCCAGAGCATGGAGACGCTACCAGGAGACAGGCCAGTACATCAGGAGACGTGGAGGAGGCCGTAGGAGGGCAACAACCCAGCAGCAGGACCGCTACCTCCGCCTTTGTGCAGGAGGAGCACTGCCAGAGCCCTGCAAAATGACCTCCAGCAGGCCACAAATGTGCATGTGTCTGCTCAAACGGTCAGAAATACTCCATGAGGGCCCGACGTCCACAGGTGTGCTTACAGCCCAACACCGTGCAGGACTTTTGGCATTTGCCAGAGAACACCAAGATTGGCAAATTCTCCACTGGCGCCCTGTGCTCTTCAGATGAAAGCAGGTTCACACTGAGCACATGTGACAGTCTGGAGATGCCATGGAGAACGTTCTGCTGCCTGCAACATCCTCCAGCATGAGCGGTTTGGCGGTGGATCAGTCATGGTGTGGGGTGGCATTTCTTTGGGGGGCCGCACAGCCCTCCATGTGCTCGCCAGAGGTAGCATGACTGCCATTAGGTTCCGAGATGAGATCCTCAGACCCCTTGTGAGACCATATGCTGGTGCGGTTGGCCCTGGTTCCTCCTAATGCAAGACAATGCTAGACCTCATGTGGCTGGAGTGTCAGCAGTTCCTGCAAGAGGAAGGCATTGATGCTATGGACTGGCCCACCCGTTCCCCAGTCCTGAATCGAATTGAGCACATCTGGGACATCATGTCTCGCTCCACCCACCAACGTTGCACCACAGACTGTCCAGAAGTTGGCTGATGCTTTAGCCCAGGTCTGGGAGGAGATCCCTCAGGAGACCATCCGCCACCTCATCAGGAGCATGCCCAGGTGTTGTAAAGAGGTTATGCAGGCATGTGGAGGCCACACATACTACCGAGCCTCATTCTGACTTGTTTTGAGGACATTACATCAAAGTTGGATCAGCCTGTAGTGTTGTTTTCCACTTTAATTTTGAGTGTGACTCCAAATCCAGACCTCCATGGGCTGATAAATTTGATTTCCATTGATAATTTTTGTGATTGTTGTCAGCACACTTCAACTATCTAAAGAAAAACGTATTTAATAAGAATATTTCATTCATTCAGATTTAGGATGTGTTACTTTAGTGTTCCCTTTATTTTTTTGAGCAGTGTATATTTACTGTCTTGACCTAATTCCAGTACTTCCAAAGTATACAGCAAATATGGGTGTTGTCTTTACCATAAAAGGTGAATGATGGGCATTATTCAAGCGCAGTTATAATGCTCGTTCAAACATGCACAGTTTTAAAACTGATCTGATTTATAACTGGAAACATGTGTATGGATGACGTGCTCTGACTTCAAAAATCTCAATTATTTTGTGAGTGTGCATTCTCTTTTCAGAAATGGCACACGCAGATTTTTAGTGTGACATTTACGCAGCGGCTATAATAAATAAGGCCCCAGGGGCATCTCACATGAGTTGGGCCAGGCTGTAGGATCTCATTAAGATGTCTTTAACCTGTGTGTGTGTAGGGGACCACCGCCTCTCCCTGCTGCTGTCCCAGGCGGTGGGCTCTCAGTACGGCCGGGAGCTGCTGGCGCTGCAGCTTGGAGATTGGAACAGAATGCAGACAGACTCATTTCTGCAGGAGGAGAGGCTACGCATCTTCGCCCTGCTCGCCGGGAAACCTGTAAGTAACCGCGTGTGCGCATGCAGCTGTTGCCGTTGTGTTCAGACCACCATTAACTGGGTTATCCTTTGCTATGTTTATGTGTGTAGGTTTTGCAATCCACATATTTGTTGTAATATACAGTACCAGTCAAAGGTTTGGACACCTACTCATTCAAGGGTTTTTCTTTATTTCTACTATTTCCTACATTGTATAATAATAGTGAAGACATCACAACTATGAAATCATGTAGTAACCAAAAAAGTGTTAAATAAATCAAAATATATTTGAGATTCTTCAAATAGCCACACTTTGCCTTGATGACAGCTTTATACACTCTTGGCATTTTATCTACCATCTTCACCTGGAATTCTTGTCTAACAGTCTTGAAGGAGTTCCCACATATGCTGAACACTTGCTGGCTGCTTCTCCTTCACTCTGCGGTCTAACTCATCCCACACCATTTCAATTGGGTTGAGGTCGGGTGATTGGAGGCCAGGTCATCTGATGCAGCACTCATCACTCTCCTTCTTGGTCAAATAGCCCTTACACAGCCTGGAGGTGTGTTGGGTCATTGTCCTGTTGAAAAACAAATGACAATCCCACTAAGCACAAACCAGATGGGATGGCATATCGCTGCAGAATGCTCTGGTAGCCATGCTGGTTAAGTGTGCCTTGAATTTTAAATAAATCAGTGTCACCAGTGACACACCCCTCATGAAGCTGGTTGAGAGAATGCCAGGAGTGTGCAAAGCTGTCATCAAGGCCACGGGTGGCTACGTTGAAGAATCTCAAATATAAAATATATATTTGGTTACTACATGATTCTATATATATTATTTCATAGTTTTGATATCTTTGCTATTAATTTACAATGTAGGTAATAGTAAAAAATCAAAACCCTTGAGTGATTAGGTGTCTAAATGTTTGACTAGTACTGTACATTAGTACTAAATGTTTTCTGAGCTGTATGTACTTGTCTCTCTAGGTGTGGCAGTCTACAGACTGTGTGGTGAACGTGTGTTCAGAGCTGGACTGGAAGCGTTGCGTGGCGGTTCACCTGTGGTACATGCTTCCTCCCACCGCCTCCATCGCTGACGCCCTGGCCAAGTACGAAGCAGCCTTCCAGGGCTCTGCAGAGGGTCAGAAGTACGCCTGCGCCCCCCTGCCCCCCTACCTTGACCAATCATTCCCGCTGGACATGGAGGAAGAAGAGTCTAAACGGCCACTCTACGACATCTGTTTCCACCTGCTCAAACTATACAGCGACAGGTACTACATTTCCCACAACACACTGCATAGGTTTCTCAAAATAGATTAGAATGAATACTACATTTCTATTCTCAAGCAGATTTAACAGAATAAAAGTGAAGTACCACGAGTGGGGTTTAAATGATAAGTGACACCTCTCCCTCCCAGACACTATAGCCTGCAGGAGTTGTTGGACCCGCTGACGGTGACGTGGGAGCGTCTGGACTACCGTCTGAGCTGGCACCTGTGGTCGGTCCTGCAGGCGCTGCACTACACACACCTGAGCCCCGCCCGACAGGGCCTCATACACACCAGCTACGCTGCCCAGCTGGAGAGCGCTGGCCTCTGGGACATGGCCATCTATGTACTGCTGCACATATCTGAGGACATGTACGTACTGCAACATACACACAGGAAGAGACTTCACACTCAACTTTAACATGAATCATGACGAAGTTTATATTGAGTAGTCACAGAATGATTTTAGGGTCAGTGCCCTCAGCAGATGCCCATGTTGGACCGATAGGCTGAACACGGTTTATCATAATCTCACACAAGTGCTACTGTGACCAGCTGGGTTCCAATTCCAACTGTGAATTGTCTGTAATGTGTTATCTCTGTGCTCGGGAGCTAACGGATTTAATAATCTCAGGCAAGCTTACACATTACGTGAGCAAGCCCTGTTGGGATACTTATAACATGGAAAGTTGTATTAAGTTAAACCTGCTAATATGTCCTCCTCTCCAGGCTCCGTGAGCGTGCGGTGAGGGAGATGCTCCAACTGCACTGCCCTTTGCTGGAGACTGAGGAGTCGGCCCAGAAAGAGCGCTTCCTCACAGAAAGACTACTGATCCCAGAACAGTGGCTCCACCTGGCCAAAGCTACTAGAGCCAGAAGAGAGACAGACAGACACAGAGAGGCCCTGCACCTGTACAGAGCAGGCCACTGGAACCTCTGCCACAGGCTGGTCATACAACACCTAGCCTCAGGTGTGTATACGCATGCACACACGCATGCATACACACACACACACACCTCTAACCCTGTTCAACCTGTATGCGTTTCCCCTGTAGATTGTATCATTAATGATAACCATGAGTACCTGTTGGAGTTCTTGGAGGGGCTGGCTGTTCCAGAGCGCTGTGCTGTGATCCAGGACTGGGACACGGCAGGCAGAGTCTACCTGGACTACATCAGAGTCATACAGACCTTACACGCCATACAGCAGGTACGTCTGTCTGGCGTTATGTTGACTCCATTACAGTTGATTATGTTAGCCAATTAGCCATGCTGCTGATCTTCTGATTATCTATCTGTCAGTCTTAGTCATATATGATGGACAATGGTGGCTATGATCTGGAACACATTGAGGCTGTATGGTTTTTTTTTAAATGGAAGGATGTGTGTTTGTGGGTGGGAGGGTGCGTGTGTTGGCGCTGCATGGATAGAAAGTGCTGGAATGCTTCATATTGATGCGTGATGTTTGTATGTAATGGGCCTCTGTCGTTCTCGGTCTCACTCTCTCCGTGTGTGTTCAGATGGATAGTGCTGGTTATAAGCTGGAACGTCTACACACCGAGGTGACATCACTCTGCAGCAGGATAGAGCTCCTCCCCTGCTCCACCGCCAAGGACCGCCTCGCCCAATCAGGTGAGATGGAGCTATCTGCTCCAATCGGAGGGTAGCTGATCTTTCCTAGGACAGATCTATATACGTAACGTTAATTTTAATGTTCTGCGTTGTCCTGTCTGCCCTAGCCCAGTTTCTAGACATGAATGAAACTCTGGTCTTCTAACATATACCTTACGAGTTATTTGTCAGCCTGCACCTGTTTGTCACTTTTCCCATGTCCGAGCCTATAACTGCTATCAGTAGACAGTTCTGATTAGGAAGTAATTGTTTGCGGTTCCCAAGAATGAATTCAATACAAATCAAAACCAAACATGGATTCCATGTTGTGTTCTAGCTTTGTGTACACACCTGTCTGTCCTAGCTAATCAGCTTCGTAATATGGGCACCATGCTGCCACAGACAGGAAGTAAAATGGAGCGTGTGGGTGCAGACATTGACATCGACATTCTTTACAGGGCACCGCTCAGCGGCGCAAACACATTATTTATCCGAGCAGTCCACCAATCACGGATATACCCTCTAATGGGAAAAGTGTCGGTAAATAAGTTGAATGTGGGCTACTGCTAGACTGAGATACAATCTCGGTCTAGAGAAGCCCCTCCCTCTCTCCCACCAGAAGCTGACCTAAACTTCTCCTCTCTCCTGTCTCCAGAGATGGCCAAGCGCGTGGCTAACATCCTGCGTGTGGTGTTGAGTCTGCAGCAGGGTGGTGAGGGTGGCGAGATCCCCTTGTCCCAGCTAGCGCCCCACATCGGCCGTCTGCCCATGCCTGAGGACTATGCCCTCGAGGAGCTCCGCAGCCTCACCCAATCATACCTGAGACAGCTCATTGTCAGCTAATGATTCCCCCGAACCTTCAGCCCCCCCGCCCAATAGGAACTGAGGTAGTTTGTTGGGAGCCAATGAGAACAGTGGGGGTAGGAGGGGACTACCTGGCACTGTTTAGTAGGACTACTGGGGTTGATTGAGATGGGAGGGGAAGTTTGGTTGAGAAGGCAGCGATGGACTTGCAGTGTATCCCATGCTCCTTTGGAGCTTTGGTTTCTCCTGAAGAAAATGGCACAAGATAATTGGATGAAGCATTCCTCCGTGTGTGTGTGTGGGTGTGTGTGTGTGTGTTTGGAAATGAATGACTTGCAAGTTGTTTTCTTTCATTATGTTTTTGTATAGCTTTCTTGTACTTAGGAGGCCTGAGATGTGTGTATGATGTGCATTTAAATATTAAACTGCTGAACCATCCTAATAAGAGCTCTCTTCTCCCAACCTTTGACCCTGTTTAAAGGGACACTCATTCACTGGCTGGTGTTAACGCTGTCATCCTGCAATTCATATTTCCAGTATAAATACTATATGCAAACTACGTGTTTGTTTGACAGCTACATCCCCATGGAAACGGAAAGTTTAATTTAGTAAAGATTGTTTACCAGGATTTTGTTAGTGAGCGGAATCTCACTCACCTGATGAACTCTATCTAACTTAAAATGGAGACTCATTTTAGTGATGTAATCTTGTACAAACAGCCTGCTTGAAGTGAACAACTTGTTTTTGCGTACCAAAAGAGAATGTAAAATGAGATTGGATAAACTTCTATTTTTGTATTTTATTTTTGGGGGCTGAAAACCAGTGTGAGTCTATTGGAATGGAGATAGAGAATGGAATCTAACCATCTCAAATATATGGTTTCCTATTTCTATTGTATGGGGGACTACCAGAGCTATGTTTGTTCCTTGGTGTTGCTCGGTTTTTTCTTGTAATCAGCCAGAAAGGACAGTTTCTCTGTGGTTCTTGCAAGGAGTTTGATTAAAAATATCATATTTCAAATATAATTTACAATTCCTTGGGGTCCTTGGTCTCACCTTCACTCACACACCCTCCATTTTTCTCAACCTCCATTCCCCCTTACCCCTGGTTTTTCTGTTTTTTGATGTGTGAAACTGATGTATGTAGTTATTGTTTGGTGTGTGTGTGTTGCAGCAGTATGTTTGGCGGGAGACCGCTCCCCGCGCGCACAGTGCCTTTCACGAGGAGGGTCTCCTTCTGTTACCACCGTTACTGTGCATGATTGTGATGACGGTGATAACGTTTTTATTAAAGTCTGAATAAAATGTTTGTCCTGAATTAATGAATCTGTTCTCCTTTAGGCTATAGTACAGTATGTCATGTCTATTATTTTGCATACAGCAGCATCAGCATTTACTTTTGTTTTTAAAGAGGTTTAATGCATTTTTATAATGTTTGATTTAATAAATGTTCCTTGCATACTTTATAACAATGAGCCAGGTTGCTGAGTGGAACCATGCCTGTTAATAGACTGAATCGGATGTGTTAATTAGGCTACTTGCTGCGTGTCCACAGTACAAGCAGCTTTTGGCTACCATTACATTGAAATCTGACAAGTGGCCACATCTTCGGTTCAATTATTCACATCACCTGCCCTTCATCACTGATGCATAAAAATAAAAAAAACTTGTTAACATTTGCCAACTCCTCAGGGTAGGCTAAGCACCATCACCTTGCTCTTCAGAGTTGCTTCAAATTAATGGAGGTCAATTGGGCAATGGCCACTTTCCTTGATGACACTCTTTTGTTACAGGAGTCACGGAGTCAGTGCCATTCAGATATGATGAATCAATTAAATGTATTTATTAAGTGCTTTTTTTTTACATCAGCTGATGTCACAAAGTGCTTATACAGAAACCCAGTCTAAAGCCCCTAAGAGCAAGCAATGCAGAAGCAGAAGCACGGTGGCTAGGGAAAACTCCCTAGAAAGGCAGGAACCTAGATAGGAACCAGGCTCTTAGGGGTGGCCAGTCCTCTTCCGACTGTCAGTGGAGATTATAAGAGTAGCCTGCATGGCCATTAAGGCTAGATCGTTCTCCCAAGCTGTTGAAACGTCCATTGATAACCAGCAGGGTCAAATAATCACAGTGATTATAAAGGATTAACAGTCAGCTCCTCGAGGTTTCAAACCTGTTTAAAGTATCGCATGTACCTCTTAAGTGTGCACGTTATATACAAGCACGTGTTCTGTTGCAACATGTTCGTCGCACACCACAGCGCGGGAGGGAAAAAACGATGCAACTGGACACAGCAGCAGTCCATCCATAATCAGCTCCGTGTGCGCAGCTGTCTCTTCGCGGCGCGTTTCAGTGTTGCGCTAAAATCGACAGATACGGCAAATCATCTTTCAATTGCTTTAGGACGGTATCTCAGACGTAGATGACTATTTTGCTCCTCTTCTGCCTGCTGGATCAAGCAAAAAGCGGCACATTGTGCCAGTTCAAAGCCATGCATCTATGGAGCTTATTTCCTATGTTGCTGTTCTTCATCGGTGTAAGTTTTCTCCCAGGTACGTGCTCTTTGTTGCTTAACAAACTGACAACATGAATTGCATTACAGAGAAGGTTCTGATTGCTTATCCATGGCTTAAATCAGTTTCAAATACGGAATAGACTTTGAGGGCAAATTTCCTCACTTTAGTCAGTCGGTAGACTAATTTACAGTAAGTAGGCTATGTCATGTTTTCCCAGTGTTATAAAATGCCACCTACACTATAGTGACCTAACTGACCTCACATTGAAAATGTGGCAGATGAGCTATGGTCACATTGGATGATGAATTCATGTATAAACTATACCTCACAGATTTATTTACAAGGCAAAGGTTGACAGGATATAACGGCATGCATGGGACTACATACTCTGGGTTGGTGATTTCAGGATGAGAATTTAGTGTTTTATCCCACTGGAATGGAAATATGGAGTTAACCTGATATTACTTGATGGGCTACCATGTCATAGTGCCTGACCCTTTTGGTATTATTGCTGGTTTCACTCTTCACAAAGCTGTGGAGATTATGGTGTGTTTCTTAATTAATACCTGATTGCTGTACTCGTGGCAAGCTGTTCCTCATCATTTATTTATCGCTCTCTCTTTTCCATATCATCCCCTGTTACTCTTAACCATCTGGTGCTTAAACCTGCAGTGAGAGTGTGTTCTGACGTGACCACTGGGCTGATAAAAGACACACACACACACACACACAAAGAGATCAGATCAGATGAGAGAATTACATTGTTTTCTGGACACGTGATATCTGCCACTATCAACAGGTTAATGCTATCATCCCAGTGACCTCTGACCCAGACTCATGCCTGGTCATACACATACTGACAGGAGACAAGAGAAGATATGAATGAAGGGGAAAAAAGAGAGGAAGAGGCGAACCGAGAAGATGACAGGGTCTGGATTCTATGGGGACAAGGAGTGGGAGAGGAGACAAGGAGTGGTAAAGGGAAAGGAGAGGAGAGGGAGAGAGGGAGGGAACAACGAGTGGTAAAGGGAGAGGAGAGGGAGAGAGGGAGGGGACAAGGAGTGGTAAAGGGAGAGGAGAGGAGAGAGGGAGGGGACAAGGAGTGGTAAAGGGAAATGATAGGAGAGGGAGAGAGGGAGGGAACAAGGAGTGGTAAAGGGAGAGGAGAGAAGAGGGAGAGAGGGAGGGGATAAGGAGTGGTAAAGGGAGAGGAGGGAGAGAGGGAGGGGACAAGGAGTGGTAAAGGGAGAGGAGAGAGGGAGGGGACAAGGAGTGGTAAAGGGAGAGGAGAGGGAGAGAGGGAGGGCACAAGGAGTGGTAAGGGGAGAGGAGAGGAGAGAGGGAGGGGACAAGGAGTGGTAAAGGGAGAGGAGAGGGTGAGAGGGAGGGGACAAGGAGTGGTAAAGGGAGAGGAGAGGGTGAGAGGGAGGGGACAAGGAGTGGTAAAGGGAGAGGAGAGGAGAGGGAGAGAGGGAGGTGACAAGGAGTGGTAAAGGGAGAGGAGAGGGTGAGAGGGAGGGGACAAGGAGTGGTAAAGGGAGAGGAGAGGAGAGGGAGAGAGGGAGGGGACAATGAGTGGTAAAGGGAGAGGAGAGGAGAGGGAGAGAGGGAGGTGACAAGGAGTGGTAAAGGGAGAGGAGAGGGAGAGAGGGAGGGGACAAGGAGTGGTAAAGGGAAAGGATAGGAGAGGGAGAGAGGGAGGAACAAGGAGTGGTAAAGGGAGAGGAGAGAAGAGGGAGAGAGGGAGGGGACAAGGAGTGGTAAAGGGAGAGGAGGGAGAGAGGGAGGGGACAAGGAGTGGTAAAGGGAGAGGAGAGAGGGAGGGGACAAGGAGTGGTAAAGGGAGAGGAGAGGGAGAGAGGGAGGGCACAAGGAGTGGTAAGGGGAGAGGAGAGGGAGAGAGGGAGGGGACAAGGAGTGGTAAAGGGAGGGGATAGGAGAGGGTGAGAGGGAGGGGACAAGGAGTGGTAAAGGGAGAGGAGAGGGAGAGAGGGAGGGGACAAGGAGTGGTAAAGGGAGGGAGGGGGACAAGGAGTGGTAAAGGGAGGGGAGGAGAGGGAGAGGAGAGGGAGAGAGGGAGGGGACAAGGAGTGGTAAAGGGAGAGGAGAGGGGGGACAAGGAGTGAGAGGGAGGGGACAAGGAGTGGTAAAGGGAGAGGAGAGGAGGGGAGGAGAAAGGGAGAGGAGAGGAGAGGAGGGGACAAGGAGTGGTAAAGGGAGAGGAGAGGAGAGGGAGAGAGGGAGGTGACAAGGAGTGGTAAAGGGAGAGGAGAGTGTGAGAGGGAGGGGACAAGGAGTGGTAAAGGGAGAGGAGAGGAGAGGGAGAGAGGGAGGCGACAAGGAGTGGTAAAGGGAGAGGAGAGAGAGGAGAGGGGACAAGGAGTGGTAAAGGGAGGAGAGAGAGGGAGAGAGTGGAGGGGACAAGGAGTGGTAAAGGGAGAGGAGAGGAGAGGGAGAGAGGGAGGGGACAAAGGAGTGGTAAAGGGAAAGGGAGAGGAGAGGAGAGAGAGAGGGGACAAGGAGTGGTAAAGGGAAAGGAGAGGAGAGAGGGGAGGGGACAAGGAGTGGTAAAGGGAAAGGATAGGAGAGGGAGAGAGGGAGGGAACAAGGAGTGGTAAAGGGAGAGGAGAGAAGAGGGAGAGAGGGAGGGGATAAGGAGTGGTAAAGGGAGAGGAGGGAGAGAGGGAGGGGACAAGGAGTGGTAAAGGGAGAGGAGAGAGGGAGGGGACAAGGAGTGGTAAAGGGAGAGGAGAGGGAGAGAGGGAGGGCACAAGGAGTGGTAAGGGGAGAGGAGAGGAGAGAGGGAGGGGACAAGGAGTGGTAAAGGGAGAGGAGAGGGTGAGAGGGAGGGGACAAGGAGTGGTAAAGGGAGAGGAGAGGGTGAGAGGGAGGGGACAAGGAGTGGTAAAGGGAGAGGAGAGGAGAGGGAGAGAGGGAGAGAGGCGACAAGGAGTGGTAAAGGGAGAGGAGAGGGTGAGAGGGAGGGGACAAGGAGTGGTAAAGGGAGAGGAGAGGAGAGGGAGAGAGGGAGGGGACAATGAGTGGTAAAGGGAGAGGAGAGGAGAGGGAGAGAGGGAGGTGACAAGGAGTGGTAAAGGGAGAGGAGAGGGAGAGAGGGAGGGGACAAGGAGTGGTAAAGGGAAAGGATAGGAGAGGGAGAGAGGGAGGGAACAAGGAGTGGTAAAGGGAGAGGAGAGAAGAGGGAGAGAGGGAGGGGACAAGGAGTGGTAAAGGGAGAGGAGGGAGAGAGGGAGGGGACAAGGAGTGGTAAAGGGAGAGGAGAGAGGGAGGGGACAAGGAGTGGTAAAGGGAGAGGAGAGAGGGGAGGGCACAAGGAGTGGTAAGGGAGAGGAGAGGAGAGAGGGAGGGGACAAGGAGTGGTAAAGGGAGAGGAGAGGGAGAGGGAGGGGACAAGGAGTGGTAAAGGGAGAGGAGAGGGTGAGAGGGAGGGGACAAGGAGTGGTAAAGGGAGAGGAGAGGAGAGGGAGAGAGGGAGGTGACAAGGAGTGGTAAAGGGAGAGGAGAGGGTGAGAGGGAGGGGACAAGGAGTGGTAAAGGGAGAGGAGAGGAGAGGAGAGGGAGAGAGGGAGGGGACAAGGAGTGGTAAAGGGAGAGGAGAGGAGAGGGAGAGAGGGAGGTGACAAGGAGTGGTAAAGGGAGAGGAGAGTGTGAGAGGGAGGGGACAAGGAGTGGTAAAGGGAGAGGAGAGGAGAGGGAGAGAGGGAGGCGACAAGGAGTGGTAAAGGGAGAGGAGAGAGGGAGGGTACAAGGAGTGGTAAAGGGAGAGGAGAGGGAGAGAGTGAGGGGACAAGGAGTGGTAAAGGGAGAGGAGAGGAGAGGGAGAGAGGGAGGGGACAAGGAGTG